>NC_056725.1:704362853-704710353 GCF_019279795.1 Protopterus annectens | reverse complement strand
ATAGTGTCTCTTCAGTCATCTAACAGGAACTCAAAAATTATGCTCATATGTATATGTCGGGACGTCAGACACACTGACGTCCCGCTCACCAGACTGAACAAGGAAAAGGTTACAGTAAGCTGCCTGTCGGGCGCTAGAATCCGCCACATAACACAAGCACTCAGGTCACTCCAAAGCAAGTACACATATGACTCTGTCATTGTCCATGCCGGAGTGAATGACCTGAGACGTACCTCCCTGGACTACATGAAAAGAGACATAGAGGAGCTCTCTGATTATGTAGCCCAGGCCGGTATGACCCTGACCCTGAGCAGCATTTTACCCTCACCAAGAATGATGCCACAGTACAAAGACAAAATGATCAGCTTTAATAATTGGCTTAATTACTGGTGTCATTCTAAGGGGATCCAATGTCTGTCTGCTTGGGATGACATGCTTGACAAGCCACGCTGCTTCGCAAGGGATGGCTTGCACCTGTCACCCCTGGGCTTCCGGATATTGGCCAAGGCTCTTGCCACCCCCATAGTGCCTTTTTTAGGCAAGGCCCAAAAGACAAACTCACCTCCCTAGAAAACACAAGTGAAAAAAACTAAGGGTAATGCTGCTCAACGCCAGAAGTCTAAACCTCAAGATGCACGCTCTCGAAGCCCTCCTCAGTATGGAGAACATCGATGTCTGTGCAGTGACTGAAACCTGTTTCAAGGCTCCTGAGAGCACCCCAGCGGGCACTACCAGGTTATACCTCATATCATGTTTTCCGGCCCCAAAACTTGGACCGAACCACAAAAGGAGGGGGAGTATCCATATTCATCAAAGATACCCACACCTCCAGGTTAGTGGCAATGCACGAAGCATCAGAGACCATCCAGTTGCAACTAACCATAGGCAAAACTGTCCTACAGTTTGTAGCATGCTACAGACCATCCTCTCAAACTCAGGAACCCCACTCAGCCTTCCTGAAGACACTGGCGAATATGAATTTCTCTCCAAATACCATCATATTGGGAGACTTCAAGTACCCAAACATAGACTGGGAACATTACTCAAGCCCAAACACCCTAGCCCAAAGGTTCCTAGAATTCATAAACTCAAATGCAATGGAACAACTAGTCACCACTCCCACAAGAGGAGATAATATACTAGACCTGATCATCACAAACATGGGGTCACAATGCTCCACACCGGAAGTATACCCCTCATTGGTGAGATCAGACCATAAATTAATCTCACTGGAAATCCACATCCTGCCCCCACCCCCTGCACAAAAGACCACAGTAAAGAATTTCTCAAAAGCCGACTTCACACTTCTTAAGACTGAAGTGGTATCCTTCAAGGCCCCTGGGCCAGTGGAAACCACAGCCCACACCGCTGAATCCTTTATAAACGCCTTCTACGGACACCTTCAAGAATGCATGGATCATGCAATCCCTAATAAAACCAAGACCCATTCCCCCAAAGGCAGGCGTCCTGTCTGGTGGACCCCAGCCATTAACAAACTTTACAACAAGAGGAGGAAGCTACTACATGACAGAGCAAAATCCCTAAAAGGGAAGGCATCTCTGATAAGTACTAGCAAAAAACTACGATCACTCATAAAATCATCCAAGGCCAACTTTGAGAGAAAAATCGCAAAAAACACAAAAGACAATCACAAGGCCTTCTTTAGCTATGTTAAAAACCTGGGTGGAAACTCCCAGATATGCTCAGAGTTGGTCCAAAATGACACAGAATACACTGAACCCACAGACATTGCCAACATTCTGGCAGACAGGTTCAGTGCAAATTTCTCTGCCCCCTCCCCCCCCAAAAGGAGAAATATCTATCCCAGCAGAGTGTAGCCTCCTTAGCATCTCAGATGCCCAGGTGAGAGCCGCCCTCTCCAAAGCTAAAAACACAGCATCAATGGGACCGGACGGTGTCCCGGGCTGTGTGCTACATGAACCCCAAGAGGAACTAAACCCGCACATAAGGCTTCTGTTTAATCTTAGCCTTACTACAGGATACATACCCAAAGAGTGGCGTACAGCAACAGTGGTCCCACTCTACAAAGGAGGTGCTTCTACGGACCCTGGAAATTACCGCCCCATAAGCTTGACTAGCCTGGTCTGCAAAGCTATGGAAAGGATCATTATGGAACTCATAAACAAAGACATTGGGGGCCTACAGACATTGGACCCTACCCAATTCGGCTTTGTCAAGGGGAGATCCTACCTTTTGAACCTGGTCGACTTTTTTGAAACAGTCACTAAGGCCATTGATGAGGGTAAGGCAGCTCACACAGCTTACCTTGACCTTGCAAAAGCCTTCGACACAATTCCCCACTCGGGCATCATAGACGAGCTCACCAGCTTAAATGTAAACCCATATGCCACAAGATGGGTTGCAAACTTGCTCAAGGACAGAACCCACAAGGTCAGAATTGCTGGAGCCATGTCGGACTCTAAGCCAGTCGCAAGCAGTGTCCCACAGGGCTCAGTCCTGGGACCCCTCTTGTTCGGCATTTATTTTTCCGAGGTGCAAGCAAACATTGGAGGATTGTGGCTGACAAAGTTCGCAGATGACTGCAAACTGGGCGCCATAATTGATACTCCAGCGGACATAAGCATCCTTCAGAAAGACCTCATAGAAATGGATAATTGGTGCCAGAGCCATGGCCTAAAACTAAACGCCAAGAAATGTATAGTAATACCCTTTGGGAAAAACAAGGTACCCACAAATTACCACATAGGTGGTAATCCATTATGTACAGAAGAGGTAATCCGGGACCTAGGTACCCAAGTTAACAGTAACCTCTCATTTGACACCCATATTGCCAAGGTGGTTAGGAAGACCTTCTATATTGCCCACCTTATCATGAAGGGATTCACATCTAGATTGAGAGGTCATTGTGCCCCTGTACTCTTCTCTTATCAGGCCCATGATTGAGTACAATGCCCCATTCGGGATGTATCTTACCCGACACCTGCAGCAGTTAGAAAGACACCAAAAGTTCCTCACCAAGAGGATAAAGGGTCACAAACTTATGCCATATGCTGCCCGGCTGAAGAAACTCCAGCTCTGTTCAGTCGCATACCGCCTACTCAGAGGCGATCTATGCCTGACGTACAAGGCCATGTCCAATCCCGAATTAATGGACATGCTCCACCTCAGAAAATCCAAATCCACCAGAGCCACGAGAGCGAGAGATTTGAACCTCAACACAGAAATAAATAGGACATGCTGGAGGGACAGATTCATAACCCAGAGGCTCCCTACACTCTGGAACAGAATCCCAGTCCATGTTAGGCAGAGCCTCTCACTGACTCTCTTCAAGAGAAATCTTGACGAGTGGATGGGAGATCGTAGGTTTACCCCGGAGGTCATCTCTGTGTCACTACTAGACAGAGGCACAGTAAACTAAACCCTAAATGGGCACATTATTCTCATTCCAAGGGGTGGCAAAAGCCACACACACACTCCGGCTAGGCTTATAAATGCCCTAGGGCAGATAGCCTAGTGTGAACCTATATATATATATGCACTTAATGAATTTTGCACATAAGAGTGCAAACATAAAAATTCAACTTATGTACCTCATGAATTCAGTATGAGCTATTGGAGATGTGTAGCAATTGCATAACATACACAATGACAACCCATGCCTGCAGTTGTAAAATAGGTTTAATTGTAATATGGTCATTAAGACCTAATGTACTCAGGGCATCAGTTAACAGTTGCCATTTAGCCTCCTTATGTCCCAGTATTGCTTTACCCTCTCGGGTGCCCACTCTAACTTGTTCTAAAATTGCAAACTTAAAAAATGTCTATCCCCATTCAGTTCCACGTGTCTATATAGGGTATTAGTGGTATCTTTTCTTTTGATGTTATATAAATCATCATAAATTTGTTTTTTAAAACTTCTCTCTGTTTTTCCTATGTAGTAACTGGGACATGCCATGTTCTTAGTCATATATACAACAAACTTAGAATTGCAGTTACTCTGTCTAAAAGCAACCCTAGTTTTGTTAACATTTTCTAGTATAATACCCTCATCTTCTAGTATAGCATGTCATTTCTTGAAGCTACCACACCTCCTAGTATATCTATTACTTTTATCAACCATCCTAATCATATTACCCTGCTCCAAATTTCTCTTTATGTTGCTACCCATTTTATAAACAAATGAAGGTGCTTCTCCTACTACATTCTTTATTTCGTTATCCGCCATTAAAATGTTCCAATTATTTTTTATTATCTGTTTCACGTAATTTACATAAGTGGAATATTCCAAAATACAGGCACGTTGGTAATTCTTATCAATATTGCTGACAGAATTGGATACATGGTTGGGTATTGTTCCCAAAATAGGTGGATATTTTTCCCCATTCACTAATGACGTACCTTTTAACGTCATCTATTATATGTCTGGGGTATCTCCTCTGACTAAACAAGGTCCATATATATTCCATTTCCTCAATCATGTCAGGGTACTGAGAGGTCATATGGGCCGCTCTAATACACTGCCCTTTGAAAATATTTCTCATAATTTTCCTAGGATGATTACTGACGTACTCAAGATAACTATTCGAAAAAGTATCTTTCCTATGTATACAAGACTTAAATCCACCTTTAATATTAGATACAAATGTGTCTAAGTATGCAATACCCCCTGTGTTGCAAGTATAAGTGAATTTTAAAAATGTGGTAGAATTGTTAATGTAATTCATAAACTTATCAATAATTGCATGAGGGCCATCCCACAAAATGAATATATCATCCAAAAACCTGGAGTAATGTCGGATGTATTTATAATATTCACACATGAAGATGTGTTGGTTCTCCAATCCAACATAACGAGGTTTGCAAACATGGGGGAAAAAGCGGCCCCCATGGCTACACCCCTGGTCTGTCGATAATGCTCACCCTCGAAGTAAATAAAGTTGTAATCAAGCACCATAATCATGCAATCCATAATGAGGCTAACACTATCCCATTCTAAGTTGGCATACTGTCTAATGCTGTTACAGAAACCTTCTAACCCTAATTGTTTGGGTATACAGGAAAAAAGGTGCATCACATCAGTAGTGATAAAAATAAGCCCATCCTTCCAAAGATTGGGTGTTAGACTACCCAAAAAAATCCCACGAGTCTTTGATCATATGTGGGATTTTCCCATAAATGTGCTTTAACCACCTGTCTATGGCTACTCAAGCGGAAAAGTCTTGGAATGGCTCCCCGAAACAATAGGCCAAATGGGCGGATTTGTAATACTCTTATGTATCTTAGGAATACCCACAATGGTTGCCAAAATTGAATGTTCAACCTTAAGAAAATTGTACACATCTATAGTGATGCGATTATCCAATAGAAATTCTTCTAAATACATGTCAATCCAGTGATGAGCTACATGTATTTCATTCTGGATACTGTCTCATAGTTCCCTGAAGTCTGCAAAATCTCAAACACTTTTGTGGCATATTCCAAAGCATCGTATATGGCCACCCCCCCTCACCTTTATCAGGCTTCATGACCCTGATGTTATGGTCATTTTGAAGCTGCCTTAAAATGCACAACTCATTCCCTGATAAATTGTTCTGAGTTTTCATTTATTTTATGTCATTCTGTAAACCATATATTTCCATTATAACCTTTGGTGCTTCATTTTAGACTGGGAAATGACAGTATTTTCAATTGCACTGATTTACAAGTAAATGAGGTACATTCCAACTATTTACTAAGGGTTTTCAGTTTGTAACTGGAAGACCTTTGAGACTGGTGGACACTTTGATAGATTTAAAGCTATACATCCGTAGATTAAACTTGAATTGCCTTTTAAAAGATAAAAAGAGTGTTGCCAATAACAAACTTTGAAGAAAATCCACCCCTGAACCCAAGGTTTAAAATATTTGAAGAACTAGTTGAAAGTGAGATTAGAAAGATTAATACAACCAGTGTTATGAACAATTTCTAAAGGGAAGAAAGTGAACTAGTTCAGGAGGTGTTACAAAGGGGTTGTAGAATTATGAAACTGGACAGGGGGTGGTAATTATGGATACCATAGACTGAGAGTTACGTGTTTGATATTGGAGAGATACACGTTTGATATTTTAAGTGATGAAAACAAATATAGTTGTTTTCAAAAATGAAGTTTCAATTTCATGTTTTAAAATTGAGTATTTTGTTAAAAAACATTTATTCCAGGGTACTATAGATGAAAAATTGTTTGATTTTCTATTTGTTCCCAATCCACGTAGTGTTTGGTATCCCTAAGACTCAAACAAAATATAGAAAGGCTCCCCTTTTCCCCTGTTGTGGCCGGGGATGGAACAAAAACTGAACATTTAGCTTTATATGTAGACCATTTTTTGAAAAAAAATGCGTCTTTGAAACATATTTCCAAGGACCTTTGGGATTTTCTTAAAAGTATTACACCGGGCAAATATGAGGAGGAACTATATTTTGTAACTATAGACATTATTTATTCCCTAGCATTCCACACGGGTTGGGCTTAGAATGGTTTCAGGAAATCCCTGTAGAATGTAAATACTTAAGAAATGAACAGGTGAATTTACTTCTGGAATTTATGGAAACCATTTTGAAGAACAACTTCATATATTTTAATGGGGAATATTATAACAAGAGCAAGGGGTAGCAATGGGGGCTGCATGCGCCCCATTGTATGCGAATTGTGTTTTGTACTTTTGGGAAAAGAAGTTTATTTTTGACACAGATTGGTTGAATTACATAGTATACTACACTAGATTCCTTGACGACATTTGTCGCTTTTGGAAAGGTCCACAAGAAAAACTAGAAGAATTTTTGTTTTATATCAGTGAGACTACAGGTTTCCTGAGGTTCACTCGCACAATGTCTAAGTAGAGGATAAACTACTTAGATGTTACAAAGATCACAACAAGAAGGGTTTCCAGTCTTGAGATTTTTCTAAAAGACACTTTTTCAAATTCATACCTACATTTTAATAGTGAACATCCATACTTCCAGAATAAAGGGATTATTAAAGGCCAATTAATTAGAGCTTTGAGAATGTGTAGTGAGCAAGGGAGGTTTATACAAGAAGTACATTTTTTTAAAGAATTGTTTGAAAAGAGAGGTTATCCGAGTACCCCGATTGAAAAGTTAAGGGACGAAGTAACAAGGGATAGAGGCCAGAAGTATAGCTCTTTATTAGGTTTGTGGGTTTTTACAAGTAAGTTACTGATGATTCTTAGAAATTAGCATTCATCCACACTTATTCTCCATTTTCTACAGTGAACCCGGATATTAAAAAAATCTTTTGTCAGAAAATCCCATGTTTATCAGGAGAAGGGACATGAATTTAAAGGAAATGTTTGAAAGATGTGTTGAGCAGAATAAGCCAAGTGGAAATATTAAGAAATTTGGAACTTATAAATGTGTTTTTTTGTAACCAATGTAACAGAATGGCTGATAAGGTGGAGAATTTTTAAAGGTGAGGGGTGTCTTTTTGAGACTCAAGGGTCATTACAACTGTAATAGTAGGGGTGTAGTTTATCTAGTTACATGCGAGGCATGCTCCAGCTTTTATGTAGGAAAGACTGAGTGGACCATCAGGAAACGGGTATACAAACATTTATATGATATAACTCACCAAAAGGAAACCAAGACTTTATACAGACATCACAAAGTTTGTAGCAACAATAAATATGTATTCAGTCTTCTAGAACAAGTAGTACATGACCCGAGGGGTGGACATTGGGAAGCCAGACTGGAGTACAAGGAGCTATTATGGCAAATTAAGCTGGATGCAGCTAAAACCCTGGGTTTAAATGAGAACATAAGTATTAACAGTGTCCTTGAGATAAGTGCAGCCAAATTATAAGGCTACCCAAGGAAAAACAAACAATAACATAAATCCACATGTAAACCTTTTGAACTATTTTGAACAACTTAGACATCAGAAATATGCTTTATATCTGCACCATTTTATTATGTATTTTCATATTTTATATATTTTTGATAATTAGTAATTGAATGTTTTTAGGGTTGTGAAGGTTTTAATTGATGGAGACTTTTTAAACCAATGGATGTTAAGAGAATTTTAAGAGTAATTTTGATTGGTTGGTAGGGGTATAAAAGCTATGTGTAATTTGTTTCTTTGTATTGTTCTGAGGAAGCCTGGGAGATTCCCGCGTGAAAGCGCTTAACTTGTTCAATTTGTTTTGTCATTAAAGTATAATTTCTACTCTCCACTAGGATGCCTTTCGTGATTTTAGACTGTGTTTTCCCTTTGGATTCTTCATTCTTTCATAGGAGACCATCTTAGCAGATAGTCTTAGCAGATCAAGGGAACACCCTCATGAATGAATGCTGAACAGGAGGATATTTCTAGATGTAGTCCAAGCATTGTGGGGGGGTGGGCTCAGATCTATTTGCTTGCATCAGCAACAACAAACAACTTCCACTTTTCTGCACCAGAACTTACTATCCTTAAGCTTGGAGAGAAGATTCAGTGTCCTTTCCTTGGAAGGAGCAGTACCTTTATGGGTTCCCTTAACTTCTTCCTCCTTCCCAAAGTTTTACTAAAGATGCACAAGGAGTGCCCAAAGATCCTACTGGTGACTTACTTTTTTTGGCAAGGCAGCATTCGTTCCCCTTCCGGTTAGCCAAGGGCTATTTCCTGAAACTTCCTTTATAGCGGACTTGCTCACACAGCAGACGGGATTGCTTCTACAAACTAACCTACTATCCGTCAACCTTGCAAGGATGGGTGATTGCATTCTGATCCTTTTTAAACACCAGTTCTCTGAGGATATGATGCCTGTCTAAAAAAGAGGACCCAGGTCAAGCTCAACTCTCACTGGTCCTCTCCTATCTGTGTGAACTAGTAAAATCTGGTCTAACATCTATATTCATTAATTAAGACACACATTTCAGCTATGTCTACTTTTCAACCTCTGGATCAACCTCTTCTGGCTAGACAAGAGTTTAAACAGTTTCTTAAAGATGCATTCCACATATAACCTGAAAGAAAAGTTATTCCCCTGCTTGGGACCATAATGTTGTGCTGAAAACACTTAATGCACATCCCTTCAAGCCAGCAGATTCTGTACTTGGAAAACCATTCCCTGGGTAGTCCTCACCTTGCCAGAAGATTCTCAGAGTTACAAGCCTGAATGGCTATCCCACCCTTCTTGATTTTTCAAAAAGTTAGGGTGCCATTAAGGGTCAGTCCCTCATTCATGCCCAAAGTGGTAAGTGAACTGTGCCTCAATAGAGCTATTAATCTACCCACCTTTTTTCTTAACCTGCAAAATAGGGGGGAAATCCTTCATTCCCTTTGTCAGTAGGTAACTCAGATTTTGCTTAAGTAAGACCAACGTTATCCGCAGATCGGACCAACCATTTGTCTCATTCCAAGATTCAAAGCTAAGGAATCCAGTTTGTAAACAAACTATTGCTAACTGTATCTCAAAATCCGTTGCCTTTTGCTACACTTGGCAAGGACACATTCTATCAGAGCAGTAGCCTCTTCTACAGCCTTTTACAAGAGGATTGATCCTAGGACCATTCTTGAAGTAGCTGCTTGGTCTTCTGCACACACTTTTACAAAACATTTCAGATTGGTTCTGTATTCTGGATCCAGGACTGCCTTCACCAGGTCAATCCTATTAGATCTACTGGACAGTTCTCCTCTACAGCATCCTACCACCCTTTTTTTATCTTAAACTTTGGGAATCGCCCAACAATTTGTAATAATGCAAAAGTGACTTACGATTGTGTAAGAACTTTCCATAACAGTAGATGTCCTACTGATCACTGTTGCAGTATTCCTTCCCTCCTTCCCTTCCCCCTTTTCCTGATTCTTCCCCCTTTTCTCTTCATGGCCCAGGGGCCATCACTGTCTTTCTGCCTCTTTCCTCTTAGCTAAACAGTTTAATTTGTCTCTTAGGCTTCCTGGCTCGGGGATAGTCTGAGGATTTACTCTCGTATGTCTGCAGGCTTAGATCATTTGTCAAACATATGGCTCTATGGAACGTTTTGGCTTTCATACCCCAGCTGGATATCCCGTTTATTTAGTGAGCTAACCCAACAGTTTGGAATACTTCAACAGTGATCATTAGAACATCTGCTGTTATGGTAGGTTCTTATACAACTATAATTTCTCTGCATTAGCCTTTGGTTTATCTATAGCTCCAAACGTGTTTAGAAAGTGCCTAGTTCCAGTGATAGTTCATGGCAGACTGTATGACATTTACATAGATTTCCTTATCTTTGCAGAGTCTTTTTCACAGGTGTCAAGGTCTTTAACATGGGTTTCTTCATCTGGGATTCCATATATAAATGTACAAAATCCCTCATTGACTCTGTCACACAGGATTTTGTTTCTGGTCTGCCTTCTAGATACCTCTCAGCAAATGGCTTTCCTTACATAGAAGGTCGATTTTTATCTGGAAACTTTCCTAAGCTTCTGCAGTCACTCTCACTTCTGTAGGAGAATAGCTGAAGAGTCTAGGGTTCATGGCTTCTATGATTCTCATGATTTCTTAGCACCAAATAAAACACTTGGATCCAACATCTTTATCTTTTGGAATTTCAGATTCCTGTTTTTGTCAAAATGGAACTGCACTGGTGGAGACAGCAAATAACCCTAAATCTAGGTATCCCATTTTCTTCTCAGATCCCAAGCCAGTCTGTAGCAGCAGACACCTCATATTTTGCTTGGGGAGCAGCTAGTTTGGGTAAAGGTGCAAGACCCGTGGAACTCCTCAGACAGACCAAAGTACATAAGTGTCAGAGATGTTGGCTGCGATCCATGCCTTGAAATCTTTGTCATCTGTGGTCCTCTGACTTCAGGTTGTTACAGACAACACCACTGTGATGTGTTACTTTAACAAGCAGGGGGAACACAAGGTCGTACTCTTTGTGCAGTCTGACTGTGATGGCTTGGGAGGTAGTTCTTCAGCACTCCTTTACCCGCCATGCATCTTAAGTTTTGTCAGAGCAAAGTATAGTGGCAGACAGGCTGAGCACAGTCTGAGTAACAGGACAAACACTCATGAATGGAAGTTGAATGGATTTTTTTTCCAGGAATTGATACATTTGTGGGGAATGCTTCAAATAGACCTGTTTGCTTCCTTTCAAAACTGACAACTGAACAAATTCTGCTCCAGAGCTTTTTGCACACAAGCCTGGAAAACATGCATTTTCATTCCTTTGGTTGTGAATGTTCCTTTGTATTTCCACTCTTTTCAGTGATGGCCAAGGTCATTCTAAAGATTCAGAAGGACTGTCTAAAACTCACTGTGACTCCCTTTTGGCCCACATTAGTTTTCCCTTGTTATTGAATTGGCCAAGGGCAATTACCACAAGGTTCCTCACAAACAAGGGCCTACACCCATAAGACAGTGGGAATTTCATATACGTCAGTCTCAAAACAACTTCAACTAACCACCTGTATGATTTCATTCTGATTCCTTTTAGGCATCTCTTTCATAAGGACATGCAGCTGGTATGAAAAGAGGTAAAGAAAACCTGCTACTAGGAAATCTTATCTTGCCAAATAGAAACTATTTTCTAGTTGGTGGTTAGCCAATAACCAAGGCCCTATTAGGAATTGTGTACCACTGGTTCTGAAATCTGTGAGAATTGCTTTACTCTGGCCTGTCTTATTTCTCTATCAAGGTACATCTTATGGCCATTTCAACATGTCTACCCATGGATCTTCACCCTTTCTTCTGTGTTTTTGGTAAAAGTTTCTGAAGTTGGTTTTGCATGTCAAGCCTCCTAGAACACAGATCACTTCTTGGGATCTTACTTTTGTGCTAGAAAAGTTAACTGTTTCCCTTTGAACCAGCTCCTTAAGCAGGTTTAAGGTTCATTACTTCAAAGAATGTACTACATATTTCTCTGACATCTGCAAGATGAATATCTGAGTTACAAGTGTAAGTTGTGTAAGTCTAAGTGTTTGGCCTTTTGCAGAGATATGGTCTCATTAAGATCAAACCCTTTATTTAATCACAAAGTGGTTTTAGAGTTTACTTTGAATCAATGTGTCAGTCTCTCTGTGCTCTCTCCATATCCTCAGAACCAGGGGTAATGGATTCTAGATGCTCTGAACGTGCTTCTGCAGCAAAGGTACTATCTTGACAGAACAAAGCCCTGTAGAAAAGCACATCAGCTATTTTTTTTTCTTAAGCATGGTGGTTGTCCTGTGGTATAAACTTTTTGTTATACCCACCATGGAAAATCTACTCTAGGCAGTATCAAGGCACATTCCAGTAGAACCTTTGTGTCTACAGTGTCATACTGGAAAGAGGAGGACTGTAGAAGCATTATAGAGATGGCAACATGGTCCTGTGTGCGTATTTTTACAAAGCTTTACAAACTGGATTCTTTTTCCAGGTCCAGGTGTGGCTTTGCTAGAACCATTCTCCAGAGGCTCCTGGATTCTTATCCTTCCTCCTCCCAAGTTGGAGAGGCTTTGGTAAACAACCCATAAAGCCAAAAGGCTGCTGAAGCAGTGAAAATGATTAACATAGTACAGTTGTGTAAGTTGCACTTGTAGTAACAGTAGATGTTCTTCCTTAGATCAGTCTTGCAGTTTTCCAATACTGTTTGGTTTTCTCGGCAAATAATCTGGATAAGCTGCCCGGGGTACCAAAACCTTCCATAGAGACATACGTCAGATGTATGACCTAAATCTGTGGGTGTAAGAGTACATAAGCAGATACACGAGCATGAGAATCTCAGATTATCTTGCCACCAGTCTGAATGTAGGTTTCACATGCGTCTGTCTACTCTACATGTGCTCGTTGGTATCATCCCTGCTTTCATTTACTTAGATAAGTTTCCTGTTGGAAAACCTTCCTTGTTTTGTTTGTAGTTTGGTGTATTAATCTGTTTGTTAGCTTAGCTGGGGGTGTGTGATTGTGGTAGGCAGATTCCTTACAAATGTGTCCCAGTGCCTTTTTTTTTTTTTTTTGTCTTGGAGTAGAGTACGATTGTAAGAATTGCTAGATGTTCCATTTTGTAGCTGAAACCCTACATGTCTCTCCTTCCTTTCTTGAAACCTATTTAGAGACTCTGCTTTTAAACTACCTTGCCCAGTCTAAAGTGTTGGAACCTTTGGCATCCAAAAGTCCTACCCATTCTGAAAAAGTAATTTAAATCGCCTAGGCTTCAGCTGTCCTCTGCTTAATCAGAATCAGATGTACCTGTTGTGGCTTTGAAAAAGTCTGCTGTATATTGAATTGTTTCTCAGGCTGTTCTCCGGTGACCCTGCTGGATGTAGATATGGCTTCTGACCTTTACACATCTGATACAATTGATCAAACCAATAGTGTGGGAAAGGAGGAACTTAGGCTTATAATTTCAGAAGGGCCAAAGGGCATCTGTCAAATGCTAGTTTGAGAAGAGGTGCCTGGATCTTTGATAGAAGTATGCCAAGGGTTGAATCTGTTTTTTGTTTTATTTTTTAAGTGGACATCATGGCCAAGATGAAGATAAATAAGACTAAAAATATTTTTCTTTCTCAGTCCACTCAGGAAAAGAATGGAAGGAATTTTCTCAAGGCCTATTTAAGGCCATTTTTTGCTCTCAAGCCATCTCCTGTTTTAACCAGTGCACCTTCACTCTTTTTTTCCTCAGAGACAGTGTGAGGCTTCTGAGGAGGAAGAGGAGGAGGCAGACTCTGATTTGGGTAAACTTTCCCTTGCCTACTCGTATCAGATTCATTCTCCAAGCCAAGTGGCTTCTGATGATGAAGTGACTTCATCTCCAGAGTCACCTTTTGAGGAAATTTCTTCTGGGTTAACCATAACAAAAATGATGCAGCATGTCTAGTGAACATCCAGTATCTGATGGGTAGAACAGGTACTACAATTTACTGGAGGTTGGTGCCCCTATGCCTCCACCTGTTTTTCCTGTTTTGGATGCTTTCATATATGCATTTGCATCTACTTCTGCTTTGTTTGACTCTCAGCCTCCAACCCCCAACAGACCTCATAGGTTCTATGAAGTGTCCAAAGATCTAACATTCTTATATAAAAATCTTTGGCAGACCCCTCTGCCTTTTCTATTTCCACAGACAAGCCCCACAAACTTTTACCTTTTGCCAATATCCTGCCCTCAGACAGTGATGGCGGGGTCATGGACAGATATGGAAGGAAGGTTTATACCTCTTCTGCTTTTTCCTTCAGAGCTTTGAACTACCAAACATAAATGGCTAACTGTTATCCATCATGCATGATTTGAACAAATTTCTGTCTACCCTTGCAGTGTCTGAAATAGAACTGCAGCCTATTTCCATGGCAATTCAAGCTACGTAGGCAGGAAGGCATAGTATTAAGTGTAGTTATGATGGAATGGAAGCTTCGTCTGGAGCAGTTGCTACTTGATCTGTCATCAGAAGATTAACATAGCTTCATTCTCAGTCCCTTTCTGGGAATATTAAAGCTAACAATTTGGATTCCCTTCGTAATAGGGATCTCTTATTTGGCTCTGAGGCTGCAGACTTTCACTTTTTCAAGGACATGGTAAATAATGCAGTATTTCAAACAAGTCTTCCTTACCTCTGTTCCTATGTAGTTAATGGGATGTAAAGCTTTCGATTGCTCTTATATTTAGAAGCTTAGGATAAGAAAGCTTTCTGTCTCTATGTGCAACATTTTCCTGCAAATTTGAGATTACCAAAATTTAACTCATAAAAAGGTTACTGGAGCTAATACAAGTGCAAGTGCCCAGTATCCTAAAATTGCCAAAGCCTTTAAAGAGTCAAAACTTAATTTACAGTCCTGTGCAATAAAGTTTTGCAGACGCTGTATGTAATGCATAACAAAACAACAAATCAAAGGAAAAGTAAACACCATGCCTAGTTTCAGAATATCCATGGGACAAGGGTGAGCATAGTTGTTCTCCAGTTTACAGAAGCCATCCATCTTATGTGTGGGTTATGATTCCAGGTTCCCATAAATGATCAAATGTACAGGCTTGTGCAGATGATTAGTGCATTAAAGTCTACAATCTCCTGACAAGGAATATCTGCTGCTGTCATATATTAGAACGGTTCCAAGACACAAATCAAGAACTCTGATGACTTGTGTGTAAACACCATTGATGCACTTAAAATCAGTACAAACTATCCATACTTGAGTTTGCAAATGTACAAAAATATCCAAAAAATAAAGAATCTCCTTAGAAAGGGTAGTAGTAGTAGAAACTATGAGGAATGGTAGCTCACTGTTTTGGAACATGGAACAGCAACCATATTATGCTGTGTACATGTGTGTGTGTATACATTCAAGCTGTAGATATGCATGGTTCAGACTTTTTTAAACTGTATTTTTATTTTGGCTTTATTGGCCTGAATGTACCCATAAAGATATAAAAAGTAAAGAAAAAGATCATGGCAATTCTGAAGTCATCCAGCTGAAAGACTGGTTATGTCTACTAGAGGTCAATTGGCATATATCCCATGGGGAGCACGACAGAATCCTGAAAGCCAAAAATCCTGAAGACCAAAATACTGAAAGTTCAAAATGCTGAAAACTCAAAATCTGAAAACACACAGGATACCAACACTCATTGTATTCCAGCACAAGGACATACAGAAACAAATAAAACGCAAACTATATTACTGTTATCCAAGTGTAAGCAGGGGGGCAAGCCCCTCGCACCCACGTGGGGGGCTGCGTCCCCCCACACCCCTTGCTACTTTAATATATCAACTCCAAGACTGCACTTAGTGTAGTGAATAGCAATCTCGGAGTTGATATATTTATATTGCAGGGGGTGTTTGAGCACAGGGGTGCTTGCCCCCCTGCATATAGTTGAATTGTAATATGTTTCTGTATGTACTTGTGCTGGAGTATCGTAAGTGTTGGTATCCTGTGTGTTTTCAGGATTTTAAGTTTTCAGGATTTTGAAATTTCAGTATTTTGGTCTCGGGATTTTGGGCTTTCAGGATTCTGTAGCTCTCCCATCCCATGGTCCTTTAGCAGAGGATTATGGCAAGCTGATAAGGAACCAGTTGGCTGAGATGTGCCAAGCCAAAGGACTGGTGCATGCCATCCTGACTAAAGTGGAAATGATGGCAGCCTTAGTCACAGCTGCATCATGGACCAGCAACCAGGAGGACAACCAGACTGGTATTGGGGATGTACAGCTCTCAGAAAATGGACAGTTCAGTTTTCCTCAGTGGACTTAAAAATCTGTCTGGAGTTAGAGACTTGAACTGGAGGCCAAACGGTTGGAATTACAATCAGCAGAGAGACTCCAGCATTTGGAGGAAGAAGAAGAGGACAAACAAATGAAATTAGAACCAGCAGAGAGACTGAAACGTCTGGAAGCCGAAGAAAATGAGAGACAGAGGCAACATGAAAAGGAAATGCTTACTCTTCGCCAGGGTCATGCAGGTAATGAGAAAGGGAGTAACCGAACCCCAGAAGCAATAAAGGTCAGTAGATTTCTTCCACAGTTTACAAAGGGTGATCATTTTAATAGTTTTATTCATATGTTTAAAGAGTATATAAACAGTATAATGTTGACCAAGGGTTCTGGGTGTGGTTCCGGACCCCCTTACTCCATGGTAAAGCTGCACCTGCTGATCTGATGTTGTCAGTCTTCATTCATTCTTGACTGATGGGTTTGGTTCCGATTCCCTCGGTACCGACTCGGCCATTGTACATAGCTCATGCCAGCCAAAAACTCTCGACCCAAGGTTCTACCCACGATACCTC
Organism: Protopterus annectens; assembly: GCF_019279795.1. Taxonomy (NCBI): domain Eukaryota; kingdom Metazoa; phylum Chordata; order Ceratodontiformes; family Protopteridae; genus Protopterus; species Protopterus annectens. The sequence goes on along the minus strand of NC_056725.1, from coordinate 704,693,659 downwards.
TCTCCGATTACCCCATATCTTGTTTGCCTCTCTGAAAATTGGATGCATCAGCCGATACTCTCAGCTAAGTGTTTATTTAGAAATGTATTTACTTCTTTTTCTAGCGTTTTTTTGAATAAAGTTACTTCTTTTTTCTCTCTGATGGTTTCACTATTATTTGTGAGTGTTTGACTGCCTTCAACTGTATTTTACCCACACCCTTACCGTAAGGTAATTTTAGTGTACCATTGTTGGTAACAGGCCTTCCCTCCCTTTTTACCATTGGTAGTCTTCCGATACCGTAGTTGGTATAGTCTTCCTCTCTTTCTTATTAACCTTTGGGTATTTCTGGTATACCATTGCTGGTAGACCTTAAAAAAAAAAAACAAAAAAAAGAAAAGAAGAAAGTCTTTTTCTATTTTCTTTCTCCTTTCTGCCTGTGTGTGCGTGTGTGTGTGAATGTGAAATTAATATGGCAGAGAAACAAAAAGGGACATCCGACTTCAAGCTGTGCCAGGATTGTGGCAGAAAATGCCCAATTCATATGGGCATCTTTCTTGCATGTGCTGTTTGGGTGCCCCACATTTGGGACACTACATGTAAAATTTGTCAGGGCTTTAGTGTCTGTATTTTAGTGGAGAGATGAAACAAGCTCATCCTGAAAGGCTTGTTGAAATGTTCTTTTAGTGAAGCCCTCTCTAAGGCTGAGTCTTCTAAATCCTCAAAGCCAGACACAAAAAGAAAAAGCCATTCTGTGCTGACCTCACCGTCAGCACATGAGAAAAAGCTTCACAAATTGCAGGTTCCATCTGCCTTCTCTGAACCGAAGGCCAAAATATCTAAATTGACAGAACCAGTACCTTTGGCACTGACTGTTGTGGAACTGATGCAGAGTACCTCGGCACCAGCCACTGTTTTGGCACTTATGACCACTAAGGCACTTAGAATAGTTTTTGCACCAGCTTCATTATCTTCTCATTCGGTACCGGCTTCCCCTTCTGCACAGCAACCAATGGTGTTGAAAGTCAAACAAGTTATACTTCCAGAACTAGATATTCCCCTTCTGAGGACCCATTCTTGGGTCAACTCCCCAGCCCCTTTGTGGATAGGCCTGAGTCCCCTTCGGGAGTGTCAATCCTTTCTTCCAGGAGTCTGTCTGAATTAGATGTAGTTAGATTGGTAGACCAGCTTTTGGCAGACAGATCTTTTCGCAACTAGACAGACCTCTGTCCCTCCTGGAGCCGAGACTTGCTCTCCAAAGACTCCACGAGTTTATCCTCCTTCATCCTCCTTCCAAGTATGGAACCCTCTACTTCAACGTTCTCTGTACCGGCTACCTCGGTGCAAGTGGTGCACCTCACCTCGGCACCAGGGTTGTCTCTTTTGTCTTCAGCTCCCTCGGATCTGTTGCACACAAGGGACTGTGGCTCAGCTGTTTGTTCCGCGACCTTTGGTACGGTTCCATTTGTTTCTATGGTGCCGTCTTTGGCTCTTTGGACCTTGGCGATTTTGAGTCCTCCCCCAGCTCCTTTTATGGATGGCAGTCCCGAGCTTGTCTTTCTCTGTTCTGGGCTCCCATCCCTCTGCAGGTGGGCCTGCCTTCCAGATTATGGAGAGAGCTTTGGCCACAGCAGGCTCGCATCTGGCTCCTTCCTCATCAGAGTGCCAGATTTTTGTATCCTCTGGCTCGCAGCTCTCTCAGTCTACTACGTCTGTACGGCACAAGAACCCTCTTAGGAGTCTTCTTCAGAATTTCCATCTGAAGAGCCAGCCCATAAGAGGATGTGCAAGAGGAAGCACCTGGATTCTCCAGAAGAATCAATCACCGAAGACACAGATTACGATGAAGGGGAAGATTCCCCCCGTCACCCCCTGAAGTTGTCTCGTTTGGAGACATCCTAAAAATAATAAAACAGAGGGGTGATTGGAAGCCCTCTAACCCTTCCTCTCAGAAATCTGTGTTGTTGCAAGCTTTTCGTGCCTGCCCATCTACTTCCTCGGTGACCCCACCCGCTGATAATCTAATTAAGCCGATTGTTCACCAGATGTGGAAGGCTCCTGATTCCATAGAGCCCATTCCCCAGAGGCCAGATAAAATCTTAACTGCCCCAGAAGATCAGCCCCATTGGTCAAAGGGTTTAGCAGTGGATGCCATGGTGTTGGCGGCAACCACCAAAAAGGAACTTGCAGAGGGGAGTTCTAATGTCCTTCCCCCTAACCAAGAATCTAGGATGATGGACAGATTTGGGAAGTGGGTTTTTGCATCATCGACCTTTGCTGTTAGGTCCCTGAACTTCTTGGCACATTTTACTAGACTCCAAAGGGATCTGATAACTGAGCTTTTGGACACCCTTTAAGACGCAGTATCTGATGAGGTTCGGGACAAGGTTGCCTCACAGCATTTCACCCTGAAGTCTATTTCAAACTCATCTATGTGGCTTATCACCCATGCAGCCGAAGGGACGTCTAGGTCAGCGGGTACAGGCATTGCCATAAGGCAACACACCTGGATGCACTTGTGTGACTTTGCAGAACGATTCAAGTCTTACTTTGTCAACAGTCTGGTTGACACCTCTTTGTTGTTTGGCCCGAAAGTTAGAGACACGCTACCCAGGAGTTAGAAGGGCAAAAAGACTCTTTCTTTTGTGGCCTTTCATTTTTCCACTCCAATGATCCTGTTCTAGGAATCAGAGGAGTGGGAAAATGTGGTTCAGAAAATCCCAAGGGCTGTTTCTTCACACATGTGAGTAACTCCCCCTAGGGCAGAGGGCGGAACTCTTCTGGAAGGGGGTCCTCCTCATGGCAGAGGAGGTCCACATAATCAGGGCTCCAGATATTCATTCTCTGAACAACCCTAGCAGCGCTCCTGAAAGACGGCCCAGTTGCTTGCCTCTGGAAGCAGTAGGGGGAAGATTTTCACTGCATCAATCAGCCTGACATGATAACTTCAGATACCTGTGTGCAGAAAATTATCAGTAGAGGTTACCATATTCCATTCAATCTCTTTCCAAGACTTCGAAAGAAAATCTCCGATGTTCCACACAGAGGGATCTAGCAGCAGTAGAAATTCAAAAGCTGCTTCTAAAAAGAGTCATCCAAGAAGTCCCACCAGACCAAATAGGAATCGGATTTTACTCAAGATTCTTTACAGTGCCAAGAAAGACAGATGGGACTGGAGGCCACTTTTGGATCTCAGCTTATTGAACAAATTTGTATAACAGACAAAATTCTAGATGGTCACGGTTCAGTCTATCCTTCTCCTTCTGGAGAAGGACGATCAGATGTACTGTATAAATTTTCAGGATGTGTATTGCCACATAAAACTGGACAAGCACTCCAGAAGATATCTCCGCTTCTGGCTAGGAGCCGGTCATTACCAATTTCGAGCACTGCCCTTCCGTCTCACCACAGCCCCCAGGGTGTTCACCAAATCCATGGCAGTTGTAACAGCTCACTTAACTCATTCACTCCGGAGCAGCTCAGGAAAAGTTGCCTGCTTAATTCCACCATAGGAACAACAGTGCAGCCTGAGCTCATTTTCAGAAAATCCATTTGTAATACCATACATAAAACAAATGTTCATAACTCTCTAACTATAAGAGTTAGACTAAAAATGTAAATGCAAAAGTTGTTCAGCAGACACTGACCTTTCCAACAGTGTAAATGTTGATAGTGTATATCATAGTCATTATTAAATATTTGGCAAGGAATGCTGATATTGTGCATATTTTTTACCTTTTTGGAAAAACAAAGCATATAATCTTGGTCAATGTACCATGCAGACCCATACAATTTGAATGTAATTTGTTAGTATGAATGTCAGTATGAATGTCAGCTTTAAAATGATACTTTAACCATTACTGTGTGCTGTTCCTTTCTTGAGATATTCACAGAAATATGATTTATTTATTTATTTTATTTTACATTTGTTGACCGGGATAGTCCGTCTGGATGCATGTCCATTTTCAGCGGAGGCCCGGGGAGAAAAGCTCCAAGGGTAAGCAGATACAGCATTACATAATACCAGCATTACATATTACAAACAGACTATTTACAGAGATTACATAAGTAAGCAAGTTAAACAAGTTCCACAGGTTACAGTTAATCCTGAGCACACGTCAGGATTAAATTAAATTGCACAGTAAACTGGTTAACAGGTTTTTACACATTCTAGAGAGAGTTAACCAGGCTTGATACATTGACATAGCCAGTTAAGTGACAAATGTTGTTTGAGTCTAGTTTTAAATTGACCTAAGGTGGAAAGTAAGGTAATATCAGCTGGAAGAGAGTTCCAGGATCTACTTAGAGTGTGCAAAGAGAGAATCACCAGCTGTGTTATTAATTTTGCTAGTCTGAATTAGTAGTTTGTTAGAGGATCGAAGCGATCTAGGATTGTTATAGGGGGTGATAATATTTTTAAGTGCAGGAGTGTTGTCCAGATTATAGAGGATTTTATAGGCCATAATCAGTTGGTTATACTGGATTAGGCTGGGTAGTTCAAGCCAACCAAGCTGATTTAGAATGATGCAATGATGTGTCCTAAAAGGCAGCCCAGTGGCAAACCTGGCAATGTGGTTGTAGCAAATTGAGAGTTTAAGGACAGTCTTGTTTAAATTCGAGAGTAGAGGGGATGCATACAGAAGGGTTGAAAGAAGGTGAGAGCGAGCTATGGCAATTTTAGCTGGAGGAGTTAGGAAGGCTTTTATTCTGTAAAGTGACCCTAGTTTTTTATTGATGGTTTTGATAGTTTGGTTAACATGTAGGTCAAATTTTAGATTATTGTCTATGATGACACCTAATAGTTTTGTAGATGGGTCAGGGGAGATTATTGTGCCATCATTTGATTTTATGGTAAAGGTGAAAGCAGTAGATCTGTGTTGGTGAAAATAACAGCATTTTTAGTTTTTTTGGGATTTAGGATCAGACAATGTTCAGAAAGCCAGTTTTCTGTTGTATTAAAGGTGGTCTGGGTAGCTGACCATAACTCTACTGGAGATGTGGCTGAGCAAATCAGAGTAGAGTCACAGCATATTGGATACAGCTGACTTTTGGGATGACAGTATAAAGGTTGTTAATGAAGATGGAGAACAGCAAGGGCCCTAGTATAGAGCCTTGTGGTACTCCAAGGGTGTTGGGTAGAAGGTTAGAGAGTTTGTTCTGCCAGTGGACAGCTTGCTGTCGACCATTCAGGTAGGATTGAAACCATTGGAGGGCTCCAGTATCTAGACATAATGCTTGCATGGTGTGGATTAAAAGTTGGTGATCAGCTATATCGAATGCCTTGGAAAGATCCAAAAAGAGGGCTGAGGATATATAATAATTGTTGCGATTATGGTGTTAGTAACGGCTAGGAGGGCTGAAGTAGTGCTGTGATGAGGACGAAAGCCATGCTGAGTGTCTGCCATAAGGCGATTTTGGATTAGGTGGTGCATGAGTTGTCTATGAATACATTTTTCCATAATCTTTGCAACTGGAGAGAGTATAGCTATTGGCCTATAATTGAAGAATTCAGTAGAGCTGCCTCCTTTGTGAAGTGGGATTACATAGGATATTTTCCAGATGGTGGGAATTTTAGCTTCTACTATGGTTCGATTGATTAGTATTGAGACGGGGTAAGCAATAGCATCAGCTGATTTTTGTAGGTACTCGGCAGGGAGTTGATCAGCAGAAAGTGTAGTGGGTTTTAATTTTTTAATCAAGGTACGTATAAGTGAAGTGGCGACTGGTTGGAAGCTGAACGCAAGTAGGTTTCTAGGGGTGCTACTTTCAGGACCAGGGGAGCTAGGAGGTAGTTGGCTAGCTAGGGCTTGAATTGTCTCAGTAAAGAATTGGTTAAAACTATCAGAAACATCTTCAGGAGTTTTATCAATAGTAGTAGCAGGGATTGGCGTTTAAGTTTGTCCAGGATGTAGTAGATTATTTAAACCTGCCCAAAACTTCTGAGGGTTATTTTGATTTACTGTCTGTAAATTACAGTAGTATTGTTTTTTGTCTTGTAAAATAGATTTTTTGGTTTCGTTCCTGGATTGCCTGTATTTAATGTGATCTTGAGGGTCTTTAGAAGAACGCCATAAAGCCCATGCTTTGTTTCTAAGGGTAATTTTGAGTTTAGACTCTATAGAAAGCCATGGTGCAGGTTTTGCCTTGGTTCTCTTTGAACGAACAGGTGCATGCAAATCAAGGATCTCAAGGAATTTGTTGTTAAAGTATGCTACTGCTTCATCTAAGGAGGTGTTTTAGAATAGACCAATTACATGAGTTTAGTTCTTGTTGGAATTTGGCAGGGTCAAAGTTTTATTGTTTCTAACCTTTCTGAGTAAGGGTTGTTGGGAATTAATGGTTTTGTGCTTAATTACATATGTGAGAAGGTGATCGCTTAGGCCATTAAGAAGGGTACCAGAGGTGTACAGTTGGGGGTGACTGTTTGAGTACCCAGTCGAGTATACTTTCTTTTTGGTTGGGTTTACCTATCCTGGTAGGGGTGGATATGATTTGTGTAAATGCATGCAGGTTATTATGGGTGGTTGGGGATTCTGAGGAACAGGTGCCCCAGTCTGTTAAAGTCTCCAAGTAGTAGGGTTTCTTGGGGGTAGTGACATGATAGCCAGTGCAGGATATCTTCAAATGTAGATATATTGTTACCTGGGGGAATGTACATACAGATGATATTAATGCATTTATTTTTATTAAGTTGCAATTTGGTGGCAAGAATCTCTGAGTTATTAATCTGAGAAGGTTGTATTACATCTATGGTGACATTCAACTCAGATTTATAGAGTACAGCTACCCCACCCCCCTTCCTCGAAGCACGATCCAGCCTGTGTATGTTGTATCCAGGTGGTAACACTTCATTGTCTTTAGTGTTAGGTTTTAACCAAGTTTCAGATAAACAGATAATCTCAGGGGAGTGGACATCCAGAAGTGCATGCAATTCATGTACCTTGTTATTAATGCTTCTAGTATTGAGATGACAGACTAGGAGAGAGTTAGTTGGCCTATTAATTGTAGGTTTGTAGCTTAGATTACAAGTAGAAGGGGGTATGTGTATCTGAAGTGAGTGGGCCAGGGTTGGGGTGAATATCACCACCAAGTATTAGGTTGAGTCTATACTTGGTGATGAACTTCAGGAATTTGTTTATTAGTTTGTGGTAGTGTTTGGATCTAGAGCTAATGTGCCTGGGGTTGAGATGTTGATAGACTGAACAAGATGTTCATAGGTTGGTACTAGGCTATCAGCCCTAGGGCCTATACAAGCCTAGCCATAACAATTCCCTGGCTATTTCTTCCCACATTATTTACTTTCCTGGACCCCTGTCTAGCAGGGCGACTGACGTGATCCCTGGGGTGAATTTCCTTTCTCCCATCCAATCGTCAAGGTTCCTCTTGAAGAGGTCCAAAGAGGCACTCTGCTTGACATGTATAGGCAATCTATTCCAGAGTCTCGGGAGTCTCTGGGTCAGGAACCTATCCCTCCAGCATGTTTTGTTTATTGTGATGACAAGGTTTAGATCCCTGGAGCGTGTAGCTCTGAGGGATTGGGATTTCTTTAATTGTAGCATGTCCAACAGCTCTGGGTTTGACATGGCCTTGTATGTTAAGCAGAGATCGCCTCTGAGTAGACGATATGCGACAGACTGTAGCTGGAGTTTTTTAAGGCGGTCAGCGTAGGGCATCTGCTTTAGGCCTGTGATTTTTAGTGAGGTATTTCTGAGGCCTTTCCAGTTGTTGCAGATGTCTTGAGAGGTACATACCAAATGGGGCATTGTATTCTATAATGGGTCTAATGAGGGATGAGTACAGTGGGACAATGACCTCCTTTTTTCTGGATGAAAAGCCCTTCGTGATGAGGTGCGCCACATAGAAGGATTTCCTGACTGTTGTGGCGATGTGGTTATCGAAGGTGAGACCACTGTCCACCTGTGTCCCTAAGTCTCTTATCACACTTTCTGTGTTTAGTGTACTGCCACCTATATGGTAATTCATGGATACATGTTTTTCCCAAAGGGGATAACAATACATTTCTTGGCATTGAGCTTGAGCCCATGGCTCTGGCACCAAGCAGCTGTTTCTGTAAGGCCCTTTTGTAGAGTATCCACATCATTTGGGGATTCAATAATGGCTCCCAGTTTGCAGTCATCTGCAAACTTTGTTAGCCAGAGTCCCTTAGTGTTGACCTGTACTTCAGAGAAGTAGATGCCAAACAAGAGCGACCCCAGGACTGAACCCTGAGGTACTCTACTTGTCACTTGTCTGGAGCTGGATTTGGAGTCGGCTACTTTTACAGTGTGGGTTCTATCAGTAAGCCATTTAGCAACCCATTGGGTGACATAGGGATTAATGCCCAACTTAGTAAGTTTATCTATGATTCCAGAGTGGGGGATGGTGTCAAAGGCCTTGGCAAGGTCTAGATAGGCTGTGTGGACCCACCTTACCCTTGTCCATTGGCTCTGGAGACTGATTCAAAGAAGTCAATCAGGTTCAGGAGACAAGATTGGCCCTTCACAAACCCAAACTGAGTGGGGTCCAGTGTTTGAAGGTTGCCAATGTCTTTGTTTATAAGTTCCATGATAATACGCTCCATGGCCTTGCAGATAAGGCTTGTCAGACTGATGGGATGGTAGTTTCCGGGATCCAAGGTGGATCCCCCCTTGTGGATTGGGATAACTGTAGCTCTGCGCCACTCAGTGGGCACGAAACCTGAGGTGAGGCTATGATTGAACATGACACTTAGTTGAGGTGCCAGTTCATATTGTAGTTCATGTAGTACACAGCCCGGGATGTCATCTGGTCCCATGGATGCTGTATTCTTGGCTTTCGAGAGTGCGTTTTGTACCTGTGTGGCCGTTATTACTGGAATTTGGCAATCTTCCGGTATTGAGATGGGCCATTTAAGGGGTGAGAGGGGGGGTGAAGTTGGCACTGAATCGATCTGCCAGGATATTGGCAATATCCTTCGGATCAGTATATTTAATGCCATTCTGTTTTAGCTCAGAGCAGATCTGAGCATTGCCATTTAGATTCTTGACATAGTTATAGAATGCTTTGTGGTTGTCTTTGGAATCTTTGGCAATTTTATTTTTGTAACTAGCTTTGGAGGATTTTATGAGGCATCTCAGTTTCTTACTGAGGCTGGTAAGGGAGTTTTTTGCATCCTGGGATTTTCCTTTTTTCTGCAAAAGTTTCTTCCTTTTGTTGTAAAGTTTGTTTATGGCAGGGGACCACCAGATTGGCTTCCTTTTTTGGATGAGAGCATTTTGGTTCTATTTGGGATGGCACGATTCATGCATGAGTGGATGTGCTCACAGTGCCTTAGTGTAGGATTCAGCAGTTGAACTTTCAGTTCCGTCTGCATGGGTGTCATGAAGTTTGTCACTTCTGACTTGAGTAGCATGAAGTTGGCTTTGGAGAAGTTTTTATGGTGGTTTCTTTACTGGGGGTGGGGTGGGATGTGGATGTTAAGGGTGATTAGCTTATGGTCAGACCTGACTAACGACGTGGTGACCATAGGTATGGAGCATTGATTTCCCATGTTGGTAATGACCAGTTCTAGGATATTGGAGCCCGGTGGGACTATGGATTAGTTGATCCAGGGCATTGGAATTTATGAATTCCAAGAACCGCTTGCAAAGGTGTTGGGACATGAGTAGTTTCCCCAGTTAATGGCAGGGTAGTTAAAATCACCCAGTATTAGGGTGTTTGGTTCTATCTTAATATTTTCCAGTATGTTTAGAAAGGTGTAGTGAGAATCTTGGGGTATGGTGGGGATCTGTAGCAAGCTACAATTTGGATTGCAGTCTTACCTAGTGTTAGTTGCAGTTGGAGAATTTCAGACGCATTGTGTTGGCCAACTAGCCTGGTGGTGTGAATATCCTTGGTGAATATTGACACTCCTCCACCTTTAGTGTTTCGGTCCTGGTTTGGTGGCCGAAAAGTGTGGTAAGAGTTGTAGCCTGGTATTGCAGGGGTGCTCTCTGGAGCCTTGAACCAGGTCTCAGTTACTGCACAGATATCGATGTTCTCCATTTTTAGGAGTGCCTCGAGAGAGTGCATTTTGAGGTTTAGACTTCTAGCATTGAGTAGCATTACCTTCAGATTTTGCATGCTTGTACCTGTTATGGTGGTTGGATAAGATCTGGTACTGTAAGTATGGTTGAAGGTAGAAGGATTTACAACCTGGGTAATAGTATGGCCTTTTGGGACCTGAAATCCCGTGAGTAACTGGTTTTCATACAAGGTAAGGAGGTATGGTGTGAACAAGAGGGGTAGTAAAGAGGAGTATATCATTATATGTGATTCAGCTAGTGAGTTAAGGAACTGTTTTACCTGGTGATGCAACACCAGAAGATAGAGTGGTGAGGTAAAGGTACTGGAAGGGGGATGGGAGAATGCCAGATGAAAGCTAATAGGTGCTATTAAAATGAAGGTAGAAAAATGGGGGTGGGTGGAATTATCCCAGATGAAAGCAGATAGGATCTAGAAAGTGGGGGAGTGGCTATAGTACTATAAACTTAGAGGTACTGGGGGTGGGAAGGAATTGGTGGCAGGGAGGGGAGCGAAGAGAGCCCGAGCATAGCGAGGGTGAACGTAGCGGGGCTATTGCAGTTTACAAGGTTAAGGTGTCCTAAAGCTATAAGGTAAGTATTACAGCTCTTAATGTAATAGTCAATTTACTTCAGTTACAGGGGAAGGAGGCAACCACTCAAGTAGAAACAGAGCCCTATGGCTGACCAATATGGTGACCTGCTTAATTACAAAGCACTGTAAGTGAAAGCTTAACAAATGCTGTTTGTGTGTAACCTACTCTGTTTAAATGTTGAGAGAAACTGATTGCAGTCCTGTAGACACCGTTTTGTAGGGAACTGTAGAGTTCAGTCTGTTTAAATGTTGAGAAAAACTGATTGCAGTCATGTAGACACCGTTTTGTAGGGAACTGTAGAGTTCAATCTGTTTAAATGTTGAGAGAAACTGATTGCAGTCCTGTAGACACCGTTTTGTAGGGAACTGTAGAGTTCAAACTAAGTCACACCAGGTCAGCCAAGGGGGGAAGAGAGAGGGAAATCCTAAGCACCTAGATTTGAAAAAAAAAAATATATTGATTAATTGATTAATGTATTATTTTTCATAATTGATAAACAGAGCATAATATCTCATCACCTGTAACAGACAGAGCCTACATATCAGTGTAGAAGTTGTGCGTCTGAATGTCAGCTTCAAAATGATGCATTATTTGTGTGATCACCATGCTCCCTTGCAAAGATATGGGCATAATAATGAAAAGTATTGTAAATGTATAATTTTCATAATCGTACAAGACTAAACAAACTGTGATATCTGTACATGTGTAGAGTGCACAGACACAGTTCTTTTACCATGATGTAAGGAGTAACACTGTCTTCAAAATGAGGTATTACTTGGCACACTTACATGCTCCCTTGCAAAGTTATTTACCAAAATATGCAAAAAAATCATAATTTCCGTAACCTAATTCCAAACAAACTTTGATATCTGCACGCATGTCCAACATACAGGCACAATTCTTTTACCATATTGGAACCAGCAATACTGTCCTCAAAAATGAGGTATTACCTGGCACGTTCACATGCTCCCTTGCAAAGTTATCTACCAAAATATGAAAAAAAATCATAATTTCCATAACCTAAGTCCGAAACAAACTTTGATATCTGCACATGAGTACAACATACAGGCACCATTCTTTTACCATGTTAGAACTATCAATACTGTCTTCAAAATGAGGTATTAGCGCATTCAGATGCTCCCTTGGAAAGTTATTTACCAAAATATGAAAAATATATATAATTTCCATAACCTAAGTCCGAAACAAACTTTGATATCTGCTCCCTTGCAAAGTTATTTACCAAAATATAAAAAAAAATCATAAATGTTAAGTTGTCAATCTCGCCTTCATTCTTGCTTGATGGGTTCGAGAGTCACTTTTACCAGCTCGAGGCAGCCCCATATCCCATGATGCAATCCAGATCTCATTTGCCGCTATGAGGTCCTCCTTACCAGCTCCTGGTAAGTGATTTGCTACTTTGCTATTTTAGCCCCTTTTAACAAAAAAACCCTTAATTGTTAGTTTTATATCAGTTTTAAACCTTTTCTGACAGAAAATTCTCTGTCTCCTCTTACTTTTTAGTCAGAATTTCACCCATCCCATCCCCTGTTAGGGTGTGTGTGTGTGTTTACTAGTTATACCTTTTGGTATATTTAATTTAATTTCTTTGACTGGTGTGTGTGTGTGTTTTACACCATGTCTAAAGAAAGGGTCTCAGGGTGACTCGTGCTGTCAGAAAATGTCTCTGACAGACGGTCACACTTCTTGCCTGTACTGTCTGGGGCCTCTTCACCTGCAGGACTCCTGTGCTATATGTCATTCTTTCAGCCAGAGAGTCCTGCAGGAAAGAAGAAATAAGCTGATTTTGAGGGGAGGGCTCTCCGTCCATCCAAGACTTCTAAGTCTTCCAAGGCCCAGGCTTCTGTGTCCAAGCCTGACTCATTCAGAGTCGAGATCGGCTCTGGCTGGAGCCGATTCTGGGTTTGGCTATCGGTGCCGATTCTGGCACCATGTGGCTCAGGCATCGTGTCGGCTCTGAAGTTGTCGGCACAGGTTCAATAGTTTCATCGAAGAGGTCTAGGTCTCCTTCCTTGAGATCTTCAAGGTCATCCAGGCTTTCTGACCATGATTTAGAGAGAGTGATCAGTAGATTACTTAAGTCACAGGCACTGGCCCAAATGTTACATAGTCCGTCTCAACAGACGGCTATTGGTCCACACCCATTGCAGTTCCTCCTTCAACTCTACCCCAGAGCTTGGAGTTGGAGTCTTCGAATGCTGAGGGACAGATACCCCTTCTGTTCCTTCAGCCTCTACTCTTATCTCCTCTTCAGACCTTCCTTAGAGCTTCCATGGTCTCCTCCGAGGGGTGAGTGGCATTGGTGAGCTCTGACATCTGCCTCGAGACTTGTGGTCCCTGGAGTTCCTAGCTCTTCGAACGGGTTCTCTCGGACCTTCCTGGGAGGGGAGCATTCGAGGTGATGAAGAGTGTGCTGGCCACTGGTATCAGCCAGCAGTCTGTTCCCTTAGCTCCTCCCTCTATAGTGCCTGTTGACATCTCTGCCACTTCTCTTGCTACAGGACCCAGAGATCCTCCGCCTCAGGTTTCCCCATTGGGAATATCCTCTTCCGAGGATTCTCCTGATGTTTCGGGAGATCCTCCTAGGAAGAGGACCTGTCACTTCAGATACTGACTTAGATGAGTCAGAGGGATCCCCAAGATCCCCTCTGAGGATGTCTCCTTCTCAGACATCCTAGAACTCCTTAGACAGAGGGAAACTGGCCCACCAATAATCCCTCTGAGGATGAGTCAGTATACCTAGAGGTGTTTGGATCTCGGCCCTCCACCTCCTGGGTGTCTCCGCCCCCTTATGCAGGTTGGGCTGCTCCTGACTCTGTAGAGCCAGTCCCTAGGAGGCCTTCAAAATTTATTACTGCCCCGTGTGATAAGCAATTCCTCACTAAGGGTGTCCCCGCTGATGCCATGGTGGTGGCTGCTGCCACCAAGAAGGAACCCATCCATCCTCCTAATAAGGACTCTAGGACCATGGATGTGGATGTTTTCCTCAGCGACCTTTGCTATGCTCGCTGAATTACCTATGTCACTTCACCAGACTCCAAAGGGATATCCTTAAGGAGCTAGGTGATGTTGTACAGGATCCTACAGCTGCAGGGGCTCAGGAAAAATTGCTTCACAGCTAGGAACCCTTAATTCCATTGCTAACTCCTCCATGCTAATATCATATGCTGCTGATGGGTACAGGTGTGGCTCTTAGACGCCAAGCCTGGATGCTATGTGACTTTGCAGATCCCTTTTCCTTCACAAATTCTCCCTTTGATGGGTCAGCTTTGTTTGGCCCTCAAGTGAAGGAAACTTTGACCAGGTGTGAGCAGGACGGCAAGACTCTTTCTGTTTCCACCCCTTCTAGACCTTACCCCAAAGGACAGAAAGGTGGCAAAATGTGGTTCCACAAATCCCAAGGAGTCAAGAGGCAGAGGGGTAACAACAACAGCTAGAGGCAGAGGGTCCAAAACCAGGGAAGCAGAGAGCCTCTCTCTGACGAGCCCTTTCAGCATCCCTGAGGTGTTGCTGTCCCTCCTTGGAGGCAGTCGGGGAAGATTATCACTGTACCCAGAAGCCTGGCACTCCCTCACTCAAGACAGATGGGTACAGTCGATCATATCCAAGGGTTACATAATTCCTTTTGAGGAAAGTCCTTTCTACCCCTCAAATTCCCTTCCAGATGTAAATTGCAGAGTTAGAAGTCTCAAAACTACTGCAAAAGAGCCATTCAGCCAGTTACAACAGACCATTCAGAGCCGGAATCTACTCAAGGTTCTTTTTGGTCCCCAAAAGACGGAGACTGGAGACCAATATTGATCTCAGCAGACTCAACAAGTCTGTGAGAAAGACAAGATTCTGAATGGTCACTCTTCAGTCAATTCTGCCCTTCTTACAGAAGGACAACTGGATGTGCTCAATAGATCTTCAGGATATCACATCAAAATTCACAGATGCTCCAGGAGATTTCTCCGGTCCAGTCATTTCCAGTTCAGAGCCCTGCCCTTCGGTCACACTACAGCCCCCAGAGTGTTCACCAAATGCATGGCAGTGGTCACGGCTCACCTGAGACGTCAATTATTCCAGGTGTTTCCACTGGCTCCTTTCAGCCACCACCAGGCATCAGCTTATTCAAGCCAGGGATTACACAATAAAGCTTTGTACTCTTTTGGGCATCTCGATCAACAAAGTCATCCTTATCGCCCTGCCAGTCTATTACTTTCATAGGCTTAAACTTAAACACTGTTCGGATGTCAGCTACCCTTACAGATCAAAGAGTTTCAGACATTCAAAGTCATGTCAGGATCATTCTAGCCAACAAGAAAGTACAGGCCAGAATGGTTCTAAAGGTATTAGGCCTCATGGCTGCCATTACCATCTTCCCCTGGCTCGCCTACATGCTTGCTTCAGTGGATGCTGTTCACACAGTGGTACCAACAACTTTCAATGCGCCACCAGGTTCTGGTTGCACAGACTTGCAAAGATCATCTTTCCTGGTGGATCACATCTCCCCAGGTTCACCAAGGCAGACACTTTGTACCCCCATCCCGTAGCCACTGTCACCACGGATGCCTCCCTGATCGGGTGGGGGTCATTATCAGGGCAGGATGGTTCATGGGGCGTGGCAGCCTCGAAGTACCACCTGCACATAAATGTCCTGGAGATGAGAGCAGTGCTTTTAACGCAGTCCACACAGACAACATGTCTGTAGTTTGGTATATCAACAAACAGGGCGGAACCAAGTCCTACCCTTGTGTCAGACTATGGCAATGGGCAATCTCCTCTCATCGGTTTCTGGTAGCAACGCATATCCCTGGGAAAACCAACATTGTAGCGGACAGATTGAGCAGAGCTATTCTCATGCCTCACGAGTGGTCTCTCAAGCAATCTATAGCGGAAGAGATTTTTCTGGAATGGGTTTTGCTACTCCCCAAAACAGCAAATGCCCAGACTTCTCTCTTCCTCTTCCAGGCCATCCCCAGAGCTGACCCAGGATTGGCCCCAGGGACTTCTTTATGCCTTTCCTCCATTTCCTCTGATCCCTCAAGTTATCCAGAAAGCAACCGTTTTGAGAGCCAAATTGATTCTCATTGCTCCTTACTGGCCTCGACAAGTTTGGTTCCCGTTCCTCCATCGTCACCTTTTGGTGCAGCTGTGGCATCTGGACCCAGTGCCAGATCTTCTGATTCACCAATCCGGTCAGCTGCACCGGTCTATCCCTTCTCTCAACCTCACAGCATGGTTGCTCCACTTCCTTCCTTAGCCAGGCTTCCTTTGATCTCTAACCCAGTTAGAGACATCATAGTAGCTTCACTAAAATCCTCTACCAGGAGGATTTATACAAGCAAATGGAAACGTTTCTCTTATTGGGCTAAGGCCAAGAATATTGATCCTTTCACTGCCCCTGTTCAGGCAGTCCTGGACTTCTTAGCAGAGATTTTTCATGCAGGCTCCTCTTCTTCCACAGTCAGAGTTCAATTGGCTGCTATCTCGAACTTTCATGTCGGGATTGCAGATCACAATATTATGTCCCATAGGCTCTGCAGGGCCTTCTTGAAAGGAATTTTCCTGCTAAAGCCTCCAATCAGGAATCCTCCTCCTCAATGGGATCTAAATTTAGTGCTGACATCCTTGATTCTTCCCCCCTTCGAGCCAGCTGTTTCTTGCTCCCTAAAATTTCTTTCTTGGAAAACTTATTCCTAGTAGCTATTACATCGGCCAGGAGGGTGTCTGAACTTCATGCTCTATCCCCTATTTGGTCTTTCACAAAGACAGAGTATCATTGAGAACTAATCCTTTGCCTAAGGTCGCCTCAAAGACCAATTTGAATCAATCCATTGATCTCCCTGTATTTTTCCCAAACTATTCAGACAGAGCCAAACAAAAACTACATTATCTTGATGTCCACCGCCAACTCAGATATTATTTGGACAGAACTAAAAAATTTAGGAAATCTGATCAACTTTTTGTTTCCTATGGATAACAAGAAAGGCCTTCCTGTCTCTAAAGTGACCTTGTCTAGATGGCTTTCTTCGGTCATCTCTGAAATTTATCAGCTCAGGGGAAAACAGCTGTGCTCAAAACCTAAAGCACATTCAACTAGGAGCTTAGCTACTTCTACAGCCTTTCAAGCTAGACTTCCTTTAGACACTATTTGTGCAGCGCCACTTGGGCCACTCCTCATACTTTTGTTTCCCATTACAAATTGGACTTGGCCTCCAGGGATAGAGCCAGTTTTGGCTCTACAGTCCTCAAGAGTCTGTTCCATTGAGCCACCCAGGATAGAGGTGCTACCATCAAGCAAGAATGAAGGCGAGATTGACAACTTAACATTTGTACCTACCATAACGCTCCATGTTAGTTGTCCTCTCGCCTGGACAGACCTTGTTTTCTCTAAGGAGTTATTATGCTGAAGACCATTCAGTCCTGGTCTTTCTTACATCATGTAGGCTTTCTTTCTTCCTTTGGGAAGTGTTTTATGCTTGGTGCTACTGCCCTTTGTCATCAAACGAGATCTGGGTACTTACCGCCTTGCATCATGGGATATGGGGCTGCCTCGAGCTGGTAAAAGTGACTCTCGAGCTTAGCAGATCGGCTCCGAACCCATCAAGCAAGAAAGAAGGCGAGAGAAGACAACTAACATGGAACGTTATGGTAGGTACATAACTTCTTATTTCCATAACCTAATTCCAAACCAACTTTGAGATCTGCACATGTGTACAACATAGTGGCACAATTCTTTTACCATGTTGGAGCCTGTCTTCAAAATGAGGTATTACTTGGCACATTCAGATGCTCCCTTGCAAAGTTATTTACCAAAATATGAAAAAAATCATAATTTCCATAACCAAAGTCCGAAACAAACATTGATATCTGCACATGTGTACAACATACAGGCCCAATTATTTTACATGTTGGAACTATCAATACTATACATATACACATACAATACATATTCGATTGTACATGCTAGCACTCTCCTGAAACAGTTTTTCTTTCTCAGCATCTTCACCAGCTTCTTACCACAGTTATTTGCCAAACTCATAAAAATATATTTTACACACATTTCATAATAGAGTTTTACTTACCATACTGGTCCCTACTTGGTCGTGGGTGTTTTCCATTCTTCTCACAAGCTGCATATTGCCAATCCTGCATAGCTCTCCTCACACCATTTACATTTGGTTTTGCAGTATAGCTAGTTGATGAAGAATGGAGGGGGTGGCTTGCAATGACTACAAATGGAGAAAAAAACACAATCTGGCTTGTGCATTCATCAAAGTGATAATGACTTCTACTTATGTGAGTAACCTTGACAGCAGCTGAGACTTTTACCAGAAAAGTGATAATAACTCACTGCTGCATTGTAACTGCACTTATTGCTAATGTGATAATGACATTCCTTTCAGTACTGCAAAGTTATGCATGCTCAGACAAAGGTGATAATTGCTGCACATAACCTGTTGACTAGGCATTCATTATATTACCTTGTGCAGCTGTTGTGTAACACAGACTCATTATCAGTAAGGAAGAATACCGGAGTAATTCAGTAAAATAGTATAACACATATTACTGAGCCCTTCCTCCCACCTAAATTCCACACATGACTGACAAAGCCAGGAAAATGCACAAAAAATATGGTAGCTCCATGCTGGCAGTTGTCAACAAGTTATAACTATTATCTCACTCATGCAACTACTAATCACAAATAGAATAATACAAGCAGAAGTGATTTCTTGTCTGCTTATTTTACATTACACTATTAATTAGTCAGTGGTGTATCTGATGTCGTATATGCTGGCATATTACAGTATAATTACATTTATGTATTGTATTCTAAGTAATGTAACCATATGTAATTTTCAGACTTAATTTCTATGTTTCCCCAGTAACCCCTCCAGTTGTTTGCATTGTGCATGCACAAGCACCAAAATGGCACAATAAACTATTTTGCCCAGTGGTCACTTCAGCAGTCAGACCATGTATGTACAATTATTTCCCCAAGCAACATCCTCTTTAGAATGTCCAGGTATACATGCATCTAAATAAAACGTTTCACCAAACAAGCCTTCAGTAACATTTCCTAGTATGTACTACCACCAACATAAAAAGCAACCCCTTCAGTAGAATGTTGAGGAATGCACAATCACCAAACTTAAACGCTTACCCAAACGAAACGCGTGTAACATTTCCTAGTATGTACAACCACCAAAATGAAGCATTCACCCAAGTGAGCCCTTCAATATAATGTATGCACAGGCGCCAGAATGAAAGATTTTCCCTAAACAACCATTCAGTAAAATTTCCTCCTATGTACAAGCACCAACAGGAAAATCAATCAAAATATAATTTGTCTTGGATGGTTGAAAGGTATGTGCAGTCATCAGTAAAATTATAAAAAATGGACGTAGGACATGTACTCTTCCTTTCTTCAAAATTTTAAGTCACCCCAATTCAGATTTCATTTATGATAGATTTGCTGTAGTAATCACCACTGGTGCAAAAAGAACTTTGGCGGGGTTGCTGCCCGTCACCTGACTGCACAAGATATTCCCATTCACAACAGCAACATGGATTTCTTATTCTGCTTAGACGTTTCTAAACATTGTTGAACACCAAGGAATGTTACCTAGTCTAGATAGCTTGTCTTCTGATAGAAGACATACTTTACCAGTGATTCAGTACAACACAGCCAGCTCCCAGGATGACAAAATGGCCAGATGGATTAGCCAACCATGCAACATCTTTTCTGTGACACTAAAATGTTGATGCATGCACAAGCACCAACATGAAGCATTTCACTGAACTACCCTTCAGCAGTAGCTCCTAGTGTCTGCAATCACCAACATGAAGCATTCACACAAGCGACCCCACGTTTCATAAGCAATACAATGCATCTATGAGAAACACCATCTTGGTTACCTGTCTAGAGGTTAAAAAAAAAGACAAAAAATAAATAAATAAAAACATACACAGAATTTTCCAGACCAAATAAACGAGGCAAAGAAATCTCAACATTCTGCAAAAATATGTACAGCTGAGATGCCTCCAGCTCTCACGCACAGCAAATGCTTCTCATAAAGCAGGAAGGATTTGATGTCAATATCACATCCAACTAACATCCGCTGGATAATGAAGAAAATCAAGAGTGCAAGAAAATATAATATATATATATATATATATATATATATATATATATATATATATATATATAAAACATTGGACTGTGTCAACTAAAAAGAGCTGTGGTTAGTCTCTTAGAAGCAAGGTCACAATATATGCCTTGAATCTGTACCCCAAATAATTTATATTTATATGCTGAACATATCATCAGAAAGTAATAGGTTGGATGAATTGGAAGTTGGACTGAAAATATCAACAAAACCAGATATGCTATGCAGATACTCTCCAGCGAAGACAGGAATAGCTGGTCAAGAGGAGGTCAACACTCACACCACACCACATGGAACACATAGCCCTCTAGAACATACACCAGCACTGCTGTGTGAATTCCACCATAAAGATAGACAACGTATACAAAACACAGTACATGCTGATAAATTTCTTATAAACAGTTATGTCAAAAAGGATCATTATACATTATTATGTTCTGTAACAATTTGTGATCTTTTTTAAATGTTTCTCTTGTGCCACCATGCTGTTCTTGCATTACATTATTCCTTCATCTCCATAAAAAAATGGAATTTTGTGTGTGTCTGTGTTGTGGAATGAATGATAACACGAGTACAAGCAAACAAATGCAAGCGTGATGTTTCACCAACTACCTATTATAGTCATCAGTACAACAAAATAAATTCTCAACAATGACACATCACTGTCTTATGCAAAGCTCTGCATTTATAAACTACTTTGCTAACCAAAAAATTGAGCTGGCCCATGGACTCTTTCAGCAACATTCTAAGCAACAAAAATGAAGGTAAATGTAATATATTAGACAACTACATGTACATGTAGCCAATCAAGCAGCATGTTTTTGGAAGGTGGAAGGAAATCAAGCACCCTGGAGAAAAAAAAAAAACCTGAATATATATTGGCGAACATAAAAAGGTTCATAGGCTCAGTGAGTGGAGGTGAGCACAGACCCTGGAGCCTAAAGCAAACATTTTACAACCGAGTCACCATATCCTGAAAGCGTTCTGTTACCAAGTGGCATAAGGCAAGTTTTGGGACTTAAAAAAAACTGGCATAAATATCAGCCTCAATGCCCTACAGTTAGCAATATGCTTATAGCTGCTTGACTGAAGTAAGAAAACAATACAGGATCAAGACAATTAAAAAAAAAACTACAAAATAAATGATACTCCCTTGTTGTAAACAGTTTCTACAGCTTTGTCATCAAGTCATACTCCGAAGTGTAAGGAGTTTAAACTCGGAGGGGAAGAAAACTGACAGCTTAGAATTACCCCTTCAATTACAGTAATTTCAGAGTTTATAGCAAGAAGAGCAGGACAATGACATCCCTAGTTGACACAATCCCTTGGTTTATAAACTGTGCAATACAGTTTTCTTACAATAGGCACATGTTAGTCTGCTAACACAAACCCTGTTACTCCTGTAACATTTTAGGTTTATAAGAGCAGTATTTAAATATTTAATATTTACAGGTTAACTGCTATTGGAACATCTGTTCAACCATCCTTCTAAAAAAATATATATCAGTACCCATTAGACTATTCTAAATACTCCGTGAAGTCTCATCCTAATCTACTCAACCCAGCAGTGCACTGTTCCGGAGTATGTACACACTTGCTATAATAAGGTAACTGCTATTGGAACGTCTGTTCAACCCTCCTTCAAAAAAATAAAATATCAGTACGATCCATAACCACTCACAAACACTATTTTAAATTACAAAAAACACATTCATCACAAAACAGCAGCAGTTACTTAAAAAAAAAATGAAGAAAAGCAATCGCAACGGTCTGCAGCAATCCTGTTAACGGCATTTGTTCATAGGTTAGTACTAGGCTAACTGCCCTTGCAAGCCATTGTAAGCCTAGCCAGTTATCCCTTGTGAGGCTCAAACCCTGCACCTTGTCTTTGTAAGGTAAACACCTTAACCACTAGGCCACCCTCCCAACCCATGGAGAATGCGGGCATCGATCCCGCTACCTCTCGCATGCTAAGCGAGCACTCTACCATTTGAACTAATTCCCCTGCCTGCACTTGGAGAAGGCTGGCAGGTTTACTACATATGCCCCGACTATAAGGTAGTTCCAGCTGCCACCAGACAATTCTTATCAGCTACACTAGGCCTTTAACAAAGGGTGTTCAATCCTACTGTGTAATGTTACTATTATGGAAACGGTAGTCTGACCAAGAGCAAGATTATTTAGGAATAGCCTATATACAGCGTCTCCAAATAGATATGCAAGTACTCCAAGAGCTTAAATATGTCTCAAAAATATCAGCCACAAAAATAGGTCTAAATATATAAATAATAAAAGAGCAACACAATACTCAGTAACTCAGTACAGTAACTTTATTGTTCAAAATCACAGGAAATATTTAAAACAACATTGCAGGACAGTCTCAAATAAAGAAAACATGTAAGCTATACTTTACTATATTCCTATTTGAAAGTACAAGAGTTACTATGTCCTAAAAATTGACTTACAACAAGGCAAGTCCAGAAGGTGGTGGTAAGTGGATGTAGTCAGATCAAAACACAAATACAAAACATAACAGTGTATAGCACCAGAGTCAAATGCTGAACCTAAAGCGATTTAATGAAGATCGCCTATTCTTTTCCACTATCAGACATGTGATTATACTACCATAGTATTTTCACGCAAAGTATTGCACTTGTCAGTAACTTGGCCATGGTATCATAATGGTAGACAACTGATTAAAATTCTGCTGGACAGTTCCATGAGCCTATGTTGTGACTGAAAGTGTCAGCAGACCAGTCCACTTACCAGTAATCAAAGATGCTGTCTGCCATATCTCCAAAGAAGGCAGCATGTATGTTACAGATGCTACTACTACATTATCCACAAGCACACTGCCTATAAGAATACTATGAAATAATCTTGTCCTCTCTGGCTGACAGTAACAGACTCTAGTCCATTAGACTAAGTACAAACGTATGAATACTACAACTTGAGTCTAGCCACTATCAGAACACCTTGATTCAACATCTGCTATATGAAACCACTCATCTGCGCAAATAAAATGGGGAGTTTTTATAACCACTATTACAAAAATATTTGCATTCTATACCCACTAATTTAGCACATCCCTAACAAAACACGATATAAAGGAGCAAGAAGCACTTCAATACCTAGCGCTTAGGTGGGAAAAAACACAGCAGCTTCTCAGACCATAAATCTAAAATCAGTTTCTTAAACCTGACAGAGGAACAAGATCAACCACGTATTTAACAATTCACCACAAAAATAAGACTACTTTGACTTAGGTTTTTGCTACCGTTAATAGCACACAAACCGGTAAAGTGAACATAATACATGCTGTACACCTTAAGGAAGTTCACGCATTTTAACCTCTTAAGCCAAACTATACATCCCTTACGTGCAGAACAATACAACTACAACGTGTACAACTTCTGATCTATAAAATGACATGCAATTAACATTCCGAAAGCATTAATTGGGTCACAAAGACACATTTCAAGATGCCAACAGTTTCAAACACTAACAAATCAACTTCGGATTTGTGGTAGCATGCACTTAGTTACTTATTTAAATCAGATAAAAATTAAGATAGTCAGAAAACTACAGTAGTCATTCCATTACACTAAAATGCACCCTTCCGTAAAATCAAATTTTTTTTTTGCTCATTTCAAACTACACCACCATTAAAAGCACTTACTTACCTATAAGCAACATTTCACTGAAGATTAAGCTGGCCTACTACCGCCTTGCAGTCAAAAGAAGTTTCACTTACAAAAGGCTCCTCATCTAGAACAATTCATTGAATAAATGAAAGGATACCAACATCATGGTTTCATCTGCTTCTTCTTTTTCCTTCCCATCGTGTACTATAAAAGCAGACTTAAAATAACAACAATAATCTTCTACTTAACACTTTAGCGGGAGGGTTTTTTTGTATATAGAAAGATGGGATGAAGAGAAGGATTGCAGGTCCGACGGCTTCTATTTTTGCAACTGTCTACAACAATCCTGTTAACGGCATTCGTTTTTTCAGCAAACGCAACATATTTATGCTCTTTAGTGGGAGGGTTTTTTTGTAGATAGCCTTAGAAAACATCACATTTCAGAACTGGCTGAAATAAGTAAAGGGTGGGGGTCTTACTGGAATTCATGCCTCAGGCGTCACTTAAAAATACAACGGTGAATAGAAAGTCGTTGAATTATATGAAATGGCTGGATAAACAATATGTTATAAGTAGTGGACTGGTGATGCATTAGATATAGAGTTTAGCAGTTTAAAACAAAAGAAAATTAGGTTGGGGGTGGAGCAAGTGGTGGCTTGGATGGCAAGAATCCGATTGGCTGTCACCACTTGCTTTATCAAGAACCTTTTACACGGAATTTGTAGCAAAAGTTTAATGTGAACTTAATGTAAAAACACACTGAATCGTAACTATATAATGTAATTTACATGTTCAGTTACGATTTCAGTGTGTTTCACATTAAGCTCAACTACATATCTTTACTACAGTTTCTCGTGCTTCAGGAAGTACTCGGGGGTAACAGCTTGAAATTAGTATCTTCTCATGGCGCGCTCTGTGTTAAGCACACAGGCACCATGAGAAGGTACTCTGGGTTAATGAGTTAAGACTGAGAGGATTCCAAGTGTTTCCATATCTAGATTACTGGCTCCTCCACACCCCCTCCGGACATCTATTGCTTCATGCCACAGACTTTGTCCTACACTTTGCCGAGGTACTAGGCATCTCAAACGAGGAAAAATCACAACTGACTGCTACACAGGGTCTAGAATTCATTGGAGCAAGACTGAATACAGTCTCCTGCATAACCTCCTTTCCCCCTCCACAGACTAATAAAGCTAAGGTCACAACTTTAAGCCATAATTTCCCAAAACAAGGTTCCTGCTCGCCTGGTACTACAAACTCTGGAGACTGCGGTAGCAGCTGTATAACCTTAGTACCCCTAGCAAGGTATCACTTGAAACTGCTTCAATGGCTCTTGGTTTCACAATGGTCAGTTCTAACACATCCATTGTCTCACCCAATCATAATAACGAATCTGTGCAAAAAGGATTTATCTTGGTGGAAGAAGCCCGAAGGAAATCTATGGGGTCGCACCTTCCCTTCCCCTCCCCTCCCCCCCAAAGCCATAGTGACCACGGACACTTCCCAGATGGGGTGGGGGGACATTATCTAGGAAAGACTATCCAAGGAACCTGGTCCCCACAAGAGGCCAGTCTGTACATCAACGTCCTAGAATTGAGGGCAGTGCTTTTAGCATTGCAAGCATTCCAGTCTGCCCTTCCTTCAGGAGCAATTGCAGTTCGATCAGACAACATGTCAGTGGTTTGGTATGTCGTCAAACAAGGAGGGACCAGATCTTACCCACTGTGTTGGGAAGCCCTAAGAATTTGGCAGTGGGCTATTGCTTCCAACCTCTTTCGAGTAGCAACACATATCCCAGAGAAATCCGCCATGATTGCAGATAAGTTAAGCAGATGCATTCTCCTGCCTCATGAGTGGTCTCTCAACCACATCATGGAGATGAAGATATTTTGTTGTTGGGGCCAGCCATGGTGCGACCTGTTCGCCTACCTGATAAACAACAAATGCAGCAGCTACTTTGCCCTAATTCCCCCTCTGGGGTGATTGGTCCCCCCGGCATTTCTTTATGCTTTTCCCCCTCTCCAATTGATTCCCCAGTTTGAGGAAAGCCCAAAGGTTGAGAAGCAGAGTAATTCTCATTGTACCCTATTGGCTCCACCGAGTCTGGTTCCCATTTCTTTAGCCTCATCTGGTTCACCAGCCTTGGATTCTGGACATGGCTCCTGACCTGCTGTCTTATTTCTCAGGGCTTGGTGTATCCCACTTGCCAAAATCTCAAGCTGAAAGCTTGGAATCTCCAATTTCAGTAATTGCCAGGCAAAATAACTTATCTTCAGTACAAAGGGTTCTTCTGGCTTCTCATAAACCGCCCACCAGGAAGGCTTTACCTAAGTAAATGGAAAATATTTTCGATTTGGTCTTGTACAAACAACATAGACCCCTGCTCAGTTGCAGTTGATAAGGTTGTGGAATATTTAGCATATTTGAATCGGGAGCCTCTACTTTCACAATTAAGGTTCATTTAGCTGCTATTTCTAATTTTCTTGACAGAATTGATGATCATTCCTTGATGTCTCGCTGTTTATGCAGAATTTTTCTTGGACATTTTACATTTAAAACCTCCATTCAAAGATCCTGTAGCACCATGGGATTTGACCTTAGTCTCACGTAGCCTAGTTTGACAGCCATTTGAGCCAGCAGCTATTGCAACCTCAAGTTTGTCTTGGAAAACTATCTTTTTAGTAGCTATCATGTCTGCTAGAAGAATTTCCGAGTTACAAGCTTTATGCGTGAAACATCCTTGCGTCATTTTTCACAAGGAGACAGTCTTGCTAAGAACCAACCCGTTCTTCCTCCCCAAAGTGGTATCAAAATGCAATATTAACCAGTCTGTAGACTTGCCAGTTTTCTTTCCAAATTTCTCAAACAAAGGTGAATAATGTTTGCATCTGCTGGATGTCCACAGACAATTGTTTTTACTTGGACAGAACAAAATCTTCTAGAAAATCAGACCTTTTCAGGCCCCAGATTGGATAAACCTGTTTCAAAGGTTACTTTATCAAAATGGCTCAGAGACCCTTTGTCTACAGTCAAAATAAATGCAAATTTCCTTCTATAGTTAGGGCACATTCTACCAGATCTGTTTCCACTTCAGCAGTCTTTCATTCCAAGGCCTCTGTGGAAGAAGTATGTGCAGCTGCAACATGGCTACTCCTCATACCTTTATCAATCACTGCAGATTAGACATAATCTCCAGGGGGGAGCGCTTCCTTTGGCTAAATAGTACTCAAGAACATCCTTCCTTGGGGCCACCCAGGTTCAGAAGTGGCTGGAGAGACTGTCCCGTCAGTCAAGAATGAATGAATATCGACAACATCAGATAAAGAAGTTATGTCCATACCATATCATTCCATCTGTGTTGTCGATCTTCATTCATTCTTGACATCCCACCCTCTTGCCCCCTCCAAGAGACTTCTGGAGCATCGGACCTAGTCTTGGGATGCTATAGGGTTATAACTTAGGGCTTCTGTATTTTCTCTGCTTCTCTGCAAACTCAATCTGAGGTAATGGGTGAGAGGTATTGTGGGTAGAGCCTTAGTTTGAGACTTTTTGGCTGGTGTGAGCTATTTACAACGGCTGAGTCGGTTCTGAGGTGGTCAGAACCAAATCCATCAGTCAAGAATAAATGAAGATCGACAACACAGATGGAACGTTATGGTAAGGACACAACTTCTTTTTTCTAAATTGTCAGATACTGATTATTTCAATTCTAATACAGTTAAAAATTGTTTATCGGAATGCTGTAAGTTAACACCTGAAGCTTATAGAAAAAAAGTTTTGTCAGCATAGGCACAAGGCAGATGAAAGTGTGTGTGATTATATTGCTGAGTTAAGCACTTATTTTCATAGATAGATGAGTGGGTGTCAGGTCATGACTTTGGAAGGGCTGGCAGACATTTTGGTAAGGGAGCAAACCCTTAGCACTTTTCCTGAGGATATGAGAATCTGGTTGGCAGGTAGACAGTGCAACACCTCAGATGAGTTGGGGGAAAAAAGGATACCTATACCTAGGAAGTAGGGCATCACTGCACAGGAAAGGGATGCACAGTGCTGCACATAAGTATAAGGGAACCCATGGTGGCCAGCCTAAACCACCCCAACAGAGTCTGCCAGTAATAGGGGAAGCCACTAGTTCAGGTACACGGCCAGAATCAAGGGTTAAATGTTTTAAATGTAACCAGTGGGGGCCATGTAGCATATAGATGTCCACCGAGGCAAGGTGGGGAACAAAAGTTGGGGTGCCAGCGTGTGGGAATAACAGAATGCCAGCTGTAAGTTGTCTGGAGACAACCAGGGGAACCAAGCTACTGCAAGAGGTTATATCCTATCTTAGGAGATGGGAAACAGGCCACTGTTGAGAGAGACAGCCACTGACCTAACCATTGTGAAGCCTGCAATGGTTAAAGAGGAGCACTACTTGCTTCGGCAGTCTGCTGTAGTCAGAGCTTTAGGAGGGATCCCATTCCAAATACCTTTGGCAAGGGTTCACCTTGTTTGGGTGGGTGTAAAAGGAAGCAAGCAAGTAGGTGTGTTTGAGGATATCCCTCCACAAGTCCTGATAAGGAATGATTTTGTTAATACAGTTCCTTGTGTCCATGCAGTTACACGCAGTCATGCTTGGAAACAGGCATGTGGGTCTGGTAGCCTACGTGAGACCCAGACTGCACACTTGAAGCCAGGACTGGTGAGGTGGCTACTTCAGGGAGGGAGCTACCCTGTAGCAGTGAGACTGAAGGTGAGCCACAGCTGCTTGTGGGTGCTGATGTTCTGTTGGACAGAGTGCCTGCAAGGGCAGAGGTGAGACGACGTACCCAGGCTGACAGCGATGCACCAGTGTCAGAGGGCACCAAAATTTCCTGTGAAAGGGGAGCTGGGAAGGGTTACAAAGAGAGAGTTGAGACAGGCTCAGCTCTCAGACCCTACATTACAAGTCTTGAGGAGGTAGCCAGGGAGGAGCCTGATTCTCAAGGAAAGGGGGAATCTGTATACAGGGACAAAGGGTTACTATGTAGAGTGTGGACCCCTGAGGGAGGTCTGGAAGGTGAAGCAATACAGGAGTTGGTAGTGCCCAGATCCTGCTATCTGGCACTTCTAGCCATAGCCCATGACATTCCCTTTGCAGGTCATATGGGCATAAAACTTACAAAGAGACATATTATGCAGAACTTTTATTGGCCTGGGATTTCCAGGGATGTAACAGGGTACTGCAGGACCTGTGAGCAGTGCCAAAAAGCAGCCAAGGCAGGAGTCAAGGTCACAGCTCCTTAGATGCCTTTGCCTGTGTTTGAGGAGCCATTTCAGAGGGTAGCTATGGATATTGTGCGGCCTATTAGTACCCAAAGTTCCACAGGGAAGAAATGTA
Source organism: Protopterus annectens (assembly GCF_019279795.1). Lineage (NCBI taxonomy): Eukaryota > Metazoa > Chordata > Ceratodontiformes > Protopteridae > Protopterus > Protopterus annectens. The sequence goes on along the minus strand of NC_056725.1, from coordinate 704,664,862 downwards.
TCCTAGTGATAGTAGATTATTCTACCAGATATCCTGAGGTGGTTGGTCTGTCCTCCACTGAAGCAAAAAAGGTGGCAAATGCTTTGTTAGAGTTTTTCAGCAGGGTAGGTTTCCCAAAAGAAATACTGACCGACAGAGTTGCCACTTTTCATGTCAGCCCTGCTGTCTTGCCTGTGGAAGTACTGTGGGGTAAAGCACCTAAAGACCACCCCCAGACTACTGGTCTTGTGGAGAAGTTAAACTCTACACTAAAGACCATGCTATGGGCATTTGCAGACCAATTTAAGAGGGAGTGGGACAAATATTTGCCCCATCTGTTTGTTTACAGAGATATGCCCCAGGAATCCACAGGATGTTCATCGTGTTTTACTGTTGCAGTCATTACACCAGGGTTACCCTGCTGGCAGGCGGCCCGCAGTCGGGCCGAGGTCCAAAGTCTTGGTCCGGCGTCGGTTGCTGTCGCTTCTTCCCTGACGTTAGTGCGCCAGGGGTATAAAAGCTGCAACTGACGTCATTTTCTTTAGTCTTTCTTGCCGCGTGGTGCCCGAAGCAAAAGCAGTTCGCAAGTGCCGGTCGGCCGACTCCTGAGATTTTCAAAATTGAGTTTCTGAACCGAAATATAGAGCTGCACGCTCCATGGACTTAAACCTCAGCACAGAAATAAATAGGACATGCTGGAGGGACAGATTCATATCCCAGAGGCTCCCCTCACTCGAACAAAATCCCAATCCATGTTAGGCAGAGTCCCTCAATGTCCCTCTTCAAGAGAAATCTTGACGAGTGGATGGGAGATCGTAGGTTTACCCCTGGGATCTCTTCTGTGTCCCTACTAGACAGAGGCACAGTAAACTAACCTCAAAAGGGCTATCTTCTGTGACCTACTATACAGAGGCACAGTCAACTAATCTAAAAGGGTGGCGAAAGCCAAACACACTCTGGCTAGGCTTATAAATGCCCTAGGGCAGGTAGCCTAGTATCAACCTATGAACCTAAACCTATAAACCTATGAAGTCTTCAGCAAAGCTAAGTACCCCGTTGAGAAAACTTTTTCTTGCTCCAGACCGATGTCAGTAAAAGTTAATAATTGTGTTTCTTGTGGGAAGCAAATACCTCATAAGGACTTTCACTCTTACTGTATTCCTTGCCTAGGCCCTGACCACGACGTTACTAGTTGTCGGTTTTGTGCTAGATTCAATAAACGCACTATTAAACGTCGGTTTGATTTTGCTTTACATTATTTTGGCCGAAGGTTTAATTACATAATGCTGTCGGAACAACCGATGACCGGAATTTATAACAAACACAAAGACAAAGAAAAGGACAGGCATCCGAGGTCCAAAACCGATGACGAAGCCTTTTCTAGACCAGTCACCGGTTCTCAGTGAGGCACTTTCGCAGCCCCTGACACCCGCTACCTCAGAGCCACAGGCCGTAACCGACAGACATGTAGAGACACCGAGGCCTGTGGAAACTCAAGGTATGGGCCTACGGAAACTATACTGTCAGATGGGTCCGGAGCCGCTGAGCAGGCATCGGCTTCTGAGGGTGTTTTCAGACTTTCACAGCTTACAATTAAGGCTACTACAGCAGCAAAGGCAAAGTCAGAAACACTATTAAAGACAAGGAAACAAGTACAGCATTCTCCAGAACAGTCATCCATGCCAAAGAAACAGATGCTTAAAATGGCCGAAGACCTTATTACTTTAATCAGGGGTTCCCATCCCCCTCATGACAAAAGGCCTAGGCAAGACACTGACTATGATTCCTCTGATCAGGTTTCCATTTCCTCTGATTCCTCTTCTGATCAGGGATATTCTCTCCCTCCCTATGAGGACTGATGCAGAAGAGTATTCCTTCAGCCTCACCTCCTGAGGATTATTCTTTTGGGGAAACCCTGCACACCATGAGGGAGCATTTCCATTGGGAGAGCCAGGATTATTCAGAATCAAAGAAAAGGCTAAGAGATTTCCTTTTATTGCCTCAGCAAAGGCCCCTGGCTAATCCCCCCTGTGCTTGATATTGTAGATGATGTTTTTTCTGAATCCAGTCTGTCTCCTGATTCTTTACCCCCTGCACCAGTCAAGCCAGACAGGTACTACAGGGTCCCTGACTCTCATAAATTTCTTTACAAAAACCCCGCTGCAAACCCAGAAACAATTTCTCAGGGTCCTAAAGGGGTTAAGGCTTCCACTGCCAAAAATCCTGTCCCCTCAGATAGGGATTCCAGAGCTCTGGACAGATGGGGGAAAAAAGTTTACACTTCTGCTACTTTAGCTGTAAGGGCTTTAAATTGCCAGTTTCACATGCTTAAATATCAACAGTACCTCATGTCATTGTTAAAACAGAAAATGGTTTCAAATACAGAAAGTCCTGACAGTAAGGAAATGCTTCTTGTAGAGCCGCAGTTACAGGCTCTGTTATTCGAAGTTTACCTGAGCATGTAAAAGTTAAATTATTGGATGCTTCATTACAGCATGATACTTTGTTTGGAGTTCAGGCAGAAGAGGTGTTAAAGAAAATGGAGGATAAAGCAAAGTCAATGCAGACAGTGAAAGATTTCTTACAGGTTCAACCACCTAGATTTAGCAGAAACTGGCCTTCAAAAATTGGTCCTTTCCAGTGTCAGACAGGCCACAAAGAGGCAGATACAGATGCCCAAGTGGCAGATCTCAGCCCCAAGGCTCCTACAGACCTAAACAATGGGGTGCTTCAGCCCCCAAAGGAGGGGAAGACAAATCACAACCTTATAGGAAACGGTCCCAATGACTTCCCTCTGCAATTGCCAAGCACTTGCCTGTTGACAGCACCCCTAGGGGGAAAGCTAGCACTTTTCTCAAAAAATGGGCACATGATCACCCAGGACCAGTGGGTGCTGAATATTGTTTCTCAGAGTTACAGGTTCCACTTCCATACGCTTCCAAAACCAAAAAGGTATGCCAGACCTGCCACAAAACCAATGGGCAGAGGCACAAAAACAGATTGCTGCTCTTATGGACATGGGAGCTATTCAAAAAGTTCCACAGCAAGAACAGGGACAAGGATTTTACTCAAGACTTTTCTTAGTACCCAGCAAGGGCTAAGCCTGGAGACCAGTACTGGACCTGTTAATCCTAAATACTTTCCTGCATGTTCCAAAATTCAAAATGTTAACACTGCAACAACTTTTGCCCATGCTGGGCAAGGAGGCTTGGCTAGTTGCTTTGGACCTTAAGGAGGCATACCTGCATGTCCCAGTCAGACAATCTTGCAGAAGATCCTTCAGATTCATAGCAGGCTCAATGCATTACCAGTTCTCTGCACTGCCCTTTGGCTTATCTACTGTGCCCAGGGTCTTCACAAAATGCCTGGCACCAATAATTGCATTCTGCAGACAAAAAGGAATTCAAATACATCCCTACTTGGACGACTGCCTTATTCAAGCAGAGAGCAAGGACACTCTTATAAAACACTTGGCGTTTCTAAAAAGATTGCTAATTTGCCTAGGGTACACAGTAAATGAAAAGAAATCAAAACTAGTGCCCTCTCAAGAGAAAATATTCCTGGGTGCAAGCTTAAATACAGCTGCCCAGATGGCTTATCTCACGCCAGACAAACAAAGGCAACTGACTCATTACTTTCAAATGATGGCAACAAAAATCCAGCTCCCTGCAAGAAAAATTCTGCAGGCCCTGGGCTTCATGGCATCCTACATTCTACTAATTCCATATGCAAAACTGCATATGAGGAAACTGCGATGGTATCTAAAAAGTGTTTGGACCCAGCATTGTCACAGCCTGGAGATGGTCATAACTTTAATTCCCTGTTTACAACAGGAGTTTCGATGGTGTACCCAGGCCTGTCACCACAACAAGGGACAGTCTTTCACCTTACCCACAGCCAGGCAGACAATAACAACGGATGCATCAGATTATGCCTGGGGAGCACATATGGCAGGAAAATGTATTCAGGGCACGTGGCCCAAGGAACAAATGCATCTTCACATCAATCAAAAAGAGATGCTAGCTGTACAGAATGCCCCGACTGCCTTCAAGGACCTAATACATCCAGGACAACTATTAATAAAGATGGACAATACCACAGTTATGTGGTACATAAACAAGCAAGGGGGCACACATTCCTTCCCCCTATGCAGACAAGCCATGACTTTCTGGAACACAGCACTGACTTACCAAGTACATCTGCAAGCACAATTCCTGCTGGAACAAAAATTACACTGGCAGACGAGCTAAGCAGAAATCTCATGGATCCTCGCGAATGGAAGCTAAATCCTCAAGTGTTCAGCATGATAACAAGGAAATGGGGACGCCCAGACATAAATCTTTTTTGCCTCCCCTCAAAATTACCAAATACAGAAATTTTGCACAAGCACTTATCACTCTCAAGCATGGAAAGTGGATGCTCTATCATTCAGCTGGAAAGGCCTGACAGTCTATGCCTTCCCTCCGATGCCTCTCCTCCCCAAGGTGCTACTAAAAGTCAGACAAGAAAGGCCAAGAATGATCCTGATTGCACCAGACTGGCCACGCCAGCACTGGTACCCAGTCTTAGAGTCTGTCCCAAGGCCCATCTTGGCCTCTACCTCAAATCCCTCATCTTCTGACACAACAAAACAATCAGATTTTGCACAGTCAACTCAGAACATTAAACCTGGCAGCATGGCAGATAATGTAGCCACTCAGACTGCACCTCTCTTTAAAGCTGTTATGGGTGTTATTTTAGAAGCCAGGAGGCCCAACACTAGGAAATCTTATGCAGAACAATTGAGGAGATTCTGTGCTTGGAACCAGGCACAAGGCCTCAAACCACTTATCCCTAATATACCTCAGATTTTGCAATACCTAACTGATATGCTGGGCAAAGGCCTATCTTTCTCATCTATTAAAATCCATGCTTCTGCCATTTCAGCTCATTACAATACAGATCCTCCTATTTTTTTCACATCCTCTACTACGACAGTACCTCAGAGGGGCAAAAAATATAAGACCCCCAAGGAGAGCACAAGTACCTACTTGGGACCTCAATTTTGTTTTAGAAAAACTCACACTGCCTCCTTTTGAACCAGCCAGCACAGCTGATCTAAAATTCTTGTCATGGAAAACTGCTCTGCTCCTAGCAATAACGTCAGCAAGGAGAGTCTCAGAGTTACAGGCATTGATGGCTGTGGAATCTTTTCTCATTTTTCATCAGGACAGGGTTTCTCTTAGGACAAACCAAACATTCATGCAAAAAGTGGTCTCCAATGTGGCCTTAAATCAAACCTTTCATTTACCTACCTTGTACCCTAATCCTCAGAATAAAGGGGAGAGACTTCTGCACACTTTGGATATACACAGGCAGCTACGATTCTACTTGGTCAAAAGACTGAGCAACTGTTTGTAGCATATGCTGCAGGATCACAAGGAAAGCCTATTACAAAGCAGACAATCTTCAAATGGATAGGACACTGCATCTGCTTCTGTTATGCACAACATGGCAAATCAGTGCCTAAGGGCATTAGGCCTCATTCTACCAGAGCAGCAGCCACTTCAGCAGCTTTCCTCAGAGGCGTACCAACCAAAGACATTTTAGAAGCTGCAACCTGGAGCTCAGTGCACACTTTCACCAAGCACTACCACTTACCTCTCTACTCTAAGTCCAGAGCAGGCTTTGCCACAGCAGTTCTGCAGGGCTTGTTAACCTTGCCAAATCCAATTTAGACCCAGCCACCCAACCTCAGCTTTGGGATTCTACCTAAGTGTAATGACTGCAACAGTGAAACACGATGAACATAGTACAGTTGTGTATCTACCATAAATGTAGATGTTCAAGTGTATTCACTGTTGCAGTCCAGGTTACCCACCATCCCCCTTTTCCATTGCTGGGACTTTTCTGTACTTCTCATCTCTATACTACCTATGTGGTGTATTTGCTTGTAGATGAAGGAATTGCTTATAGTAATATATGCATGTTTTTTGGCATAATTTTATCTTTCCAGCTGTCCTAAACTGAAGAAAATGGCGTCGGTTGCAACTTTTGTACCCCTGACGCACTGACATCAGGGAAGAAGCGACAGCAGCCGACGCCAGACCAAGACTTTGGAACTTGGGTCGCCTGCCAGCAGGATAACCCTGGTGTAATGACTGCAACAGTGAATGCACTCAAACATCTTCATTTATGGTAGGTACACAACTGTACTTTTCTCACCTTTTGAGTTGCTGTAGTGGCATAGGGTGAGGGGACTTCTACATTTGATTTACAATGAGTGGGAGGGTGTATGTGAATCCCGCAAGGAGTCCGTTGTGGCATAAGTCCTAAACCTCAGGACAAGGCTCAGGGAACTCGTGGGCTTGGCCCAGGAGAACCTGGCAGGAGCCCAACAGCAGAAAAAGGTGTGGTGTGACAGGAATGCTCGAGCTAGCGAGTATGCTGGGGACAGCAGGTCATGGTTCTCATTCCTGTCAGCCACAACAAGCTTCAACGACAGCTTTACTGCTCCTCAAGACTTTAAAATACAAATGGCCCATACGAGTTTAGATGGAAAACACTTAAATTTCAATAAAAACAACAAATTAGTGAAAATAGTGACTAAGTGCTTTCGCCCGTACAAAGGGCATCATCCGAGTCAGTCTTCTGATTCAAAACACTTCAGTTTATATGTATTAAAAGTGTAACTTCCTTCCACACCCTCTTAGTTCCTTCAAGTCCAAGCACACAGTAAATGTTATGGCAATTAACCCAATGTTTTAAAAACATATACTCGTGTCATTGAAATTCACAAGCTAAAAATGCTAACACAGTAATGCAGTAATAGAAAATACTGTAAAAATGCAATAAACAATGCAATAAAAAATCCAGTGCAGATATATGAATGCATTCCAAACCTTGATTTCTCATATTCATCAGGCCCTTACACCTATCTTGCTCTGTATTTCAAAATTGCTGAAATTGAAATAGTCATTTATCCCTGTTTCCAGTTTTGCATTCAACCTTCTTTGTCACTCATTTTCCTTTATTTCCACTTCTAATTTAGGCCCCCCCCTCTTTCTCTAATATTGACTTTGTCAGTAATGAAGAATATCAATTTATTGAAATTGGTATATAATGTGCTGTGCATATTTGAAGCACTACTTGTTTTTTTGTTCTTAATGTCACAAACGTGCTCTGAAATTCTATCCCTCAATCTCCTAGTTGTCTTCCCAACATAAAATTCTGGGCAGGCTGTACAAGTTGCCACATAAACAATTATCTTTGTTTCATAATTATAGCATCCAGGACACTGCAGATTCCTGTAAAACCCAGGAATAGCTACATATGGACCATCATTAATATACTTGCACCAATTGCATGTTCCACATTTACTCATCTTGGACCTATAAGCGTTTGATTTTTACTTTGTCCCCATTTGTAATAACTCTTTTATATTTTTTCCTCTACTATAAGCTACTTTGGGTTTGTTTCCCAATTTAGTTTTTAACTCATGATCAAATATTCCTTCCCAAAACATATTTAATTTTGAAACTAGTGTTGGTGCATATTCAGTATACTCTATTACCATCACATCATTCCTGAAAACAATATTAAAAATGGAGAATATGGTCAAGGGGGAATTTCGTTCGCAAGACTGTTTTTGGGAATGATGCAATGGTAATAGAGTATAATGAAAAAATCAAACACTTATAGGTTCAAGTTTAGTACTGGGCAGCTGTAATAACCCCTAGATTTTAGCATAGCCCCCCCCCATTGAAACTTAGCTGCAAGTCTCCTAATTTAATTTTCATAATCCTTCTTTGTACTACAAATGCGTGTCACTCTTAGAAATTGGGACTTTATAGTAATATGTTTTGGTGACAACTTCTTGCAGATATGAATTCATAGAGAAAGGCTTACTAAAAGTAGTAGTTGTGCTATCAGCCTATTAATCACATTAAAATCTGGAGGTGAATGTCTTGGCATCCACATTGCAAAGACTTAACACCAAAACTCAGTATAAATTCAGTGCTAAACTCATTACTGTCAAGAAAAGCCACAAATTGTTGCAACCCTTCAATGTTGCCTCTCCAAATGAGCCATCAGTCATCAGGATAGTAACTCCATATCTCCATTTTAGCAAAAAACAAGTTAAATTGATCATAAACATATACTTGGTCAAACAAATCCACAAAAGTGTCTGCATGAATGGGGACAATATTTTCACCCATAGCTGTTACCTTTACTTGTTAAAATAAAAACATCCCTGATGATACATTTTAGTAAGTACCTCCTCCAAAAGAACCAAGTGAAAATCATTAAATCCAACAAGATACAGATCAGCCTTGTCTAGCAGTGTCTTGCGTTTATGCCCCTTATATTTTAGATACTGATATATCAATTCTTAATTTCCAATGTACACAGAAAATATTGGTCTGTAACACAAGATTATCCATCAGTTTGAAAAAATCTGTAGCATCATTCAACCATGCAGGTATAAGATGAAGTAAGTGTTTCAAAAGTTGTTCTAAAAATGCAGATTGTGGTTTTCTAAGTGAATCACTTCTTAAAACGATGGGTGGTCGCCTTTAGGGAGAAGGTAGAAAGTTTGCATTGCTGGATCCCTCTACCATTAACTCCATTCTAACCCTATCAGAAATAATCCCACCCATTTACAGTTGTCTGAAGAATATGAAAACAATCCCCCCATTTACAGCTGTTTGAAGAATATTAAAAAAAATTGCTTCTTAAAAACTGATATTAGATCCATAGTCATTGTAAGATCTTCTAATAAGTTGATTAGTTGGCTCTTTTTCATAGTCACTCCTGTTTAATACTACAATAGCCACACCTTTATGAGCTATAGTAGTAAGTATAACCGATGTCCTGACTGAGATCACTGTTGCAGTATTCCAAACGGATGGGTTTTCATCAACTAGGGTCCAACCTGGTACCAAAGCCTAACCTTTCCTAGATTCTGCATCTGACTTATGACCTAATTTCACAAGTGTAGGGGTATCTAGGCATATGTATGGGCATAGATCCTCTAGATTATCTCACCAGCAGCCTGAACGCAGGCATTGTACCCATCCTGACTGATCTTTGGGTGGTCACTGGTAATGTAGCTGTCAAAAAAAAAAAAAAAAAGTGCCCCAATGAGGAACCGTCCTTTACTTATATAAATTGTTTTACCATGTCTGTGGTAGATGTCCACTAGGGAGGGATAAGTGCAATTGTGATAGGTAAACTTCCTACAAAGATCTCCATACCCAGTGTCTTTGTTCTCTTGGCACGGAACATAACTACAAGGCTTGCTCCATTTGCCAATCCTTTGTACCTAAGACTTTATGCTCCCATTTATCTTTGTTCAACACCATCTTAGAGACCCAACATCTTAAGCATTTGGCCCAGTCCTAGATGGGCAGATTCCCTTCTCTGGATGTATCTGCATCTCACAAGAGAAAAGCAAGAAGCTTAGGCCTGCCCCAGTGTGGTTCAGATGCATCTGGTGAGGTTGTAGAACCCTTGGTACATCTGACTGTACCTCTGCTGCCCTCTACTGTGACCCTGCCAGGTGTCAGTGAGACATCAGATGGTTATATGACTGAAGAACAGCAGCTCATCATTTTGGAGGGACTAGAAGGCATCCAACAGATTTTAGTCATGGAAGAGATTCCGGGAGCATTAATTGAGGTATGCCAGGATTCTGAGCCACCCTGTTTAGTTCAAGTGGATGACACACACACACAAAAAAAAAGAGCGAGAGAAAGTGTCCCTTCACTTCCTACATCTAGAGGGGAGGACGGGATGAACTGTCAAGGTCTGCTCAATGCCATTATGGCCCTGATTCCATCTTTGTCTGCCCCCCCCCCCAAAAGTTGCTGTTGATTAACATTCCTTGGAAGAGGAAGATTCCTCTGACACTGACCATGCTTTGACTTACTCCTGTCAAATCCATTTGCCTGGTCAGGTCCCTTCAGATGATGAATACTTCATCTCTCTTGACTCCTCTGTGGAAGAGACTTCTTTTGGGGAGATTATATTAGACATGAGGAAACATTTTGAGTTGGTGCTTAAATAAATTTCAGAGATCCAGAAAAGGTATTACAAGCTTTTTGAAGTGGACAGTCCTGCCCTTTACCTGTCTGTCCAGTCCTGGTTGCCTTTTTGGATGCCTTCCAGTCTACCTCCACAACCCCTGATTTGCAACCCCCCCCCCCCTCCCAAAATGCCAGACTTGGTCTGCAAAGTTCCAGATGAACTTAAATTCCTGCATAAAGAAACCTGTGACCCATATGCTTTGTCGGTCTCTCACCCCTGACAAACGTTCTAAATTGCTCCCCAACACCAAAGCCCTTCCTGCAGATAAGGACAGTAGGAGCATGGTTAGATGGGGAAAGAAGGTCTGTACATCTATACATCCTCTACTGTGAAGTTCAAGGCTACTAACAACCAGATCCAGATGGTCAAATATCTGTTGCCCATCTTCAACACTTTAAACAAGGTAGTGGTTCAAAGTCCACACGAACATTCTGTCTTTGGTTAGTCAGGTCACTCAGTTCACCAGACTCTGTGTTTAATGTAGGTATGATGCTGCTGAGACCTTCTTCAGAGCAGCTGTTACTGATACTGTCATCCGCAGGTATGCATGGTTATGCAACCAGCTTATGCCAGAGGATTTCTAAGTCTGGCTCACTGATTTACACTTAGACAAGAATCTTTTGATCTGATGTCAATTTTCATTTGTTCCTCAAAGTATGGGTTTGGGTCCGACACTCTGCTCTGACTCTGCCATTACTCCAGCTTGTGGCGACCAACAAACTCTCAAGCTCCTTTCCTTCTCACAGTGCACCATGCCTAACTTCCCTCAGATTTTGTTTGCAACTTTCTTGACCAGATGCGGTTGACTAATGCTCTCGAGCGTTCATATTAAGATGTGTTTTCCCCAATACTTTATCGTTAATCACTATCGGTCAGTAAACTTATCTATGATTGATAACTTTCTGTCAAGTGTTTTTTGATACTCTTCAACTTTAATCTGTATAAATACACTCACAAATGTATTCTCGCTGCTGTTGTTGGTAGACCTTTCCTACCCCTGTATATCCCTTTCTCTTAAGGGTTGGACCTTTCCTCTTTCTAAGTAAATAAAAAAAAGAAAAATTCTAGCCTTTTTCTCTGCACTTTCCTGTCTAGTGGCAGTATTTAGTTAGTTCCTGTTTGAATAGATATCTTAGTTTTTCGTGGATATCTGATTCTTTAATATTTCACCTGGGGCTGTGTCAGGAAAAAGGATTTCAAAAATCTGCGAAATGTGGGCGCAAGATGCCTTTTTCAGATGCTCACTCTTTGTGCGTGTACTGTTTAGGGCCTGATCACTTGTACAAGTAATGTGACATTTGCAATGGTTTCAACCCAAGATCCTTAACTGAAAGAAGAAATGAATTAATATTGAAAGGTCTTTTGCCAACTACTTTTTCTCAAGCCATCACTGGAGTTCAGTCTCCAAAAGCTAAATGCATGGACCCTTCAAAAAGGTCCAAGTCTTCTGATTCTGTGGCTTCAACTTTGTCTCAGCTGAGGAAAAAATAAAAAACAAAATCAGATCTGACATTCCTTGCGATCTGATTGTCCTCTAATCCAGTGACAGATGTGACGAGCCCTTCCTCCAGTCTGAAAAAAATGTACTACAGATCCGAAGTTTTTGCCTCGAACTGTGTATTCACCCTTAGTGGATCTGGTACTGTCTAGGGTGCCCTCCCCTTTTCTTGTGTGGCACTCTAAGCCCACATCAATGGTTTCCTCTCGTTCCTCCAGAAGTATCATGGTGGCCGATGTGGAAAGGATGGTGAGGAGATTTTCATGGAGCAATTTCAGAAGGGAGTCTTCATGGTTCCTACTCCTCTGATAGCCACTCCTTCTGTGACCCAAACTGTGGGTTAGAGTCCTGGGATCCGAGTTTTCTGGGCTCTGACATCTTTAGATCTAGATGACTCTCGGAGCTGAAGCTTCCAGGTCGGATCTGGGGGTGGGGGGGGGATAGGATCAACTCCAAGGTTTTCCAAGTCATCTGTTCTTCTTGGAGCGTCGGCATTTGACAGCTTGGCTCCAGCTTCCACCTTGGATGGACTGCTTTTGGAGCGGAGAGAGCTTGCGGGCCAGAAACTTTGTTTTTCTCTGCTCTGTTGGCTTCCTTCTGTCCGGAGCGGTTGGCTTTTGTGCTTGTGAAGAGGGTTTTTTCAGGCCAGGTAGGTCTTAACACCTCGGATCCACCCTTGACATCTCAACGCACTTTGCACCGTCATCCTCAGCATTCTACACCACTGGGACAGCCAGCCCAGAGCTTCCAGACCACCTAGCCGGATATTGTCATCTCTTCTGATACTTCTCCGGATCATCCCACCGAAGACGTCCCTAGGAAGAGGATGTGCAAGAGGAGGCACTTGGACTCCCCCCAGGAGTCTCTCACTGAGAATACTGACTTTGATGAGGGAGAAGGGTCTCCCAAATCACCACCCAATGACATCTCATTTGGAGACATCTTTCAGGTCCTAGAACAGAAGGATGGTTAGTCTGTCCAAAACCCAACTCCTGAAGAGTCAGTATTTCTGGAAACTTTTGGGACTGGCACATCTACCTCTTGGCTCACTCCACCCACCGATGAACTCATCAGTTTGGTTTCTAGCTGGAAGGCATCTGATATGACTGAACCAGTCCCCAAGAGACAAGACAGGATTCTGGTTGCACCGGTAGGGAGAGAGCATTGGAGTAAGGGAATACCAGTTGATGCCATGCTCATGACGGCAGCTACAAAGAAGGAATGCGCAAAACAGAGTTCCACTGTCCACCTCCAGTAGAGAATCTAGGGTTCTGGACAGATTTGGGAACCAGGTATATGCTTCAGCAACTTTCGCTATCCACTCTCTGAACTGTATGGCACATTTCAAGAGACTGCAAAGGGACTTAATTAAGGAACTTTCAAACTCCCTTTCTGGGACCCCTATTGTACTGGCTCAAATTCTGTCGTCTCACAGTTGGCTACCCTTCAATATATTGCAAATTTATCCATGCGACTCATTTCGCATGCTGCAGAAGGTACCTCAAGGGCTGTTGGTACAGGCATTTCCGTAAGCAGGCATGCCTGGATGTGCCTGTGTGATTTTGCGGAGCCCTTGAAGTCATCTTTCATCAATGCTCCATTTTTATGGTTCTTCTTTGTTTGGCCCCACAGTTAAAGGCATACTGTCCAGGTGCGAGAAGGATGGAAAAGACCCTGTCTGCCATGGGCATATGTTTTTTGACCCCTCAATGGACATTTTCCAGCAATCAATGGGGAGGTTGGAAGATGTGGTTCAGGAAGTTTTGGGGTCCTTTCCCGGACACATGTGAAAGTAGTTCCCCCAGTGGCAGAGGGGAAGAGCGATAATGGTGGAAGATGCCCCCATGGCAGAGGAGGCCTGCAAAATCAAGGGTCTAGAGATAGCTTTTCTGATGGACCCTTTCAGTGCTGCAGAATGGAGGCCTGATTGCCTGTCTTTGGAGGCAGTTGGGGTCACTTATCTCTGCACCAAGAAGACTGGCTAAACATAAAAGACACTTGGGTGCAGATAATTACTTCCAGAGGTTTATTATTCCCTTTTCACTTTCACACCAATTACCCAAGATAATCCCCAATGTTCCACCCAGTCAGAGGAAAGCAGCAGCACTAGAAATTCAAAAGGTGTTAGAAAAAAATTCATCCAAGAGGTGTCTCCAGACCAAACCGAATCCAAAACTTACTTGAGCTTCTTTTTAGTGCCAAAAAAAAAAAAAAAAAAACGGGACTGGAGACTGATTTTAGATCTGTGTGTTGAAAAATCAGTTTGGCACACCAAGTTCCAGATGATCACAGTTCAGTCCATTCTGCCCTATCTATGCTAGGACTGCTGGATGTGCTCTGTAGACCTTCAGGATATGTGCTATCACATAAAATAAACAGATGATCCAGAAGGTTCTTATGTTTCCAGCTGGGAGCCAGTCATTACCAATTCAGAGCAGTGCCCTTTGGTCTCACCACAGCCCCTAGGGTGTTCACCAAGTGTATGGCAGTAGTGGCAGCTCACGTGAGACTGCAGGGATTCTATATGTTTCCATATTTGGACGACTGGCTCATTAATACTCTGACCAGGCATCAACTGATACAAGCTCGAGACTGAGTGTTGGAGACTTGTTCAGATCTTGAAATAATCAGTCACAACAAATCACAATTACAACCAACCCAGACATTGGAATTCGTAGGAACAATATTCAACACAGTATCTATGGTAGCATCTCTTCCTCTTTTGAGAATGCAAACAAAAAGAAATCGGGTCAAGAAAATTATTTGCAGTACCAAAATTTCAGCCCGGTTGATTCTGCAAGCCCTAGGATCAATGTCAGCAGCAATAGTCTTCGTTTCTTTAGCAAGATATCGCATAATTCTGCAATGGATGCTACATACACAATGGTCAATTCTCTCTCAACCTATGTCAACAAGCATGAAAATAACTTTGGTATGCAAAAGTTCTTTCTCCTGGTGGATGCAATCACAACTCTTGCTAGGCTGTCCTTTCATTCGTCATCTGCCCAGGGCTACATTGACCTTGGATGATTTCCAGATTGGGAGGGGGACATTTTCTGGGAAAGATAGTCCAAGGCACTTGGTCCCTTCAGGAGGCCAACTTGCATATCAGTGTTCAGGAAATGAGAGTGGTGCTTTTGGCATTGCAGGGCATTCCAAGACTCTCTCCCTGTCAGAATGATTGCGATCCAAACAGCGATGTTGGTAGTTTGGTACATAAACAAGGAAAAAACAGGTGTTACACTCTCTGTCAAAAAGCGCTGAGGGTGTGGCAATGGGTAATTTCTTCCAACCGCTTTCTAATTGCAGTGCACATTTTGGGGGAGTCCAAAGTGATAGCAGACAAACTGAGCAGGTCCATCTTACTACCGCACAAGTGGACTCTCAGCAACAAAGTGACGGACATGATTTTCCATCAGTGGGGCCAACCTTGCTGAGATGTCTTTGCCTCTCTCCTAAACAAGTGCAGCAGCAGCTTTGCTCTAAACCCCTCTCCGGGAGATTCACTGAGGGATGCTCTACTCCACAATTGCCCTCCCACTGGTTTTCTATACACTTATCCCCTGACTCCTTTAATTTCCAAATTTCTCCAGAAAGCAGCCAGATAGAAGAGCAAAAGTCATCCTCATTGCTGCTTACTGACTTTGACAAATTTGGTTCCCCTTCCTTTGGCCTCATCTTCAGTACCCACCTTGGATTCTGGATTCGACTAAAGACCTTCTGTCTCACCCGATAGGCATTATTCACCCAGACGACTTAAACTAAGTGGTTTCTCCAATTTCATTAATAGTCAGGCAACCTATGCTCTCCATCTGTCCGTTCCTTTCTGTTATCTTCCCCTAAACCCTCTGCGAGAAAACACTACAGAGGTAAATGGAGAAGATTTATTTGTTGGGAAGAGCAGAACCAGGTAGAACCCCTTCTCAGCTCCGATACATTATGTTCTTGGAATTTTTAGTGAGTTTATTTAATGAGGTGGCCAGTTCGACTGACAAAGTCAAATTCTCAGCCATTTTGATTTTCCATGTAGGGTTTCAGAATTCTTCCCTGGCTTCCTCGAAACTATGTAAAGCATTTGTGAAAGGTACTCTTCTACTTAAACCTCCTTACAAAGATCCTATACCAACATGGGATTTAAAATTTGGTATTGCAAGCCTGTCCACAGTCTCCATTTCATCCTGCAGCTAAATGTGATTTAAACATCTTAACTTGGAAGACTATCCTTTTAGTTGCAATTATATCTGCTAGAAGAATTTCAGAACTTAAAGCATTATCTTGTAAGCCCTCATGTTTGATTTTCCAGAAGGGCAGGGTTACCTTACTTACCAATGCTTCCTTCCAACCTAAGGTGGTGTCAGAATCCAGCATTAACCAAACTATTAAGTTGCTAGTATTCTTCCCAAACTTTGCAAGTAAAGGAGAATATATGCTTCACTTACTAGATGTTTGTAGGCAATTGCACTTTTACCTGCACAGAACCAAACAAATTAGAAAAACAGACCAGCTTTTTGTTTCCTTAGCTCATCACAAGATGGGCCAATCAGTCCCAAAGGTAACTACAGCCAGACGGTTGACAGGTTGCATCTCATTTGTCTGTGCTAAATTGAATCTCCCCCTTACCAAAACCATTAAAGGCTTATTCAGCTAGATCTGTTGCTACTTCCACTGTATTCCAGTCTAGATCATCCATGGACAATATTTGTGCAGATGCTACTTGGTCAAATCCTCATATCTTTATCACTTATTACAGACTGGATCTGGTCTCGAGGGGAAGAGTGGCCTTTGGCTCAACCGCACCCAGGAATATCCTTCCATAGAGTCCACCCAGGAAATGATGTAAATGGAGACTCTGTCCCATATGGTGAGGAACAAATGAAAATTGGCACCATCAGATAAAGAAGTTACGTATTTACCATAACATTCTATCTGTGTTGTCCATTTTCACATTTTCATTCTTCCTCACCTCCCCCACCCTGCACCCCTCCATTTCTTTCAAATGACTTCTGGAGGAATGAAATCTTCAAGGATATCAAGGACACCATATGTCCCTTGTGTTGAACTACAGTTATGGTAATTCTTTTATAGTCTATCATTCTCTCAAGCTGTAAATAGGATCTGAGGGAAGTTAGGCATGGTGCATTACGGGTAGGAAAGGAGTGAGAGTTTGGACTCCATGAGCTGGAGTAATGGCCGAGTCGGATCAGAATGTCAGATTTGAAACTATATGTTGAGGAAGAATGAAAATGGACAACACAGATGGAACGTTATGGTAAGTACATAACTTTTTCAGTTTGCAGACAACCAAATTATTTAAAGCCTTACAGGAACAAGCCAAAAAACTTGAAAGACTGCAGACAGATTCTGCTAACCTCTGAAGAACTACCCTGCCAAGCCCACTTTTGTTAGAAGGGAATGCATATCACTTTAAAAACATATAAAGGTTCCCAGGAAGAGATTTTGATAGAAACTTCACAGGAACCCTCAGATTTAGGAAGTCTCCCTTCTCTGAAAAGTCACTGTGACTGATGTTCATCGTGTTTCACTATTGCAGTCATTACTCTTGGGTTATCCTGCTGGCAGGCTACCTGCAGTCGGCCTGAATTCAAAAGTCTTGGTCCGGTGTCGGTTGCTGTTGCCTCTTCCCTTACGTCAGTGCGCCAGGGGTATAAAAGATGCAGCAGATGCCATTTTCTTCAGTCTTTCTTGCCGCGCAGTCCCCGAAGCAGAAGCAGTTTGCAAGTGCTGGTCGGCCGACTCCCGAGTTTTTCGTGTTCGAATTTTAGATCCAAAGTCTTCATTTAAAGCTAAGAACCCCGTTGGGGAAGCTTCTTTCTTGCTCCAGACCGATGTCAGAAAAAGTTAATAATTGTATTTCTTGTGGGAAGAAAATACTTCATAAGGACTTCCATTCTTATTGTATTCCTTGCCTAGGCCCTGATCACGACGTAGCTAATTGCAGATTTTGTGCTAGATTTAACCAACGCACTATTAAGCGTCGGTACGATTTTGCATTTCATTACTTTAGTCGAAGATTTAATTACACAATGTCGTCGGATAACCATCCGACTACTGCAATTCACAAGAAATGCAAGGAAAAGGACAGGCATCCGAGGTCCAAAACTGACGACTAGGCTTCTTCTAAGCCGTTCGCCTGTTCTCAGTGAGGCGCTTTCGCAGCCCCTGACGCCTGCTACCTCAGAGCCGCAGGCCGCTTCCGACTCCCACGTGGAGCAGGCTAGGCCTCTGGAAACTCAAGGTATTGGACACTCGGAAAATATTCCCTCAAATGGGTCCGGAGCCGCTGAGCAGGCATCGGCTTCTGAGGGTGTTTTCAGGCCTACACAGTTGTATATAAAACCAACTACAGCTCCAAAGGCAAAGACTAAAACACCACTAAAGACAAAGAAACAAGTGCAGCAAGCCCATAGACCGGCCTCCATGCCTAAAAAACAGATGCTCAAAATGGCCGAAGACCTAATTACTTTGATCAGGGGTTCCCATGCCCCCTCCTGAGAAGAGGCCTAGGCAAGAGACAGAATATGAATCTTCAGATCAGGTTTCTGTTTCCTCTTGATCCTCTTCTGACCATGAATACTCTCTCCCTCACTATGAGGATTTGGATGCTGAAGAATGTATCCCTTCAGCCTCCCCTCTTGAGGATTTTTCTTTTGGGGAAACCCTGCATGCCATGATGGAGCACTTCCACTGGGAGAGCCAAGACTACTCAGAATCTAAGAAAAGGCTTAGAGATTTTCTTTTACTACCTCAGCACAGGCCTCTTGCTATCCCTCCTGTTTTAGACATAGTAGATTATGTATTTTCAGAGTCCGGCCTGTCCCCTGACTCTTTACTCCCTGCTCCTGTTAAGCCAGACAGATACTACAGGGTTCCAGATTCACATACATTTCTTTATAAAAACCCTGTTGCTGACCCAGGGTCCCAAAGGGGTCAAGGCTTCCATTGCAAAAAACCCTATCCCCTCTGATAGGGATTCAAGGGCACTGGACAGATGGGGGGGGAAGGTTTACACTTCTGCTACCTTGGCTGTGAGGGCTTTAAATTGTCAATTTCATATGCTTAAATATCAGCAATACTTACTGTCACTGCTTAAACAGAAAATGTTAACAAATTCTGAATGTGCAGAAAACAAAGAAATGCAGGATTTATTGCATGCAACTGAACAAGTGGGAAAGCATACTTTGCAATGTGGTTTTGATTCTCTGGAGGCCTCTTGCAGGGCCGCTGTTACGGGTTCTGTCATTAGGCGACATGCTTGGTTAAAGGAACAGAATCTGCCTGATCATGTTAAAAGCAGAATTATTAGATGCGCCATTACAGCATGATACTTTGTTTGGTGTTAAAGCAGAAGAGGTGTTGAAGAAAATGGAGGATAAAGCAAAATCTCTGCAGACAGTTAAGGATTTTTTACAGGTGCAGCCTCCCAGATTTAGCAGGAACTGGCCTATAAAGAATTGGTCCTTTCCAGTGTCAGACAGGCCACAGAGGCAGATACAGACACCCCAGAGGCAGATCCCAGCCCCAAGGCTCATACAGGCCTAAACAATTGGGTGCTTCTACCTCCAAAAGCGGAGAAGACAAATCACAGCCATTCAGGAAACAGTCCCAATGACTTTCCTCTGCCAGAACCAAGAACTTATCTTTTGGCAGCCCCCTTAGGGGGAAAACTAGCACTTTTTTCACAGAATTGGCACATGATCACCCAGGACAAATGGGTCTTGAACACAGTGTCTCAGGGCTACAGGTTACACTTTCACACCCTGCCAAGGGCAAAAGGTATGCCAGACCTGCCACACAATCAATGGGCAGAGGCACAAAAGCAAGTTTCATCCCTCATGTACATGAGGGCCATTCAGCGAGTACCACAACAAGAGCAGGGGCAAGGATTTTACTCAAGACTTTTCTTGGTGCCCAGAAAGGACAAAGCCTGGAGACCAATACTGGACTTGTCTTTTCTAAACACATTTCTGGACGTTCCAGAATTCAGAATGTTGACTCTGCAGCAGCTACTGCCCATGCTGGGCAAGAAGGCTTGGCTCGTAACTTTGAACTTAAAAGAGGCATACCTGCATGTCCCAATCAGACAATCTTGCAGAAGATACCTCAGATTCATGCTGGCTCAATGCACTACCAATTCTCTGCACTGCCCTTTGGCTTATCTACTGCGCCCAGGGTCTTCACAAAATGCCTGGCTCCAGTAATTGCATTTTGCAGACAAAGAGGAATTCAAATATATCCTTACTTAGACGACTGCCTTATTCAAGCAGAGAACAAAGACATTCTACTAAAGCATCTGGCATTTGTAAAAAGATTACTAATTTGCCTAGGGTACACTGTAAATGAAAAGAAATCAAAACTAGTGCCCTCTCAAGAGATAATATTCCTGGGTGCAAGCTTAAATACTACTGCCCAGATGACTTATCTCACGCCAGACAAACAAAGGCAACTGACTTCTTACTTCAAAATGTTGGCAACAAAGACCCAGTTATCAGCAAGAAAAATTCTTCAGGCTTTGGCCTTCATGGCATCCTGCTAATTCCATATGCTAGACTGCATATGAGGAAACTACAATGTTAGTGTTTGGACTCAACATTGCCACAGCCTGGAAACATTAATTACCCTCATTCCCTGCCTGAAACAGGAGTTTCGATGGTGGGCACAGGCCTGTCACCACAACAATGGACAGCCATTCACTTTACCCACAGCCAGGCAGACAGTAACAACGGATGCATCAGGTTATGCCTGGGGGGGCCCACATGGCAGGAAAATGTATTCAGGGCACATGGCCCGCAAGCCAGATGCATCTTCATATCAATCAAAAAGAGATGCTAGCTGTTCAAAATGCCCTGACAGCTTTTAAGGATCTACTTCATCTAGGACAACTACTGATAAAGACAGACAATACTACAGTCATGTGGCACATAAACAAGCAGGGAGGCACACATTCCTACCCCCCTTTGCAAACAAGCCATGTCCTTGTGGGACACAGCATTGACCTTTCAAGTTCACCTGCAAGCACAATTCCTGCCAGGAAAAATAAATACTCTGGCAGACGAACTAAGCAGAAACCTCATGGATCCCCACGTGTGGAAACTGGATCCACAAGTCTTCAGCATGATAACAAGGAAATGGGGATGCCCAGACATAGATCTATTTGCTTCCCCTCACAACTGCCAACTACAAAGATTCTGCACAAGGACTTATCACAAGCAAGCATGGAAAGTGGATGTCCTATCCTTCAGCTGGAAAAACCTAACAGCATATGCCTTTCCTCCACTGCCTCTCCTCCCCAAGGTACTCCTAAAGGTCAGACAAGAGAAGCCAAAAATGATACTGATTGCCCCAGACTGGCCATGCCAGCACTGGTACCCAGTCCTAAAGAACTTGTCTCAAGGTCCAGCCTGGACATCATCTCAAACTTCTCATTTAATGACCCAACAAAACAATCAGATCCTGCACAGCCAACTCAGGACCTTAAATCAGGTAGCATGGTGGATAATGTAGCCATTCAGAACACTCCTCTCCCCAAAGCTGTAATGGATGTTATTTTGGAGGCCAGGAGGCCCAGTACCAGAAAATCTTATGCACAAAAATGGAAGAGATTCTGTGCTTGGAACCAGAAACAAGGAATTGACATGTTTATACCAAATATTCCACAGATTTTAACAATACCTAACTGAGATGCTGGACAAAGGCCTATCTTTTTCATCAATTAAGATTCATGCCTCTGCCATTTCAGCCCATTACAATATGGAACCACCTATCTTTTCTCATCCTTTAATAAGGCAGTACCTCAGAGGGGCCAAAAACATAAGACCTCCAAGGAGAGCACCAATACCTACATGGGACCTCAATTATGTCTTGGAAAAATTCACACTGCCTCCTTTTGAGCCAGCCTCAACAGCTGATATAAAATTCTTATCGAGGAAAACAGCTCTGCTCCAAGCAATAACCTTTGCAAGACGAACCTCTGAGTTACAGGCACTCATGGCTGTGGAACCTTTTATCATTTTACATCCAGACAGGGTTTCTCTGAGGACGAATCCTACATTTATGCCTAAGGTGGTGCCAGTGTGGCCCTTAACCAAACCATTCACTTGCCTACCTTTTATCCAAACCCGCAGAACAAGGGTGAGAGACCTCTGCATTCTTTGGACATACACAGACAGCTACGCTTCTACTTGGACAGAACTAAAGCTTTCAGAAAGACTTGAGCAACTTTTAGTGGCATATGCTGCAGGATCACAAGGAAAGGCCATCTCAAAACAGACCATTTCAAAATGGATAGGCCATTACATTTTTTCTGTTACTCACAGCATGGCAAATCAGTGCCTAAGGGCATTAGGCCACATTCAACCAGAGCAGTAGCCACTTCAGCAGCCCTCCTCAGGGGAGTACCAACCAAAGACATCTTAGAGGCTGCAACTTGGAGTTCAGTGCACACTTGTACAAAGCACTACCACTTACCTCTCTACTCTAAATCCAGAGCAGGCTTTGCCACTGCAGTTCTGCAGGGCCTCTTAGCTTCTCCTAATCCTATTTAGTCCAGCCACCCATCCTCAGCTTCGGGATTCAACCCAAGAGTAATGACTGCAACAGTGAAACACGATGACCATAGTACAGTTATGTACCTACCATAAATGTAGATGTTCGAGTGTATTCACTGTTGCAGTCCAGGTTACCCTCCCATCATCCCCCTTTCTTTTGTTGGGACTTATCTGTACTTCTCTATTCTATACAACCTATATGGTGTATTTGCTTGTAGATGAAGGAAATGTTTACTTTAGTGCATGCATGTTTATTGGCATAGTTTATTTAGCCTTCCCTTTTGGGGGCACCTGACATCTGAGGCAAGAAAAACTGAAGAAAATAGCGTCTGCTGCATCTTTTATACCTCTGGCGCACTGACGTCAGGGAAGAGGCGACAGCAACCGACGCCGGACCAAGACTTTGGAATTCAGGCCGACTGCAGGTAGCCTGCCAATAGGATAACTCAAGAGTAATGACTGCAACAGTGAATACACTCAAACATCTACATTTATGGTAGGTACACAACTGTACTTTTTCCATGTCACCCCCCCCCCCCCAACAGTCCTACCATGCGTCCACTCTGCAAAAGACTAACTCAATTCATTTCAAACTGAGAAAAAATTACCACAGATCAGTGGGTACTTTCTATCATAAAAATGGTTTATGCCATGTCTTGAAAGGTACTCCCTCTCTTGAACTGTGTTCCTTCTTCCCACAACAAGCTGAAGATTTTTCCCCCTGTCCTCCAGGAACTACAGGCTCAAGACCCAATAGAACCAGTGCCTGCCAAATTTGTAGGAAGGGGGGGTTTCTTAGTTCCAAAAAAAAAGGCCAGTGGAAACCCATACTGGATCTATTCTTATTAAACACCTTGCAAAATGTGCCAACTTTCAAAACGCTGTGCCTATAGACAATATTGCCTCTTATTCTTCTACAGGCACACCTATGTTCTTTGGCTCTAAAAGATGCCTGTCTGTATATTCCTGTTCTCCCCTGCAGAAAATTCCTCCGGTTCCATACTGGCTGAGCTCCATTTCAGTTTACTGCTATGTGTTTTGGGGTTTCCACAGATCCAAGAGTATTCATAAAGTGCCTAACACCAGTGATAGCCTTCTGCTGAACTCAGACGATTCATATTTTCCCATACTTGGACAGTTTGCTGATCCAGGTTACGTTGCCATAGACCTTACTGCAACACCTCCAGTTCACCCTCATCCTCCTCTTGCATGGCTTCACCATCAGCTACAAAAATCCTCCCTTCAGCCCACTCAGGACCTAGTATTCCTGGGCTACAAAATGAACAACAAAAAGATGCAGGCATACCTATCTCAGGAGAAGGTGCTAAGCCTTACAGCTGTCTTCCAATCCATCTCCTCCCTTGACACATGCTGAGCCAGGTAACTTCTAGGGGCCCTGGGTTTCATGACAACAGCCATCCCATTGCTCCCTGTAGCCAAGTTGCATAATAGGAAAATTCAGTATGGTCCCTACACACGCATTCATTACACACAAATATGCTACTCATACCTTGTTTTGAAAAGGAGAGCTCATGGTGGATGGCCCAGGTGAATCACAGTCAAAAGCTTCTTCAAACCACAGACTCCAGCTCAAGAGATGGACACACACACATCGGACAGTGCCTATGGGCCTGAACAAGTCATTCAGAGTCCAGGGCAGGTGGCAGTCCGTACTGAAAAAAGACCACATTATCCTGAAAGAGTTCAGGGCTCTCATCCAAATATGTCAGGCTTTCTAACACATCTGTAAATCAGGTCTTCAAGTATTTAGACTCCATAAAGAGACAGGCAAGAAGGGACCAGTTCTTGGCAATTATGCAGACCAAGTCAGATTGCCTGGGGCCTAGCTATCCAATGGAACACGTCCAAACTTGCTGTGTACATCCCATCAGAGGACAACATTCTAGCAGACTGACTGAACAGGTCTGTCAAGGATCCTCATGGATAGACTCTAACCAGACAGGTCTTCCTGGAATTCTACACAGTTGGGTAACACGTCACATAGGGAAGAGCAACAGGCAACTTTCCCCATCTTGCACCAGGACTCTTTGCCCGTCATCATGGAGAATAGATGCATTCTCCTTTCAGTAAACAGGGAAGTTTCTTTAGGCTTTTCCTCCACTCCTGTTAATTCCCAATGTATTACTACAGTTCCAGAAATAAGAAAAAGAATCTTACTGAGGAGTCCCTTTTAGCCAAAGTAGCACTGGTTCCACTTTCTCTTTCATCTAGACTGGGGAAGTCACCACAAACTACCACAAAAGGTAGATCTCATCACCTAGCAGAAGGAATCACTGCTTCATTCAAACCTGCCATTCCTAAACCTAAGCCTTGGATGATAGGGTTCTGATCCCTTTCTGTCACTAGTTTTCAGAGAATGTGCTGCAGGTTCTCCAAGAAGCAAGGAGACCCACCACTAGAAAGTCCTACATAGCCAAACAGAAGAGGTTTTACTTAGTGTCATCATTAAAAGTCCGGAAGTCATAGGTTCCTGTTATCCTAAAGTACTTGTGTGAACTCATAAATACAGGTCTGGCATACTCCTTCACCAAGATCCACCTGTCAGTCATCTCTGCCAGTCTTCCCCTCAACCCACTTGTTATGTCCAGGCCTAAGTTCAAACATTTCTTAAACGATAAACTGCATCTGAGATTCTCAAGGAAGCCCATGCCCCCTCCTTGGGACCTCAGTTTCATACTAGAAAAGCTCATTCTGCCACCATTTGAACCTTCCCCTTCAGCAAATCTCAGATTATGCACTTGGAAAACTATCTTGCTACTGGCCCTCACTTCTGCTAGGAGAGTCTCAGAACTTAAGTCTCTCAAGGCTGTTCCACCCTTTCTTATTTTTCTCAAAGACAGGATGTCCCTGAGTATTAACCCCTCTTTAATGTCTACCCTGGTGAATGAGATGTCACTCCAACATGCCTACTTTCTTTCCCAGCCCACAGAATGGGGGGACGGGACTCCAGCATTCCCTAGATGTACACAGACAACTGAGAATTTATTTTGAAAAAACAGAATCGTTTCATAAGTCAGACAAGCTGTTTTTCTCATTCATGGACTCCAACTGAACTAACCAGTATCTAAACCAGCTATTACAAGCTGGATCTCTGTCTGTCATCTTTCGTTACTCGCACCTTGTTGCATCATTGCCACCTGCCCTCAGTCTCACTTTAACAGGGTAGTGGAATTCTCTGGGGCCTTTTGCAAAGCTGTTTGCCAGGGCAATACTGGAAGCTGCCACACGGTCTTCTGTATACCCTTTCATTAAACACTCCAGAATTGATCTCTTTTAAAGATCCATAGCCGCGTTTGCTATGTCAGTTCTCTCTGGACTCTTGGGCATTTTTCTGTCTGGTAAACATCCTCCCTTCTGTTCCCATGAGCTCTAAGAATCGCCTGTCAACTACTGCAACCATGAACTCAAGACGTACTGTTGTGCAAGAACTTACCATAACAGTAGATGTCCTACCTATCACTGTTGCAGTATTCCTTCCTACCCAAAGTGAAATAAAACATCTCAAAAAGTCCATATTGTTTCTGTTATTTTGTAGAAGATTTGTACTACTGAGCTTAACTGGCTCATTGATGACAGAGTTATACTAAATGTAAAGAATGTTTTAAGAGTCAAAAGGCAGATGACATTTCTGTTAAGATTGCTGCTCTGGTAAGACTTGTCAAGGTGTGTGTAATATATCTGCACATAAACCTTGATCATTCTTAGAACCTTAAGTAGCAAACTGTTGAGACAAAAATTGTTGAAAAAGTTCCTCTTATAGGGCCAAGTGGTGGCTGAATCAAAAAAGATATTGCTCATTAGCAAGTGTAGTAGGCATTCCTAGTCTACTGTTTGTCTCCTTTGTTTTTGATGAACTTCTGGGCAAAGTCTGTCAGAAACTGGAAATAATATACATTACAATATTATGATGTTTTTAAGCTGATTTAATATTTGACACTCATCTGTTTGTCTAGCACTAAAATGATTTCATTGGAAAAATCTGGAAAATAGGATTGTTTAAAAGCTACTTCTTTTTACCTGTTGTCTTCAAAAAAAAATGTCCCAACTTGGTTGGCATGTCCTTGCTCAATTCTTAGTCAGCTAGTGTTTTGAGTACAGAAGTTCAGCTGAGGTAACATAATTCAGACATGCTCTTTCTTCTTAGTGATAAAAATCCATTTTCATATGAGAAAGAAAAAATGATGCTAATCTGTATTATAAGAATGCAGAGAAAATTTGTTGTCAGTGTACCTCAGTGTCAGAATTGTGCAGTATGCTAGAACTGGCTTCCTTTCTGATACAAATCCGTGTTTAAATAATCTGATAATCACAGCACTGTAGTTATGTTTTTTTTTTTTTTTGCTCTAAATGAATGTAAACGATCAGTTGTGGTGCACTTCCTTCTCTGTTATTTTAAGCTCAATTATATTCACCGTCTCTGCACTTTCTGTTCCTATTTGTATTAGTTGTGTATTTATTATTGCTTTGTAGTAAACTGGTCTGAAAAAAATGTGTGGCATGATTTCAACTGCTGCTGTATGGAATTACCATGTGCAGAAGTAGTGGACTATAGAACAAAGCTTTGGTCAAATAATTAAGTGCATAATTCATGCATATGATGTTCAAAAGTCTGTTTATAGGTGGTATTCAGTCAGATTAGAATGTCATATAATAACAATGATTGTGATTGCTGTTGATATATATCCAATTGTTAATCAGTCCACCTGTTGTAAATCATTGTGGTCATACATTTCAACTCTTTAATATTTTTTAAGTTGTACTTTGTGTTTCAGACATTGAAGTATGCGTTTCAGACTCATGACAGACTTTGTTTTGTGATGGAGTATGCCAATGGTGGAGAGGTAAGTACAACATTGCATTGCCTTCTGCATTTAGTAAAATAAACAATATGATATGAGTGTAAACACTGGAGTCGTACTTGCTACAGATCTGTGATGCAGAAGTAGGTCTCAGAGAAGTATTATTTGCTTTTGGATTTCAGGTATGAATTTGCATTATACTTTGCAAGATGTTAACCTGTCATTTTTCACTTTGTGTTACATGAGTAATGGATATTTTTAGACCCACTTTATGGTTATTTATTTCAAATGCTAAACTTTTCTTAGTGCAAGAGGAGGAAGAAAAGAAATGAAAGTAAGATGTTTTCCATGTGATGTTCTTCATCCCACATTGCTGCAGTCCTAACACTTGGGTAGTCCGCTGTCCCTCGGTCGGCCCGAATATCAGAGTATTAGGCTGACGTCGGTCAGGGCGCATTTGACTGACATCAGAACGTCAGGGTACAAATGCGCATGACCGACGTCATATCCTCAGTCTTTTTTGCCGCATGGTCCGATGCAGAAGCAGTGTTGCAAGTGCCGTTCGGCGTTCTGAAATTTTTCGAATTCGGAGTTTCAGACCGAAGTCAGAGTTGGTTAAGTACCCCGTTGGGGAATATTTTGGTTTTTTCTTGCCTCATTGGTTTACCGGATGTCAGAAAAAGTGAATAACTGTATTTCTTGTGGGAAACAGATACCGCATAGGGATTACCATAATTTGTGTATACCTTGTTTAGGACCTGAGCACGACGTTGTTGGATGTCGCTTTTGTGCTAGGTTTAATAAACGCACTATAAAGCGGAGGTTGGATTGTGCTAGGTTGGTCTTTGGGAAGCGGTGTAATTACAAAATGCCGTCGGATGCTCCGACGCCGGCTTCCTCTAAGAAGCGCAAGGACAAGGCAGGTAAACCTAGGTTAGAGGAGTCGTCCGAACCGGACGTCAGTTCTTTGGAGGTGACTGTGGAACCGGTGGTTCCGACGGAGGCCTCTCTGGAGTCCCAGGGAGAACCTTTGATTTTACAGGATGTGGCCTCCCAGGAGGCAGGGCAGGCTGTAGGGGCTTCTCAAGTAACTGTACTCCCCTCCCTTCCTAAGGGGTCTAGGCCTTCTCTTTCTGCTTCCAAGGCTTCTCCTAGAGGCAGGTCTAGTTTAGCTTCTGTGGGTGTCGCTCCCAGTTCTTCAGGTGCTGTGCCCAAGAAGCACATGCTCAAAATGGCAGAGGATTTAATTACTTTAATTAGAGGCTCTATGCCCCCTCCTGATAAGAGGCCTAGGATGGAACCTGTGTTGGGGATTATGAGCAGGCTTCGGATGTGTCTGAGTCTTCGGCTGAAGACTTGCAGGAGTATTCTCATTATTCTGATTCTGATGTGGATGATTCTACTCCTTCTGCTTCTCCTCCTGAGGATTTTTCTTTTTCAGAGACCCTTCACTCCATGAGAGAGCATTTTAAATGGGAAGGTCAGGATTTCTCTGATTCCAGGAAAAGGCTTAGGGAGTTTTTGTTTTTACCCCAGCATAGGCCTTTAGCTATACCTCCTGTTTTGAATGTGGTGGAAGATGTGTTTGCAGAGGCTTCTCTTAATCCTGACTCTTTGCCTCCGGCTCCTGTTAAGCCAGATAGGTATTACAGGGTGCCTGAAGCTAATAAGTATCTTTTTAAGAGTCCTAGAGCAGACCCAGAAACTGTTAGTCAGGGACCTAAGGGTGTTAAGGCTTCTGTTGTCAGGAATCCGGTTCCTGCAGATAAAGAGGCCAGGGCCTTGGATAGATGGGGAAAGAAAGTTTATACTTCTTCCACTTTAGCCATGAGAGCTTTGAATTGCCAGTTTCACATGTTGAAATATCAAAATTATCTCCTTTCTCAGTTGAAATCTAAGGTTGATGCTCTGGCGGAAGGTATTGACTGTAAAGAGTTACAAGATTTAGTGCATGTTTCTGAACAGGTGGGTAAGCATTCTTTGCAATGTGGTTTTGATGCTGTACAGGCCTCGTCTAGGGTGGCTGCCACTGGGTCAGTTCTTCACAGGCATGCCTGGCTGAGGGATCAAAATTTATCTGATCATGTGAAAACTAGAAATTTTGGATGCCCCTTTGCAATCTGATGTCCTGTTTGGTTCTCCTGTTGAGGCAGTTTTAAAGAAAATGGAGGACAAGGCTAAGTCTATGCAGACTGTTAAAGATTTTTTGCAGGTTCAGCCTCCAAAGTTTAGTAGAAATTGGCCTACTAAAGGGTGGACGTATCCTTCTTATGATTCCCAGTCTAGGGGTCGATCTAGACGTGGCAGGGGCAGAGGTCAGGGCTCTTTCAGGCCTAGAACAGGGAGTTCTCCTGCACAGTCTACAAGTGAGGGCAGGGGTCAGTCCTTTCGTAAACAGACCCAATGACCTACCTTTTCAGCTGCCAGAGTCTTCTCGCCTGGCAGCGCCTTTGGGAGGAAGGTTGGCACTTTTCAAAGAAAATTGGAGTTTGATTACCCAAGACAAATGGGTACTGGATATCATATATCACGGTTCCAGGTTTTATTTCCATACCTTGCCTCCTTTCAAAGGCATGCCAGACATTCCTCCTCAACAAAGAATAGAGGCTCACAAGCAAATTTCACTGTTGCTCCAAATAGGGGCCATACAGCCAGTTCCTATGCCAGAAAGGGGCCTAGGATTTTATTCTCGCCTGTTCCTAGTCCCAAAGAAGGGGAACACGTGGAGACCAATTTTGGATTTATCTGTCCTCAATACTTATCTGGACATTCCCAAGTTCAAAATGTTGACGTTGCAGCAACTTTTACCTCTGCTGGGCAAAAATCATTGGATGGTAACTTTGGATCTCAAGGAGGCTTGCCTTCATGTTCCTATCAGACTAAAGTGCAGGAAGTATCTGCGTTTTCGAGCTGGGACTTCTCACTATCAGTTCTCTGCATTGCCCTTTGGCTTATCTACTGCGCCCAGAGTGTTCACGAAAGTTCTGGCTCCAGTGATAGCTTTCTTCAGGCTAAAAGGAATACAGATCTATCCTTATTTGGACGACTGCCTGATTCTGGCTCAAGGAAGGGAAGAGCTTCTTCATCATTTGGAATATGTGATAGCAGTGCTAAGATGCCTGGGGTATTCTGTGAACGAAATAAAGTCCAGTCTAGTACCCTCTCAAGACATGTGCTTTCTGGGTGTGAGACTGAATACAGCGTCCCAGATGGCCTTTTTAACCCCGGACAAACAAAAGAATCTATCCCTTTACTTTCTTCAGCTATATCTTCAGTCCGGGCTGACTGCAAGGACAGTCCTTCAAGCCTTAGGGTTCATGGCATCTTGTATTCTGGTGCTTCCCAATGCCAAACTGCATATGAGGAAGCTACAATGGTATCTCAAAAATGTATGGACACAGCACTGCCAGGATCTGGACACTGTCATTCCAATAATACCTTGCATTCAAAAGGAATTTTTGTGGTGGGCTCAGGAATGTCACCTAAACAAGGGACTCTCTGTGACCCGGCCAGAGGCGAGTCAGATTTTAACAACAGATGCCTCAGACATAGCTTGGGGAGCTCATCTAAATGGAAAGTGGATACAAGACAAGTGGCCTGCCAGACTACAACATCTACATATCAACATGAAGGAGATGTTAGCAGTCCAGTTTGCATTAATAGCTTTCAAGGATTTACTTCTTCCAGGGCAGGTGTTGATTCTAACAGACAACACAACTGTCATGTGGTACATCAACAAGCAAGGGGCAACACATTCTTATCCTCTATGCAGGCAAGCAATGATTTTGTGGGACACTGCTCTCAGTTTACAACTAACTCTTCAGGCAAGGTTTCTGCCCGGAGCACAGAACTCCTTAGCAGACGTGTTAAGCAGACAAATCATGGATCCCCACGAGTGGAAACTGGATCTTCATGTATTTCAGAAATTGACAGTGTCCTGGGGAACTCCAGACATAGATCTGTTCGCTTCTCCTCTAAACCACCAGCTGCCAAGGTTTTGCACAAAGCGGTTTCATCCCACAGCTTGGAAAGTGGATGCTCTTTCTTTCAGTTGGAAAAATCTTCATGTGTATGCCTTTCCACCTCTGCCTCTCCTCCCAAAGGTACTTCTGAAGGTCAGACAGGACAAGCCAAGGATGATTTTGATAGCTCCAGATTGGCCTCGACAGCACTGGTACCCACTTCTGAGAAGTCTAGTACGGAAGCCTCCATGGCCTTTGCCTTTGATTCCACATCTGTTGTCCCAGGAGGACAGTCATTTGATCAATGTCAAGCTTCACTCTCTTCACCTAACAGCATGGCATATTCTGTTTTAAAACATAAAGGGTCTCAACTTCCACAACAAGTTTTGAATGTGATTTTGGAAGCCAGAAGGCCTAGTACAAGGAAAGTGTATGCAGATAAATGGAAGAGATTTTTATTTTGGAGTGCAGCCAAGGATTTGGATGTTTCTGAGCCTGATTTAAGTGTGGCTCTGCAATACCTTACTGAGTTATTGGACAAAGGTTTGTCCTTCTCTTCTATTAAGATTCATGCTGCAGCAATTTCAGCTCACTATGATTGTGACCCTCCTTTGTTTTCTCATCCTTTATTCAAGCAATTTCTTAGAGGGGCAAAGAATATAAGACCCCCACGAAGAGCTCCTGTTCCTGCTTGGGATCTCAATTTTGTGTTGGAGAAACTCACTCTACAACCTTTTGAGCCTGCAGCTACTGCTGAGTTGAAATATTTGTCATGGAAAACTGCTTTTTTGTTGGCCATTACCTCTGCAAGAAGGGTTTCTGAATTGCAGGCCCTTATGGCAGTTGAGCCTTTCTTGATTTTCCACAAGGATAGGGTATCTTTACGTACAAATCCTTCCTTTATGCCTAAAGTGGTTTCTAGTGTGGCTTTAAACCAAACTATTCATTTGCCTACTTTTTATGCAAATCCCCAAACTAAAGGGGAAAAGATTTTGCACACTTTAGATGTACACAGGCAGTTGCGATATTATTTGGACAGAACTAAAGGGTTCAGACAATCTCAGCAGTTATTAGTTTCTTTTGCTTTGTGCTCTCAGGGCAAGCCCGTGTCAAAACAAACTATTTCTAAGTGGATTGGATTTTGCATTGCTTTCTGTTATTCCCATCATGGCAAAGAGATTCCAGCTGGGATTAGACCTCATTCCACTAGGGCTACTGCCACTTCAACAGCTTTTTTGGGGGGGGTGGCTACTAAGGATATTTTGGAGGCAGCCACTTGGAGTTCAGTGCATACCTTCTCTAGGCATTACCACCTTCCATTGTACTCTAAATCCAGGGCTGGTTTTGCCACTGCTGTATTGCAGGGCATTTTGGCAGCTCCTGCTTCATTATAATTTAGCCATCCTCCCTTACCTCTGCTTTGGGATTCTACCCAAGTGTTAGGACTGCAGCAATGTGGGATGAAGAACATAGTACAGTTTTGTACCTACCATAAATGTAGATGTTCGAGGATCCACATTGCTGCAGTCCAATTTACCCTCCCGCCTTCCCCTCTGCTGTTTGAGGTGGTTGTGTGGGTTGGGTTATCCATCTGAGGTATATGGTGCTTATTGTATATATTGTATATATTGTACATATTCTTGGTGTTAGGCTGGTTGGTTGTTTAACTGTTGCCTAGGGGTTTTTGACCTTTTTTCTTTAGGGTCTTCTGACATCTGGGGCAAGAAAAGACTGAGGATATGACGTCGGTCATGCGCATTTGTACCCTGACGTTCTGATGTCAGTCAAATGCGCCCTGACCGACGTCAGCCTAATACTCTGATATTCGGGCCGACCGAGGGACAGCGGACTACCCAAGTGTTAGGACTGCAGCAATGTGGATCCTCGAACATCTACATTTATGGTAGGTACAAAACTGTACTGTAAGTGCCCCCAGCTACTACCCACAGCTTCTTGTTTAATAATACCAACTCTCAAGAAGTTGCACAAAGTTTGCAAAACAGGGAGTTTTCACATTTTCTTCATATTCTTTTGAGTTTGTGTCATCTCAGTGGTGATGTAATTAAGTTGTAGGTGGGGAGTTTTTTATCCCCAAAATTATAGTAATTAACTTTTTGACAGAAATTAGAGACAGATATTATGTGAGTGTGGATATACCCACACACGTACATATATAAATGTGTGTGATTGCACATATGTTTATGTTGTGTTTGGTTAAAATGTTTTATTTCTTCTACATTGCCTGCCAGTCCTCCCTCCCTTGGGAGCCATCAGAGTTTTAGGTCCAAGTCCCCAGCCCCATCCAAAGGTGAATGACATGAACACTTGTTTCACTATGGAGTTTTCTGTGCCCTCCCTGGTGTTTTTATGATTCCACACACGTACCTACAAGGGCTACCGTAAACAGCTTGGAATGCAAAGGCCATGTTCCCTTGTTGTCTGGAAGTTTTTTGTGCAAGCATTTTGGTGAAATGTGACTACCATTTCCCTGCCCCCAGGACTGGTGAGCTGAGGAAAACTGCTCACTCACACCTTTCCTTTCCAGCTCTTCCAGCAGTTGAGGTGCTAGTCAAACGTGGGTTGTAGTGAAGGGCTTTTTACCCTTGTACTAAAATGCTTAGGGCAGAAATATATTCATTTAAAATATTGCTGGTGGCCACTACTAAACTGTTAAATGATACTGTTTAGCACTACTGAGCAGACTATGAATTTTGGAAATTTGTATCTGAAAAAAAAAAAGTCGCAGAAACTTGATAATATCTAATACTTCCATATATGTATTTGTGTATATAATATGTAAAACAATTTAAGTAGTAAGTTACAATAGTTTTCCAGCCTTACAGGATAAGATGTTTTTCATCCTTGAGGAAAACCATTAAGCTACAGAGAAAACTGGTAGTTTTTGACCATCAAAGGTGCTGACAGTAACTCATTAAAATCAGGAAAAAGAGCCAAAAGTTGTAACTAATCTCATTTGCGACTTCAGAGTAGTCAAGCATGTATAACTTGTTTTGAAATTAATTCTTCTTCTTTATTGAAAAATAAAATATAAAACAAAAGATTAGCATTTGTACCATTAACAGAGCTTTATCATATCTAATTGTACTTTGTTTGTCATACCATATTTTTATATGTTTTTGCTGTATTTTGCCCTCACTGTCCACCACTCATCACTCCCCCTCCCAAATGCAGTCATACCAGTAGTTCCCTATGGGGCATGGTTCGACCAGGAGAGGCCATAATTTGAACAGCCATCAAAGAATGTTTAATGGCCCCATTTCTCACACACACACACACACACACACACACACACACACACACGTGTATGGGAGGAATTGTGCATTGGGGTTATTACAGAAGACATCCCCTTCCACAAAGAGCATTCTGTCCAATCAGCCTTTCCCTCCCCCCAAATCATGAACAGTGATTTCCCCACTGTGCCTCAGGAAAGTCATACTGCCCCATGTGTTTTATACAGAATTGGGAAACAAGGTAAAAGGAATTGAAAGACCACCAAAAAAGAAGCAATAGATAGTTTGGTGAAGTATCTATGAAGATGCTGTGGAACCTAACAAAGATGCTAAATGGATAGGAGAAGTAAAAGAAAGAATAAGAAGTTCAAAGATACAGGATATGAAATGGGATGAAGTAACACCCAGAGAGATTAAAACAAAGTTAAAAAAAGCCTCTAATTGGAAAACCCCAGGCCCAGATGCCATACCTACCTTCTGATCTAAAGGTATTGACATCTTTGCATAAAGATTTAGCCATGAGTTGGAACTATTTATATGTGCACCCTGAAAAGACACCTAAAAAAAGACTGGCTATCAACAGGAAAAACAATGCTCCTACTTTAGAGTGAACCTGCAAGCTACCCTAAAAATTATAGACCAATAACTAACTTGCCTACCGATGACATATAAACTATA
Source organism: Protopterus annectens (assembly GCF_019279795.1). Lineage (NCBI taxonomy): Eukaryota > Metazoa > Chordata > Ceratodontiformes > Protopteridae > Protopterus > Protopterus annectens. The sequence continues at coordinate 704,630,041 of NC_056725.1, read as the reverse complement.
CAGTGGAACTGATGCTAACACAGTATGTAGTCCTTTAGAAGAAAGTTCAAGTATGGCAATAGAACAAAATAGCAATAAATGAAAATCATATCGAACAAAGGATCATCTTTTGTTAAAAGTCTTGGTGGAGAACTGTAAAAAGGGAAAGAATCTAACTATGGGATGAATTGACTGCAAAAAAGGATTTGATAGTATACCACATTCATGGATAAAAGAGTGCTTAAAAATGTATAAGATACACCCTTCACTGATCTACTACATTTCAGTGACCACGAAACAGTGGCACACCACTTTGCAATTAAGCCATGATAAAGGACAAATTGTTATTCCAGGGATAAAAATTCATAGGGTGATATTCCAGGGTGACTCTGTCACTGCTGCTATTCTGCCTTGCCCTTAACCCATTAAGCTGTCTACTTAACAGCTTAGGCCATGGCTATAATTTGGCTCCTAGAAAACAAAGTGTAAAGACTTACCTTCTCTTTGTCGATGATCTAAAACTGTATAGCTCATCAGAAGAACTGAAAGCACAACTGCAAGTTGTCAGTACTTTTTCAGATGATATAAGAATGTCATTTGGTCTTGATAAATGTGCAAAAGCAACATTTAAAGCAGGAAAACTGCAGCACCAAGAAAACATCAGTTTTGGACAAGAATGTGATGTAAAAGAAGTTGAGCTAGAGGGAGTGTATAAATATTTGGGAATTGATGAAGGATCAACAATAAAACATGAACAAATATGAATAAAACTTAGTAAGGAATACTTTAGAAGGCTTAAATTAATCCTGAAAACAGCATTGACATCTAGTAACAGAGTCAAAGCTATACACCAATTGGTTCTTCCTGTCCTAACGTAGAGTTTTGGAATGATTGATTGCTCCCAAAATGTGTTGGACAGGAAAACAAGGAGGATGCTTCATGCTCACCAAATAATTTGTAAAAATCGGTGCATACTAAAATTATATATTCCCTGTTCTGAAGGAGGGATGGTCCTCTTTGAAACTGATTACATGTATAGATCTGCAGTCGTGGGACTCTACAAATATCTGCTGACCTGACAAGACCCAAATGTAGTGAAAATTATGAAACATGATAATAAATCTAAGATGACTTCCCTGCTTAGGCTAGCAGAAGCATATCGGTTTCAACAAATAATGGAAATCAAACCGCAAACAGTTAACAGTCAAGCAGCAACTGAATGTGCCAAAAAACAAAAGAACGAATATAAGGTGTAGGACCAGATGAGCGGGCAAGAAATGTGGAAAAAGCATAAATGTATTTGCAAGTATAGAAAACTTCTAGAAGAACCTCATGGTGCTCAGGAATGAATGTAGGAATGGTTAATGAGAGCCAAATTCAAACCAAGAGATGAAAGGTTTATATTGGCAGCACAAGATAGTGGTCTTACATACACGCTGGTTTACAAAGTCCATTGAACATGTGGGAGAAACAGACAAATGTAGATTTTGTAAAACAGAATTGGAAACAGTTGCATACCTTGTTACTGGTTGTGATATACTAATGGCAGAAGGACTGTATACTGAAAGGCATAATAATGTGGCAAGACTGATGCAGTGGGGATTATGCAACATTATGGTATTGAAGTGGCTGAAAAACACTGGAAACATGAGCCATAAAGCGTCATAGAAAATGATGAACTCTGCGGTTCAAAAGATAGATGCTAGAAAACCAGATATAGTGGTCCAAGAAAAGAAGACAAAAGTAGCATTGATCTTTAATATTGCCACATCCATTGACTACAGTGTCTTGCGTACAGAGCAACACAAAGTCATAAAGTACCAGGATTTGCAGGCAGAAACGAGAACAGTGTGGAAGAAAGATACCCAGACAGTCTCAATAGTAGTAAGAGCAACGAGTCATAAAAAAGAATCTACAATCATATTTAGATATGCTACCAATACATATAGCTCCATACAAATTGCAGGAGGAGTCATTACTGGGCACATTGTGGGTATTGCGAAGAGTACTTCTGGCTGACATCAAAGATTGAAACAATACTAATTTCATGAACTTTGTCATATTTTGACTTGGGAATGGGGTCCACTCCCGTCATAGTATGAGAAAGTAAAAAGTCAGAACCCCATGGGCTCCTGAGTGTGCAGATGCCTCCTCATTTACTAGGAGAGTTAACCAGACTACATCCCTATACTCCTCCCTCTGTTTGCCTGGCTCTGCCAACATCAGGTTTACCAATGGCACCCTAGTTGCCTTTGCTGCAGTCAGGGCTAGATTTCTCATATTAATGTAACAATTGCAGAAAGTAAGTAAACATTTAATGTGAAGCACTTTTTTTTTTTAATTTCTAATATGTACTGGCAGAACTGAGAGTGATGTGCATTCAGTTTTTTAGGGGAAATTTTTATTCGTTTGCACACTTTGGAGAAGCAGTACCAACATACTTTGCAGAGTAGTACCATAGCTTGTTCAGAATTCACTTTTGAATACAAGTTTTAACAAATAGTGGGAAATGTGAAATAAAAAGAAATGGAAAAGACATAAAAGCTTTTTTTTATTGTCTCTCTTCATTGCCAAAGTATTGCTGTATAATTTTCAGGTGAGTACTGTGCTGAGTAACATAGTGCGCACATGTAACTCTGATAAGCATTATATTTATAGCATCATGTAGACACTTTGATGTTCTGCTTGCAGCATAAAGTGCTACACTATATCTGTACATGAGCAGGTATGTTTCATAGACATTTTAATTAGAGTGTACTTTGGGGGTATCTGCAGAAGAGGCTTTTTCAGAGCCTCCTTTCTTAATGGATACCTTTGTGCTATTTTTCAAAATATTGTTAAGACTTCAGAACTTCAGAACATAGACCACAATCTATTACCTTTATATCCAACTTCTATCTGTCTTTTCATGCCCAATAAATATATTTCCTCAAAATATTTTACATGAAAAACATGTACCTAATAAAATCTGACAGTGCTCTTTGCTAACTATATATATATATACGTAAATTGCTTTTCTTTATTATTGCAAATGTCTACTCTTTTTCACTTCCATCTAGAAATTTCTTCTTTCAATAGATAATATTGCCTACATATTGTATTAGATGCTTATTTTCTGTAATGTGTTATCCTAATGTAACTGGAGCTTTTCTCCCCGGGCCTCCGCTGTAAATGGACCTTGTCCAGTCGGACCTTCCCGGTAAACAAAATTAAAATAAATAAATAAATAAATAAATAAAATAACTGGGATAAAAACAAAAGTGTTTGTTTCTCCATTTCTGTCACTTTAAGGTTACCTAGCAAAAATCTTGACATATTTTTGTTTACCCCATATGAAGGGTAGCAGTACTGTCTCTTTCATGACAACAGACGCACAGTATTACTTTAGATTTCAAATTGCTCTTAATGCCCCCTGCTAGTGTGCGCTACTTTATCCCTGTGATGGAAAAGGAGGACAATAGACCTTTATCCATGCTCTAAATTTCTTTCCTGCAGCTTCTCAATTCACATCTCTTTCTAATGTGTTTTGCTAGAACATTTCCACATTCTGTAGCTAAAATCCATCAAGTTCTGAAGTTTTCTTTCAGCCATCATATCACGAATCAGGAACCACCATTATCATAACCTCTCCCTCCTTTTAACATTTTCTGCATGGGGTTTGGAGGTTGCGTCAACTGTCACCATGTCTCTCGATTTAAGTGCCACTGTCCTACCTTCTTTGATAGTAATACCTGACTGTCTGTGGTCTTCTTTTACCTAATCCACCCTTCTCCTTGCTGGATGTCCTTGTTTGCTCTTGCCTTCTTCCTATTTCTCACAAATAAGCTTCTGCTTTCCTGCACATGCACTCAGACCATCATAATTGGTTCCCTTTGATCTCTGCCCTTGGAGCTACTTTGGCTGCTGCTCTGAGATAATCATTTTTTCATCTGTCCCACAGTGCGCATCCTAGCACTTCTCAGGAACTATGTCTCCATCACCTTTATTTTCCTTAACTGCTCTGCCTTCACTGCTTAGGTTTCTGTAACATAGAGAAGTACTGGTCATACCACTGTTTTTGTACACCTTATATCTCAGCTTCTTTTACATTTTTTTCTGTCACACAATACCCCTGATACCTTGTGCCAGTCAGCTGCAGCCTCTTTGATTCTAACTTTGACCTCCTCATTCAGACTTCCCGTTTCCTCAGCCATCCTTTCCAGATGCTTGAAGCTGTTGATCTATTCCACTATTTTCTCTTCTAGCTCAGTTTTCAACTTCTTCTGATTTCCCATTTGCTGCTATTACAACTGGCGTGTCTATACTCTCGTTCTTTCCATGCTTCTTCAGTTTTGCATTCCATTGCCATATCATTTGTTGATCTATTCAGAGTGTGCTTGTAATGCCACATTATCTGCATGCCACAACCTTGTTGATCTGTCCCTTCTGACCTGTTTGCTAATGTAGACCATCACGATTAAGAACATCAGTTGGCTCAGAGCTGACCCCTGATGCACATCTACTCTCACTGGGAATAACAAACAGTGTTCATACTTGTGTAAATGGGTCCTTATACATAGCCTGCACTAATTGTACCAGTGTTTCTGGGACTTCAAACCATCTCAGGAGAGCCAAAATCAGCTTTCTTAAGACGTTTTCATATGCTTTCTCCTAGTGTAGTAATGCCCAGTTGGACTTTTTCTTCATTTCTAGTTCCTTTTCCACTGTCTGTCTCACTGCAAACATTGGGTGAGTTTTGAGGCCTGCTGATATGAATCCAAGTTGCTCATATCCCATCTTACATTCTACTTCTCTGTGTATTTGCTTAGAAGTCACCCTTTCTAGCACTTTCATGCAGTATGACTGGAGTTTGATACCTCTGTACTATCCACAGTTGTGAATGCCCCGTTTGATGTTGCAGTATTCATCATCTTTTGGATCTTCTGCTAAAGGCAGCCCAATGTCTGGCCAGTATACCAAAGCTTTTATTATCTAAGTAGTTAGATACATCCGACGTATGCTCCCTTCTCAAGCGTAGGGTGTAAAGGTGATATATGTACACACCCAACTCAGAACTTCATTGCTGCCAGTCCAAATGCCATTGTCAAACATCGGTCTGAATGCCTTTCACATTTGCTGGTTATACCAAGCTTTTGTCTTTAATTACCCCATTGGTGTTATTTTCCCTTGTATTGTTCAGCTGGTTACACATCATCCAAGAAAGGGAAATGTCAGTGTCGGAGGCAGATTCCCCATAAAGACCACCATGATGGGTGCTTGTTTTGCTTGTGTGTCTCTCACGACCACACTCAGTGTTCCATCTGCCAGACTTTTATACCCACGACTTTGCATAGCTGCTTTTCTTCACTTTCTGTGTACGTTAAGAACCAGCATCTCAAGCTTTTGGCCCATGATACCATGGCAGAATCTGCTCACTTCGAGGTACAGTATCTGCTTAAAAAGAAGACCAAGAAGTCTAGCCCTGAGCCTGCTGTTGTTCAGCCGCCACTGGACATCTCTCTTGATGTCAGTGAGAACCCAGAAGATAGCCCGACATTGCCTTCTGATTCTTCTGTTACAACTTTCTCAGAGGCCTACTACTTGCCCTTCCTCAGAAGCATTGCAAACTACAGATGTTGATGGTGAGCCACTGCTGGTTATTTCTAAGGGTCCAAAGGTATTCCTTAGATTCTTAGAGAAGAGGTGCCAGGTACGGCAGGGGTGTGAACCTCCACATTTTGTCAGAGTGGACGCCCCATTGAAGAAAAGACAGAAAACTAAGCATGTGACATCACTTCCCAGAAATCCACAACAGGAATAGCACGAATTTGCTCGAGGTTTGTTCAGTGCCTTGATAGCATTGAAGCCTTCTCAGGAGGTTTCACTTCCTGCACCTCCTTGGTCTTCTACTCCCTAAGATGGCTAGAGACGCAGAGTCTTTGGATGAGGATTTGGATTCTGAGGCTGACTCTGTAGTCTTCTCTTTTGCCTTTACCTTTAGACTATGACTTTGAGGAGAAGGAATCTGTCAGTCTTTATTCTCTTTGAGGCGCTTTCCTTTGTTGAGCATTTCAAGTGGGATTTCTCCCAAGTATCGCATGTCTAGAAGTATTGTAAGTTGCTACATATATGGACTCTCCTAAACCCTCTGTTGTCCCTCCTGTGTTGGCTGCTCTATTAGATACTTTTTCTGCTGATTCCCTGACAACCTGATACTCAACCCCAGCTGCTAAGAAACCTGACTGGTTCTATAAGGGGCCAGATGCCTGCAAGTTCTTGCACAAGTGCCCTTCATCTGATCCTACAGTGATTTCTATATCTACTGACAAGCCTTCAAGACTGTTGCCTTCAAGCTCCTTCCTTCAGATAAAGACAGTAGAGCCATGGAAAGGATTGGTAAAAAGGTGTACACTTTGGCTACTTTGGCCTTCAGGACCATCATTTACCAGACTCGTATGACTGAGTATATCCTGTATCTTCTTTGCTAGATTGTGAAGATCATTTCTGATATGCGTGACTCTGAAGGTAAAGCTTCAGCTCTCTCCTTGCTCAGTTCCACTTCTCAGGTTGCCTATCACTCTTATGAAATGGAGCTGTGATGCAGCAGATGCATCTTCCACAGCTGCTGACTCTGGCTGTGTAATGAGGTGCTATTCCTGACTTTGTCTTCAAGCCTTGCCAGATGATATCAAAGTAAAAACATTTGGATGCTCCGTGGATAACCAGAATTTGGTACTGCTGTGGCTGCCCTTTTCAAGACCTTACAGGATCAAGGTATGGTTATGAAAGATTTGAAGTAGATTTTTACCTCAATTATCCCCAAGTTTGAGATAAACTATCCCAGTAAGACTGATTTTTGCATAGACTACCTAGACAGTCTTACAAAGGTAAAAAGGCTCCCAGGTGTGTATTTCAGATAAGCCTGCTCAAACGGCCAGGCCACAGAAGCAGTCCTTTCCTGAGAAATCTGCAGCCATCTGTCCGCCCTCCCTTCCTTTTGGCCAGGTTCCCCTTTCCCTCCCATTTTGGTGGATGATTACCACAGACACCTAGGATGTCCTATTCATCTTTTGCAGTATTCTTTACAGGAGGGAGTTGCCTGCCCAGGCGACCCGACATACTCCAGTATACCAAAGTCTTTTACTACTGTAAGGCACGAGATACATCTCATGTAGGCAGCTGTGGGACATAGACCATAAAGGTGATGTCTGTGCGCATCATCCTCAGAACTTCATTGCTGCAAATCGGATCGCCAGTCCCAGACATCATTCTGCTGCTGGACTTGAGGTTTTTTTTTCTAAAGATAAGTGCCCCGTTGGGGAACATTTGGGTCTTTTGCTGAGTTAATGTCATCCAGGAAAGGGAAGTGTGATTGTGGAAGGCAGATTCCACACAAAGATAGTCACTCTGTATCTTTTTTGTCTTAGGCCCCACCACGACCATAAGAACTGTTCTGTCTACCAGTCATTCGTCCCCAAGACTGTTTGAGCAGACTTTCCTGCCTCGCACTATAAATAGAGAACCAGAGCTTAATTCTTGCCAAAAGTGAGATGGAGGGTTCCTCCAGCCTGACGACTGAGCCTACCATGAAATGAAAGTCAAAAGGCCTAGGCCTGAGGCTTCAGCTGCACCTCTCTTAGTGGACATCTCTCCCGAGGCACATGATAGGATGGAGGCACGTTATGCTTCAGATCCGGATCATCAGGCTGAGCCGGTTTTTGCAGGCCACCTTAGACCCGGATACCAGTACGTCCAGAGAGGCCACGTAGACAGCTGATGTCCAGAGGGATCTATGGCTCATTCTGTTGGAAGGCCTTGGGGGAATCACGCAAGTCTTGGTGAGGGAAGAAGTCTATTCATACATACTTGAATGCAGGCCTATGCCTGAACCCCCAACATTACAACAGTTAGACATGCTTGCTAAGAAAAAACAAAAAACTAAGCATCCATCCCCCTCCTCAAGACCTCAGAAAGAGTGTCAGCATTTTTCCCAAAGATTATTCAAGGCCTTCATGTCTTTGAGGCCTACTGCTGGGTTCCCTTCTCCTCCCTTCTCCTGGCCTTCCTTGCCCCAAAAAAGGGTCAGACAACAGACTACTTCAGATGAAGAACTTTCATCAGATGATGATAGTGGCTCACTTACCTACTCCTCATAAATTTCTTCACCGTTAGACTGTGCCTCCCCTGAGGAAGACTCTAATGGGATGGACTCTCCAATAGAGGAACTCTTATTTGGGAAAACCGTTTTAAAAATGAAGGACCACTTCAAGTGGGACAGCATTCATATGTCAGATGTTCAGAAGAGGTACTAAGACCTCCTTCTCCAGGTGGGAACCCCCCCCCCCTTCCTCCAGCCCTTCAGCTATCCCACTGGGTATTCCTGCCTTTCTGGATGCCTTTGCATCCATGTCCCTACATCCTGACTGTCAGCCTCCAGCCCCTAAGAAGCCAGACTGATACTATACAAGTCCCTCAAGAAAGCAACTCCTCTTTAAGGCCCCTGTTGCTGACCCCTCAGTCATCTATGTGACTTCTGACAGAGCTGTGAGGTCCCTTCCTACCACTTTTCTCCTTCCCTCTGACAAAGACAGTAGGCAGCTAGAGAGGATGGGGTGGAAAATCTACACTTCGGCTACCTTAGCTTTTAGGGCTTTGAACTACCATGCGCAATATGACCAAGTATTCCTTGGAACTTGTCACAACTATCTAAAATTGTTTTTGAAATGCCTGATTCAGAAAATAAGGCCTTGGCCTATTCCCTGATTCCTGCATCCTCCCAGGTGGCCCTTCACTCAATAAAATGCAGCTATGATGCTGTTGATACTACCTCTAGGGCTGCTGCTTCTGCCTCAGTGTTGAGAAGATTTGCATGGTTAAGGCTTCAACCCCTCCTTGAGGACATCAAGGCAAAGCTCGTGGATGCTCCCCTTGACAATCTGCATTATTTGGAAAGGCGTTGGCTGATCTCTTCAAATCACTGCAGGAAAAGAGCAGAGAGTTAAAAGAACTCTGGCACATCCTGGTCTCACCAGTCCCCAAGTTCCACAGGAACTCTCCTTCCAAATAGGTATTTGTCCACAGGCAAACCCAGCCCTTCCAAGTTAAGCCCTCCAAGGGGAGCAGCAAGAAAGCTCATTACTTCTCAGTTTCCTCCTCTTCCCACCTGCATAAGCAGCCTTTTTCTGACAAAGCAGGTTCTTCCTGACTTCTCAGGACTTCCTTGCACTACCCCTCTTTCCCTCTCCCTATTCATTCCAACCTGGAAATCCATCATTTATTTATTTATTTATTTAATTTATTTATTTATATATTATTTATTTATATTTGTTGACCGGGAGTGTCCAACTGGACGTAGGTCCATTTTCAGCGGAGGCCCGGGGAGAAAAGCTCCACAGTTAAAATAAACAGACAGTAGTTACATTGGATTACATAGCGATTAACAATTTACATAGCAATTACTTACAACATAGTTACAGATGAACATAGTACATCAGTAGACAACTAGAATCTTTATCTGTGAAGTACATAACAGACATTAACAATTGTTACAATAAGAAGTTCCTGCTGTATAATAAGTACTGGTTTATGAGTATCTGAGCTTGCTATAATCAAGGTAGTTAGTGGTGTGGAAAGAAAGGTAGTGGTTGGATGGGGTGGGTGATATTAAAGTGGGAGTTGCAAGGGCATAGCCAGCATGTTTTTAGGTGCGCTTTTAGTAAAGTTTTGAAGTGGGCGCATGATGGTATGGAGGTAATTGTGGGTGGGAGGGAGTTCCATAATTTGGCTATGGTGCAAGAGAATAGTGCTTCACCAGCAGAGTTATTGGCTTTAGTGATCTGCAAGTGATTTTTGTTGCTGGATCTTAGTGGTCTGGTGGTGCGATAGGGTTGGAGTAGATTCTGGAGGGATGGGACATTTAGTGGATGGTTTACTAGTTTATGGGGAAGTGAGAGTTGATACCATTGAAGGAGGTGAGGGAGTTCAAGCCAGCCCAGTTCAGCAAGTGAGAGACAGTGGTGACTACGGTAGGATGCCCCTGTGGCGAATTTGGCAATTTTGTCATAGCAGGTCTCTAGCTTGTTTAGATCGTATTGCCTTGGGTTGGTATATTGGAGAGGCATAAAGTAGGGTGGAGATAAGGTGGGAATTTGCTATTGAAATCTTTGCTGCTTTGGTGAAAAGTTGCTTATTTCTTTATAGCGCTCCTAGTTTTTTGTGGACTTTTTTTATGGTCATGGATATGTGAATGTCCAATTTTAGTTTATTGTCTATTTCCACTCCTAGTAATTTGGTGAGTTCAGTTGGGTATATAGTGGTGTTGTCTTTTGCTGTGATGTTAAAGTGAGAGTTGTTTTGAGTATGTTTGGTGGTTTGGAAGATGAGTATTTTAGTTTTGTTTGGGTTGAGTATTAATTGGGCATTGGATAACCAAGTTTCAACAGAGGAAAAGGCTTCCTGTGTGACTTTTTGCAGTTTGGGTAGGGACTGGGCTGAGCAGATGGTTGATCATACAAGAAGCCTGAGTCTTGTACATCATAAAAAATGGATATTTCATGGCAAGGCACACCATACCTCCCTTCAGGGATCTCCCACAACTACCAGCAGAACAGATACCCCTCTTCCCCCAAGTGTTGCCAGACTTGCTAGAACAGGGAACCATACATTCAGTGCCCACACACCAAAAAGGAACAAACTTCTACTCCTACATGATCCTAGTACCCAGAAAAGAAGGCATATGGAGGCCCATCCTACATCTCTCCTTCACCACCTTTCTAAAAGTGCCCTTTTTCAAAAATGCTCACCCTTCAGACCCTGTTTCCCCTGATCCTCCAACAGGCCTTTCTGGTGTCCATAGACATCAAAGATGCCTACCTCCATATTCCTGTTCATCCCAAGTTCAGGAAATTTCTTATTTCTCTATGGCATCCTGGCACTTTCAGTTTTCGGCTTTGCCTTTTGGTCTTTCTACAGCCACAGAAGTTTTCATGAAAACACTTAGCCCCAGCAGTTGCATTCTACAGACTCCATGGCATTCAAATTTTCCCTTACCTGGGTGACTTCCTGTTCCAGGCAAACACCCCAGAGGAACTGCAGAAGAACCTCCACTCAGCCATTGTCATCCTACAACAACTAGGATTCACAATCAACTTTGAAAAAATCTGCCCTCACCCCATCCCAAAATCTTGTCTTTCTGGGGTGCATATTCCAAACAGACAGAAACAGCTCTGTGCTTTGCTATTATGACTACTCTCATATTTTTTTTGGTAGCCAACCGGTATTCCTTCATAGCCTGGTCTGTCTTTTCTGTCTCTCAGTTTTTCCTGCACACCTTCTTTCTTTTATTAACTTCTTGAACTTCTGCATTCCACTGCCTGTTTCCTTATGTACTTTATTCCATTACCTAGATTGGACATGTATCTGATCTATAGTCCCCAAACATGGTATTCTGAGATACTGCCATTCTTCTTTAACTCCACCTGTTTCCTCTTCTAACTGATGTACTCGAGTCCTGAGTCTTTCATTGAACTCTTGTGCTTTCACGCCAGCCAACTTCCAGGTCTTCAGCCTCCTCTCTATTGACCTTTGAGCCCACCCAGACCACTGCATGCAGCTGCTTGAGGTCACCTGTGGTTTACGTTTTTGGCTGACTGTTGCAGTGGATATGACTTTGTAATCCTTGACTCTACCCCCATGCTCTTTCCTTACTAGGAGTAAGTCTGTCTGGGTTGCATATTGGCAACTCTTAAGTGATCTTGTGACTGTCTTTCTGAACTAAGTATTGCCACCATCAAGCCATTTGCCAGTTAGAACTCTACAGCCGCCTCAACATCTTTATTCGTGTTCCCACACCCATGTGGACCCAGGCAGTCCTCATTTTTTGTTCTTGTCTTGTGTAAGCAGTCTTGTCCCCTATTAGCAACATCAGTTTGTGTTGTCCTGCTTTGTCCAGTAGGACCTGCAACTACTTTATGAATGCCGTATTTTCCATGATATCACAACTTTACTGTGGGGCGTAGGCTGATTGATATGAGCTTTTCACTAACTGTGATGACATCCTGTACTGTCTTCTGAAGTCTCTTCCTTTCCACGATTCCCACACCATTTCTAGTCTATACTCCCTCCTGAGTAGACTGACTTTACTATACTGCCTTTCCATCTTGTCTCCTGGATATAAAATACAGAGGGATGTCCAGCTTCCTCCTTGTCAACATGTCTTCCACTTTGAAGCCTTGTCTTTTCAGTGAAGCTATGTCGAGTGCAGCAGTCTATGTTCATGTTTGTAAGTTTGATTTATTTTACTTTCAGCTTACGCTCAACAGAGCTATTCTAGTTAAAGCCAAGCTGGTGTACTGCGTACTAGCCAGCCAATAATTAATTGATCCAGGGCTGCTGGGCGTTATGGTGGGCACACACTGGCCAACAGAGGCACATAGACCCCCTCCCGCCATTAGCATAGGACCCTGGTGTAAGTTGGAATAGGCCAGGTCCTCAACCCACTTCTCATCGGCAAATGCTCATGCCCATTTTTGGCTCATTAATCAACTTGACCAGATCACTTAGAGCTATGTTTTTACACCGTTGAGTGGCTAGCTCTGACACAGCACACAGTTTGTGATCTGTTTTCTAGCTAGAAGATACTGCACATCACAGCTGACACCTAAAGCGCTTGGTCTATATAATTGTTCTGCACGACTCAAAAACAAAACCACAAACTGATAAATACCACCGTTGCAGGTCGCTGCACCTCTAAAAAGCTCCTAGTAATCCAGAGGTTGTATTCAGGACTCCTAATAATCCAAAAGATGCCTGTAAAGAACGCCAATAAACGAAAATACTAAACAGGAATTTTATTAAGCTTAAAACCAAGCTTTTCGTCGGCGCTCTGCACCAACTTCTTCAGAAAGCAAACTAAAAACAAAGAACAATACATCTGTCCCATTATTTAAGCATCATAGCTCCACTCAAACACACCCCCTTGTGGACACACCTGAAAATTGCACATCAATGCACTTAAAAAAACTTAACCACAGAAAAACTGTGCATCACCATTTGTATAAGATCAACATGACCAGCCCTGAATATTTGTAATCAAACTAATACTCTAAATTTACGCCACCAACATAGCATGTATACAATCTTAAATACCTGGTAGACACTATAAACACACAAGTGGTAAACCCAGAAAAAGTGTATGTGTGTAGCGCCTGTTTTAAAAAAGCCATATAAATAAATCAAAATGCCATTCAGATGGTAACACAACTCGATGGAAGACTACAAACCATGAGTTGATGTAAAATATACAAAATACATCTATGAGTATACCTTGGAAATGTATGCTTAACATTGTTATGTTGTTATCATAACCATCTGATAATAGTAGCAGTATTAGTGGCAAAAAAAAAAAAAAAAAGAGTAAGTTATATATTATATATTGATTGTATATTGTGTGTAGCGGCCGGTACTAGGAGGCTGACGTCCCTTACATAAGACTATTCTGATAAACGATCAAACTACACATCCCCCGCTTAAAATAATGGACCACAATGTAACCATTGATAAAGACATTAAAAAATAAAACCAATAATAACAAAGTAGCACTAAACCATTTTAACAGTCAAAAAACGAAGAAAGAAACAATCCCCATAAAATAGCTAAAAAGGTGGTCATTCCCAAGGGGATTAAATCAGTCTAAGAAGCTTCACCTAACTAGGCTTCTCAGTTTAAGAAAGCAACTAATAGAAAGCATCCTGTTTAGTCCAGGTAGGTGGTAAGCTTCCAATTTGAGTTGGCACATCAACTCCTTGCATTCAAGTCTCAGAGAATCAGGACCCCCTGTGCCTCCATCACAAAGTTGGTCAATCACCAAAAATGAAAATTAATGACCTGGGTTGTCTAGAATGTGTTTAGCCAGCGCATTATCTACTTTCCCCTTCTTGATGGCATATAAGTGTTCGTATAACCGTTCTTGTAGCTTCCTGTCGGTCTTGCCAACATAGAAGCCAGGATAAACAGAACACTGGGCCAAATACACCACCCGATTCTAGCACAATTGAATCTTCCTTGAATAAGAAACTTCCTGTCCTTAATGGAAAAGGCTGTGCTTGCTTTAACATATCTACAGTACCTGCACATGTTACACTTGTACATCCCAGATCTGGGGGAGGTACCAGACATTTTAGACTCCAAAATATTTTTGATGTTAAGGCCCCTCCTGAAAGTGACCTTAGGGTACAATGCCAGCCCAGGTACTCCTGTTGACTCTGTGTTTAATAAACACCAATTCTTCCTTATGATGGACACAATGCCAGTTGCGTCCAAGTTGTAAGTAATTATAAAATAATTGAAGTTATCGGACTCACGAGCAGGATGAGGCAAGCCTGATGACCCGCTGTTCAAGTTCCCCAAAATGGGGCTAAAATGACCATTGGCCCTCTTACCTTGCACTTCCAAGCTTAAATCTGTGACGAAATCTGCAGGATACCCTCTACAAACAAACATGTCAGCGATAAACCTGCACTCGTCATAAAATTTTTTATCTTCTGAAATCATGCGGGCCGCTAGAACAAATTGGCCCTTCACAATAGCCCTCTTTTGGTGGATTGGATGTTCACTATCGAAGTGTAGGTATGAATTTGAAAATGTCGGTTTCCGATGTATATTAGCCAAGAAGCGGTTCCTGGTCCTATCTTTCTCAATTTCTACATCCAAATAGGCTATCTTATCAGTTGCAAAATTAGATGTAAATTTCAAGAATTCGGTAGAAACATTAAAAAAAAGTCACCAAGGTATTTGCATCATCTTGTGAATTATTGAGGATGATAAAAATACTCACTGCCGGATTGCTTTCCATGGCTTTGAACCCATGTTTCAATAACTGCACAAACTTCTGCATTTTCCAGGGTTAGGAGAGCTTCAGAGTGAATCCACTGAGCAGTAACACCTTCAGCTTTTCCTGAGTAGCTTTTGTTATGGTAGAATGTTTGCCTGTTTGGCAGTGCAAAAAAAAAAGGCACTGTAGGGGTTGATAATTTTTTGTCCAATATCAGAAAGCCTAGAGGTGCCAGGTGAAGACTTTACCTGGCAAACCAGTGTGGCCTTATCAAGCATGTCCTCCCAGGCCTACAAGTATTGGACCCGTTTGGAATGGCAGTAGTTAAGCCAGTTGCTAAAGTCAGTCATTTTCTGTTGGTATTGTGGCATCATCCTTGGAAATGGTAGAATGTTGCTCAGTGCTAGGCTAATACCAGACTTTGACACATATTCTGAGAGCTCAATTATGCCGGTATTTCTGAAATCTAAGGAGGTTAATCTCGGGTCATTTATCCCCACATGGACTATGACCGAGTCATATTGGTACTTGGGGGCTAAGTGACCTGAGTGCTTGCGTGATCTGGTGAATCCTGACCCTTGACAGTGACTTAACTGTAACCTTCCCATTATCCAGCCTGGTAAGCAGGGACATCAGTGTGTTTCACAATAGAGTCTCCGGTGACCAGAATATTGGGTTGTGGAGTGTTTTGCCTTATGGGCTTGGTATTTGAGACACAATGAGATGTAGCTTTATGTGTTGTGATGGGAATAGGCTTGTTTGTGTACATCCACAATTTCTGAGGACTGCACCTGCGAGGTCTTTGAGGTTTGGCTAAGTTATATATGAGCACCTCTGCATATATGGGTCCATGTGTGTGTTCCTTTACGGGCATGGTGAGTAATGTTTGTGAGTTGCTGACATGTTTCTTGCTTTTAGTGCCTGAATGTGAGAGTCTAGCCTCCAATGTCAATGTGCAACTTCATCTGTCGCATACTGTATTTCTCTCTTTGAGAATTAAGTGGTTGCCAGTGTACATAAGGCAATCGTTACAGTGCCTCAGGATACCAATGTCCTCCAAGCTGGATGCAGAGATAGCAGGAAAGTGCCGATCCATGGCTGCAAGTTTTATGAAAGGATAGGTGTGGAGGGTGTTTGTAACTGGATGAAGAAAGGGCGTTTACATGGTGTAATCTGTAGCTAACCTAACCAGCGATGCTGCCTATGAGTAAATCAGATGCTCTCTGAGCAGCAATAGTCCTGAGTGCTATAATAAGGTAACTAGCACAGTAAACTTTTACAGTATAATGAAAATAAGTAATATTTCCAGATGTTTACATTGCTACAGGATAATGACACCAGCGAGCAGCTCCTTGCAAATGTGCTGAATTTATACCAGCGTTGGAAATACAGAAAACTGACTACTGAGCCCTCTGGCCAATAAAACAACTACACTTAGAGCCCTTCTGTGTGCTTCCCAACTCAGACCAAGTAAACACCTACTGCCACAAGATGAATAATCCCAGTCCTCCTAATGTAAAAGCACAGTAAGAGCGTGTCCAGAGTAAAATACTACAAAAAAAAACTAACTTAAAGACAGAGATACAGCAGTGTACTTTAAACACCTTATAAAAGTATGATTATTCAATAAAAGTACTTTATAGAAATGAGCCAAGAGCCACTCAGTTGTATAGAATTTATAAAGACACTAAAAGCAAGGTAACTGATTAAGCCCTTCAGCCAATAAAACAACTGTGTGCAAGAATCTGTTGCGTATTTCCCCAACCAATGCAGACGAAGCTACCACTTAGTACCACTCGATGGAAAATCCACTTATGTCTTGATTTAAAAACACAAAAAAATTGCTTGCTAGAATGTAAAAATACACTATTTTAATCTTACAGCTAGCTAGATAATGAATTCAGAGCATGTAATTCAATAGATCGGACAATGAGAGGCAAAAAATGCACTTTCTTTTTCAAAATAAGCACAGGGAATGGGAAATAAAGATTTCAAGTGATAAACAGTAGTTTGGAAAGGGGGGGGGGGCTTATAAAGTTCAATTTGCAGTAAGGTTGGGCAGCTTAAAATCACCAAGTTTAAATCAAGGAATGGAAAGTTGGGTGGGAAAAATAACTAGCAGGGAGTCACTGACAGTGATTGTACTTTTTGCAGGCTTTGAGTCTTATCAGAAAAAAACAGACCAAAAACCGCAACACAAATGAAATAAACTAAATCCACACAAAAAGGACTGAAACCAGGCACCAGCAGGAATAAACAGATGAATAGGTATGCAGTTGCTCCAAAACGAAGAGAATCCTTGATGTCAGAATCCACACTTTATTGCAACACAGTAAATGCAAGCGCTTTCGTCTCTGTCAGTTCAGAGACTTTATCAAGATACAGAAAGAAACAGGAAACACCCCATATATAACCCTGACCCAATTAACACCTTAACAAATCATCGCACTATTAATTTTCTTCACCTTCAACCTACAAGACTTTTTTTTTTTAAACTTCCCTAAAACAAAAATATATTATCAATAAAACCAAGTCTCAATGCAAGTTCAAGATAAATAAGTTATAAAACACACATATAAATATATATACACATACATAAAAGACCTAAACTTCCCTAAGAATATGCATACATACATACATACATACTAAAAATGTATTTAAAAACTTCCAAGATAGAAACATTCATATAAAAGGAAGAAATTACACTTGAAAGGCACTCACCTTTCAGGTGCCTTTAATTTCAAAAAACAAGCCAGGGAAAACGTATTTAATCCTGGCCAAACAATTGGATTCATTCTAAGCTGCCAGTATCCTTCCAACCTTTCTAACTGCAAAGGCCATGGACCCCCCCCCCCCGGATCCCTTTTCAGCACATCAATAACAAACTTAGAATGTCCCTCATATTCCATACAATGCCTAGCTAAGGCATTCACTTTATTCTTCAGTCTAATGTCCTTGAGATGCTCATAGATTCAATTCCTAAGTTTCCTCTCAGTTTTGCCTACATAGAAGCAGGGGCATTGTACACACAAAGCACAATAAACTCTCTCTGATTGACAAGTGCACTTGTCCCTGAAACTGAAGGTCTGCCCATTGATGTTTGCTGATGAACCCTGCAAAGTAAAACCGCATTGGTTACATATCCCACATTTTTTCATGAGACCTTCACTAGGGTCACATCTATGGTTCTTGAGTAGGCTTTTCAAACATCTACCCTTCCTATAGACCACCACTGGAACATTACTAATACATTTCCTGACCTCATCGCAAGAGGACAAAATCACCCAGTTCTTGTGCAAAATATCAGAAATTAATCTACTATCTGCACTAAATGTTGTAATAAGTGCCGACTTAGTTTCTGTCAGCCCTAAAGTCGAACTCTTCCTCGGTGTTAGCACACAATGCCATAACTGGGTTTCCTATATTTCCAATATCCATTTCCAATATATCATTAATTGCCCCATTGCCTGCTTTGGGTAAGATATTCTTGAAATGACCCCTTTTCCTTTTGTTAATAACCTCAATCATTACCTCATGGATCAATAAGGGGGGATAACCTCTCCTCAAAAACATGTCCCTCAAAACATCGCTTTCATTCAAGAATGATTTGAAAAGGGACACCATGGGGGCTGTCTTCACAAATTGTCCCTTAATGACCACTGTTTTCTGCTTGAAAGGATGTGCACTGTTGAAGTGTAACAAACTATTCGAATAGGTCTCTCTTCTAAATATTTTAGCAGTAAAGGACCGGGAACCTATGTCTCTGAATAATTTCAAATCCAGGTATGAAATTTAATTCCTTTCAACAGTATGTGTGAACTTCCAAAAGGGGGTAGAACTATTCATGTAAGATTAATGTTCAGTCTCAGCCACTCCACAGGATATGTGCCCATAGAGTGGCGCACTGCAATGATGGCCCCGCTACACAAGGGTGGGGCCACAACTGACCCTGGGAATTACCGACCAATAAGCCTGACCAGTCTGATCTGTAAGGCTATGGAGCGAATCATTATGGAACTCATAAATGGAGAGATTGAGAACCTCCAGTCGCTGGACCCCACACAGTTCGGCTTCGTCAAGGGCAGATCATGCCTCCTGAACCTGGTGGATTTCTTTGAGACAGTTACTCAGGCTATAGATAAGGGAAAGGAGGTGCACACGGCTTACCTTGACCTTGCTAAAGCATTTGACACCATTCCCCATTCAGGTATTATTGATAAGCTCATCAGCCTGGGCATAAACCCTTACGTCACAAGATGGATCGCAAACTGGCTCTCAGACAGATCCCATAAAGTAAGAGTAGCGGGATCTATGTCTGAATCCAGACCAGTAACGAGTGGTGTGCCTCAGGGCTCTGTCCTGGGGCCCCTCCTGTTTGGCATATACTTCTCAGAAGTACAGGCAAGCACGGAAGGGCTGTGGCTGACTAAGTTTGTGGACGACTGCAAACTGGGTGCTATAATAGAGTCTCCGGCCAACATGGAGATCCTCCAGAAGGGCCTAAATGAGACTGATGCATGGTGTCAAAGCCATGGTCTCAAGCTAAATGCAAAAAAATGCGTAGTAATCCCCTTTGGAAAAAACAGAGTACCCGCAAACTACAACATAGGAGGTAATCCCCTGAAATCTGAAGAAATAAGGGATCTAGGGACCCAAGTAGATAGTCAGCTTACCTTTGATAACCATGTTGCCAAAGTGGTTAGAAAATCCTTCTATGTGACCCATTTGATCACAAAAGGTTTCGCATCAAGATCTAAGGATGTAATGGTGCCCCTCTACTCTTCCCTCATCAGACCCATTATTGAGTACAATGCACCAATTGGAATGTACCTGGCTAGACATCTCCAGCAGCTGGAGAGACCGCAGAGGCACCTAACCAAGAGGATTACTGGCCTCAAACAGTTGCCCTATGCAGCACGATTGAAAAAGCTAAGACTGTTCTCTGTTGCATACCGCTTTCTCAGAGGCGATCTCTGTCTAACGTACAGAGCCATGTCCAACCCAGAATTGTTGAACATGCTTCATCTTAGCAAAACCAAATCTACTCGAGCTAAACGCTCTAGGGATATAAACCTCAACACAACAATGAATAGAACATGCTGGAGTGATAGATTCTCTTCGCAGAGACTTCCCTTTCTATGGAACAGGGTCCCGATCTACATAAGACAGAGCCCCTCACTATCACTCTTCAAGAGGAACCTTGATGAGTGGATGGGTAACAAAGTTCACACCGGGGATCACACCAACAGTACTACTGGATAGGGGCCAAGGGTACTAGCTGCTAGTACAAGGGTCTAGGGAACTACTAAAGGGGCGGTGAATACCGCACAACGTGGCTGGGCTAATATATGCCTTCGGGCAGATAGCCCAGTACCAATCTATGAACCTATAAAAAAGTCAGATATTAGGTCAAAGTAGCCATCCCAGAAGATAAAAATATCATCCAGGTATCGGACATGCAGCTTACAATAAGAAAAAAAAATGGGGACTCTTATAGGAATTTCTTCTCCCATTCAGTCATGACAATGTTAGCAAATAAGCCCCCACACGGTGAACCCATGGCCACACCATCAGTTTGAAGGTAAAATTCGTTCTCAAATAAAATACAATTGTTCTTCAATACAAGCTCAAAAAGCTGTTCATACACATTAATCCTGTAACTGAGGCACACCTTTAGATAGCGTAAAATCACAGGCCCACTCTAAACCAATGTTATGGGCATCACCGTGTAGAGGTCTTTCACATCCACAGTGATAAACACACCTGATTCACAAAAATCAAGATTGTTAATTGTATCCAAAAAATCCCAAGACTCCCTACACATGTAATTCTCATCTGTTAACAAAGATTTCACCTGAATATCCAAAAATATGTCTAGCAGATATGTAATGGACCCCCGGCCTGTCCATGATAGGCCGCATAGGGGGATTACTCAAACTCTTGTGGATTTTAGGCAAGCCAAAAATGGTGGGGATTCTTGGGTGCAGCACTACCATATAATTTAGTTCTTCTATAGCCAGTGACCCTTCAATAAGCAAGTCATTCAACTGCTCCCTCACTTTATGATATGAGCCATTCAACTCATTTAGTGAGATTTTCTTATAATGAACACTCTCTAACATACCCCTTTTCCCACCTTTAATGTGACCTATAACCTGTACAGTTCAATTGAAAAACAAACAAATCTGTTAGGGGAAAATATAAAAAATAAAAAGCATAGAATAAGCTGGTTGCATAAGTATGCACACCCTTAAACTAATACTTTGTTGAAGCACCTTTTGATTTAATTAAAGCATTCAGTTTTCTTGGGTACACACCTGCCATCAATTAAAGAAACTCTGATAAAGTTCAGCTGTCGTAGTAGTATTTTTCTGACATTTACTCAGTTGCCTGCTACAGCAGAAGCCATGGTTCTCAGAAAGCTTACAAAGCATCAAAGGGATGTCATTGTTGAAAGGTCATCAGTCAGGAGAAGGGTACAAAAAAAAAATCCACACCATTGGATATACCATGCAACACAGTGAAGGCAGTCATCAAAAAGTGGAGAAAATGTGTGACAACAGTGACATTGCAAAGATCTGGACGTCCCTCCAGAATTGATGAAAAGACTAGACGGAAACTGGTCAGAGAGGCTGCCAAGAGACCTACAGCAACAGTGAAGGAGCTGCAGGAATTTCTGCAAGCATTGGTTGTGTACGATATGTGACAACAATATCTCGTATTCTCCATTTGTCTGGACTATAGGGTAGGGTTGCAAGACTGAAGCTGTTTCTTACACAGAAAAACATCCAGGCCTGGCAAAAATTTGCAAAACAATACATGAAGTCTCCCAAAAGCATGTGGGAAAATGTGTTCTAGTCTGATGAGACCAAGGTTGAACTTTTTGGCCACAATTCCAACAGATACGTTTGGCGCAAAAACAACACTTCGCATCGCCAAAAGAACACCATCCCCATGGTGTAGGATGGTGGTGACATTATCTTGCTTTGGAGTTGCTTTTCTTTGACTGGAACTGGGGCTTTTGTCAAGGTGGAGGGAATAGTTCCAAATACCAGTCACCTTTGGCCCAAAACCTTCAGGCGTCTGCTAGAAAGCTGAAGATCGAGAATTTTCACCTTTCAACATGACAGTGACCCCAAACATAGATTCAGGTCAGTAAAAGAATGGCTTCACCAGAAGAAAATTTGGATTGGCCCAGCTAGAGCCCAGACCTAAATCCAATAGAAAATCTGTGGGGTGACCTGAAGAGGGCTGTGCATAACAGATGCCCTCGCAAACTGACAGATTTGTAGCACTTTTGCGAGGAAGAGTGGACAAATATTGCCAAGTCAAGATGTGCCATGCTGATAAAGAAGAAGACTGAATGCTGTAATTAAATCAAAAGGTGCTTCAACAAAGTATTAGTTTAAGGGTGTATACACTTTTTTTTTTAATATTTTTCCCCTAACAGATTTGTTTATTTTTCAATTGAGTTGTACAGCTTATAGGTCACATTAAAGGTGGGGAAAAGTTTTGAAATTATTTATTGTGGTCTCTTTTTTTTTTATACATCATAAAAACCTGGCTTTTTAACAGGGGTGTGTACACTGTTTATATCCACTGTATAGGTGTGTGTGTTTTATATATATATATATATATATATATATATATATATATATATATATTTATATATTTTTATTTATTTTACATTTGTTGACCGGGAAAGTCTGACTGGAACGAGGTCCATTTACAGCAGAGTCCCAGGGAGAAAAGCTCCACTACTAAACTATATGTACAGTGGGAATTTTTACAATACAAGATATTTCATGCACGAAGAACACTATTAAAGTGGTTTGTTCCAACTAAACAAAAAGGACTCCATTGTAACAATACAATCATCAGAGACTTCACATATGACAGTATAAAAGACAATATTTTGTACTAAGCAAGTTTAAGTGTGACCAGAGGAAGGCCCTGTATGGCAGTTTTGAGGAGTAGTTAATACTGTAATATAGAGACAGTAAGCAGAATATAGAGGAAGGTAGGAAGTATTTGAGATCAGGAAAGCATTTATGTGATGCAAGGACAGAGCCAGGAATGCAGAGTTGTGATTTGAGTGATTTTTTGAAGAGTGAGATAGAAGGTGCTGAGGAAATATTCTGGGGGAGGTTATTCCACATTTTTGCTATGGTATGAGAGAAAAGAGCTTTACCTGCAGTGTTGTTGGCTTGAGTTATACGCAAAAGGGTTTTGTTGGATGAGCGGAGTGGACGGTTTGCTGAGTATTGGTTAAGTAGTTGGTTCAGGGCTGGAGTCTTGTGGGGATTCTTTAGGATGTTATAGGTGAGGACTACTTGGTGGTAACTAAATGAGGAAGTTTTAACCACTGTAGTTCTTTTAGAACAAGGCAATGATGGCTACGAAAAGCAGAGTTATTGGCGAATTTAGCAATTTTATTGTAACATGACTCTAGTTTGTTCATGTCTGTTTTCCTAATGTGGGTTAGGATTGCAGATGTATACATTAGGGTAGACAGAAGGTGGGTTTGGGCTAGGGTGACCCGTGCTTGGTCTGTTGGGAAGTGTTTGTGTTTATACAGGGTTCCTAATTTCTTATGTAATTTCTTAATGGTTTGAGAGATACGGACATCGAAGTGAAGATTTTTATCTATTTCAATGCCAAGGAGTTTTATATGGAGGGAGGGGGAAATTGTGCCATTTTTGGAAGTGATTGTGAAAGAATGGGGTGTGGGTCTGTATTTGTTTGGGGTGAATAGGAGTAATTTGGTCTTGTTGGGGTTAAGAATCAGTTTGATATCAGTAATCCATTTTTCAATGGAGTTAAAGGATTCCTGGGGAAGGTTTTGAAGAGTGGTTAGGGATGGGGCTGAGCAGATTAAGGTGGAGTCATCTGCATACTGTATAAGTGATGCATGCAGTGTGGAGGTATGTAGTCTATTGGTGAAATTAGTGAATAGTAATGGGCCTAGTATTGAGCCTTGTGGAACACCTATGGTGGATGATAGTAGAGGTGATAGTACTCCTTGCCATTTGACTGATTGTTTCCTATCAGAGAGATAGTCTTTGAACCAAGCAGTTGTAGAGGGGGCAAAGGACATTAGTGATGGTGTGTCTAGAAGTAGGTTATGTGAGACCATGTCAAATGCCTTTGAGAGATCTAAGAATATGGCAGATACAACGTTATTTCTAAGGAGGTTAACCTGATTAGTGAAAGACAGAAGAGCAGTGGTTGTACTATGGTTTTTTGCGGAAACCGTGCTGGGTTGAGGAGAGGAGATTGTGAGGTTAAGAAATGCATCACTTGGGTATGAATACATTTTTCAAGGAGTTTGGACGGGGGAATAGGATAGCAATGGGGCGGTATTTTGATAGCTCGTAGGAGTTTGCCACCTTTGTGTAGGGGGATAATATGTGATACTTTCCATAGTTGAGGGGATGTAAGCTTCTTTTATGGAGCGGTTAATCAGAATTGAGACCGGGTAGGCTAGAGATTCAGCTGCTAGTTTTAGGAAATTAGTGGGTAGGCCATCAGCTGCAAGAGTGGTAGGTTTTAGTTTTGAGAGTAGTTTTTTGACTTATGGAGGTTGGTACAGGTGAGAGAGTAAATGATGGTATGTTATTGTGGTCCTTAGTGGGGGTGGATAGAGGGTTATTGCTAGATAGCTGGGTAGATAGTGATAGAATAGAGTCTATGAAGTGATGGTTGAATTGAGAAGCTAAGCTGTCATTAGTGGTATTTGTGTTGGGAGCTGGGGTGGTAGTTTTACCGGGTTTTAGAAGGGAGTTGATAGCATGCCAGAACTTTTGGGGGGTTTTAGAATGTTTGTTTTGGAGATTTATGAAGTAGCTTTGTTTATCTAGCTTTGTTTGTCTTTTGGTTTGATTACGAAGTTGTTGATAGTTCTGTCTATTTAAGCTAGTGTTGTTCTTTTTCCAGATCTTCCAGGCATTATCTCTGGCTTGTAGTAAGCCTTTTGTGGTCCTAGTCAGCCAAGGGGCATAGTTTACTATGGTTCTAAGTTTTCTAATGGGAGCTACTGTATTCAGAACATTCATAAAGGTACTATTGAAAAGTTTAACTGCCTGGTCTAGTTCCACAGTATGTAATGGTTGCCAATTACATTGTTGTAATATACTGTTGAGAATTTGTGGATTTACCTTGTGCTCATCTCTAGTTTCCTTATACAGTATGGGTTTGGCTATGTTTAACTTTTTACGAAGAAGAAAAGTGGGGCAGTGATCGCTGAGTGCATCAGGTAGGCAGCCCACGTGATAATTTTGACTAGGGAAGTTTACTCAAGTCCAATCAATAGTTGACTGTTTCTGGGATTTTTTTCCACTCTGGTGGGTACTTGGATTAGTTGAGAGAATCCGAATAAGTTAATATGGTTTGTGGGATTGCTAGAATTGCAGGATAGCTAGTCTAGATTTAGGTCTCCTAACAGGATAGTTTCTTGTGGCAGGTTGGTTGTAGCCCATTGTAAATTTCCTCTGTTGTTGCCGAGTTATTTCCTGGAGGGATATAACTGCAAAGGATGTTAATTCTCTTTTTGTTGTTTAGAGATAGAACTGAGCCTAATGTTTCAGCATTTTGGAATTTGGGAAGTGGGGTTTTCAGAGGCTGGAGGTTGAGTGTGTTTTTAAATAGAATAGCAACTCCACCTCCCTTTTTAGCATCTCTGTCTAGTCTTAGGATGTTATAGCCTGGTGGGAGAATTTCTTCATTTTGGGTGGAGGGTTTTAGCCAGGTTTAAGTAATAGTTAGTAAATCTGGGGAGTATTGGGCTATGAATGTGTATAGGTCATGCAGTTTGTTAGATATACTGAGTTTAGGTTAATAATAAGTAGGTCTGATGTTTGTTTGTGTGAGAGAATGTTGTTGCTTGGACCTGGGTTGGGGTGTATGTCTCCTGAGATTAGTAAACATTTTTTGTAGAATAGTTTGTATATGTGTGTGTGTGTGTATATATATATATATATATATATATATATATATATATATATATATATATATGTATATGTATAGTAGTTTGTATATATATATATATATATATATATATATATATATATATGGATCCCATTTGATCCAGTGAATTTGCATTTCATCGAAACGTAAATTTGCAACCTCACTTACGCAGAAGTGCATTTTTTTCCGAAAACGCACTTTCGTGTAAAAATAGAAATAAAAAAAAAAAACAGGAAATAAAAACATGCAGTTTTGCATGTAATGTTAGTTGTACATCGACATTTAGTGTTGATGTACAACTAAGCAAACTATTGCTGAGATCGTGGTACAGTGGGGATAAGGGAATATTCCCTTTTCCCCACTGTCGTGCAATTTCGGAGTGAGAATATTAAAGTAGGGGGGTGGATGGCGCAGTTTAGTGTGGTTTTTTTGGTTTAGGTTTTATTTTTGTTTTTACACGAAAATGCATTTTCGAAAAAAAATGCACTTTCGTGTAAGTGAGGTCGCGAATTTACATTTAAATGAAACGTAAATTCGCTGGATCAAAGTAGATCCATATATATATATATATATATATATATATATATATATATATATAGGGTGGTGCAGTGGTTAATGCTGTCGCCTCACAGCAAGAGGTTCTCCGGTTCGATTCTCGGCTAGGGTGCCTTCTGTGTGGAGTTTGCACGTTCTCCCTGCATTCGCGTGGGTTTCCTCTGGGTACTCCGGTTTCCTCCCACATTCTAAAGACATACTTCTGGAGCATTTCTCCCCGGACCTCTGCTAAAAATAGGATCTGTGGAACCTAGTCGGACTTTCCTGGTCAACAAATGTTAAATTAAAAAAAAAAAAATATATATATATATATATATATATATATATATATATATATATATATATACACACACATATATATATATATATATATATATATATATATATATATATATACTTTCCATACCCAGCAAGGAGTCACCAACTGTGTTATAGTTTTTGCAAGCTTTGAGTCTTACCAGGAGTATAGATTAAAAAGTTTTTGTTGTGGTTGCTAAAGATAAGTGAGAAGATTCTAAATAAAAGGTAAAACAAAAACTGAGAAACTGTAAGCTGTTTATTGATATGAATTGTAAGATATAAGCAGTGAACATTTAGTCCCTTCAGTTTTATATACTGGTCAGGCATCTTTTTATCAACCAGAGTAAAAGTGGACAATAGGTAATAAAGAACTGAAGGAATATATCTGGGAGGGAAAGAGAGGAGAGTCAAGTGTGATAAGTTGATCCTTTCAGTTAGAACTGGATGGTTTAGGATTACCTGATGTGAAAGGATACGTTAGAGCTACACATCTGAGGCTTGTACACATAACACAAGTAGAAGGTTCTAATTCAAAGTGGAAAGGGATGATGATGATGCAGGGGAGCCTCAAGAGATAAGGAAGCTGGGATTTTGGATGTCAGTATTGAAGGAGCATAATCACAGCCATACAGAATATTATGCAGGTTAGAACACTAGACATCCATATTAAGAAAAAAAAACAATGGAACAGGAAGCAAACTGTTAGTTGCCATATGAAGATTTATTTATTTTACTTAACATTTGTTGACTGGGAATGTCCGACTAGGTTCCACAGAGCCTGTTTTCAGCGGAGGCCCAGGGAGAAATGCTCCAGATGCATGTCTTTGGAATGTGTGAGGAAACCGGAGTACCCGGAGGAAACCCACGCGAACACAGGGAGAACATGCAAACTCCACACAGAAGGCACCCCAACCGAGAATCGAACTGGAGAACCTCTTGCTGTGAGGCGACAACGTTAACCGCTGCACCACTGTGCAGATATTTTGGAGCCTTCCCCAGGAAGCCAGTATAAATATTTAGTTGAACCAAGACAGCAAAGAAAGGAACTGGAACTCTGGAGCAGTCAATGTTGATTAGTGATAGGCCAGTGAGTCCCCATATGACAGAGCAACAAATGACACAGGATGACATTTGAGGGAATGTGACACAGGAAGATGGTATAGAACTTTCTGCAGAATATCCACAGAAAATGGAGAACAAAACATGTGCCCTCAATTTAGAAGAAAATGAGCTAAGAGAAGGGTTGCTTGTTTTAATAGAGATAGATGCATTACGTTCAATGAAAGAAATAGACTGAAGAAAGTCAATAAAACCCAAAAAGTCAGAAGTTTGATAAAACAAATGAACGCAGTAATTAGGACTGTCCATAGAGATCCATGTGATATAACAGAAGTAAACAGGATATATTGCTATGCAGCTAAATTAATAACGGATAAAATTCTACCACAAGAACACCGGGTAGTGAGGAAAAGGAAGGGGAGAAATCAAATACCATCATGGAAGTATCGAACAGAGAAAAATATAAAGCAGTTAAGACAAAGAAGTGTCAAAGTTAGAGGAGTATAGAAGAGGGAACAGATCAACAAAAATACTCAGAAAGCTAGATGTGATAAAAGCAATGCCTGGTATTAAAACGGATCAGGATCTGTCATACACGATCGCAAATAAACTAAAAATGTCAGCATAGGCAGAAAAATTTAGATCATCATCTTCTTTTTTGGCTGTTCCCTTTGGGGGTTGCCACAGCGGATCATTTGTTTCCATTTCCTCCTGTCCTCTGCATCTTGCTATGTCACACCAACCACCTGCATGTCCTCTCTCACCACATCTGGCAGCTCCATCCTTAGCATCCGTTTCCCAATATACCCAGCATCCCTCCTCAGCACATTTCCAAACCAAAGCAGTCTCGCCTCTCTGGCTTTGTCTCCAAACCGTCCAACCTGAGCTGACCCTCTAATAAACTGATTCCTAATCCTGTCCATCCTCCTCACATCCAGTGCAAATCATAACATCTTTAACTCTGCCACGTCCATCTCTGACTTTTGCCTTTTTATCAGTGGCACAGTCTCCAACCCATGTAACATAGTTGGTCTCGCTACCCTCTTGTAGACCTTCCCTTTCAAACTCACTGGTACACTTCTATCACAAATCACTCCTGACACACTCTCCACCCATTCCACCCTGCCTGTACTCTTTTCTTCACCTCTCTTCCACACTCAACATTACTCTGAACTGTTGATCCCAAGTATTTAAACTCATCCACCTTCGCCACTTCTACTCCCTGCATCCTCACCATTCCTTTATCCTCCCTCTAATTCACACACACACATTCTTAGTCCTGCTGACCTTCATTCCTCTCCTGTCTAAAGCATATCTCCACCTCTTCAGGGTCTCTTCAACCTAGTCCCTACTCTCACTACAGATCAGTGTCATCTGCAATCATAGTCCACGGGGCCTCCTGTCTGATCTCATGTCTACCTGTCCATCACCATTGCAAATAAGAAAGGGCTCAGAGCTGATCATTGATGTAATCCCACCTCCACCTTAAACGCATCTGTCACTTCCACCACAAAACTTTAAAAAAAAATTAAAACTTTGAAAAACTTAGAAGATAACATGGATAAATATAAAGGAAAAGTACAGAATAAGCAATTTATTGATGACCCATAAAAGCTTTGTAGAGTATTGGGAAACAAGGTAAACGGAATTGAAAGGCCACCTAAAAAAGAAGAATTAGGTACATTTTGGAGAAATAAGAAATATGTTACACCCACAAGGGCAGAGTCAAAAAAAAGAACTTCAAATCACCACAAAGTCCAGCAGTTGTATCACAAAGGTAGGTTCACCACAGGATTTTATTGAACAGGCAGACAGTTGCAGGGCCTGTGGTGAACCTACCTTTGTGATACAACTGCTGGACTTTGTGGTGATTGGAAGTTCTTACATTTTGGAGAAATATTTATGAAGATCATGTGGAACATAAAGATGCTAAATGGATAGAAGTAAAAGAAAGTATAAGAAGTTCAAAGTTACAGGATATGAAATGGGATGAAGAAACAGCCAGAGAGACTGAAACAAAGTTAAGAAAAGCCTCTGATTGGAAAACACCAGGCCCAGATGCAGTACCTAATTTCTGGTTAAAATTATTAACATCTTTGCACAAAGATTTAGCCATAAATAACACCTATTTATATGCTCACCCTGAACAGACACCACTCTGGCTAACAACAGGGAAAACAATGTTCTTACTTAAGAGTGAACCTGCAAGCTACCCTAAAAATTATAGACCAATAATTTGCCTTCCAACTATGTATAAACTATACACCAGAATTGATGTCAACAGAGTTTATAGTCATTTAGAAGAAAACTTTGTCATGGCAATAGGGATAGTTTGGCCAAGTGTATGTCTTATGCTGATGATTTAACAGTCATAACAAAAAAAAAAAGTATAGATAATGGTGATGATGACAGTGCAGGCACAGGAAGAATTAAAGTAGTAGTTTTCAGATTGAATAAATCAAAGCTCATAAGATTTGGAAATAAATTAAAAAGTTAGTGGGACATAAACTCACATGCATGTAGTTATTGTAATGCATATTTTGTATATATTGCATATATTGTAATACAGTTTGGTAAGCAAGATATGGTAAAAAAAAGCAATGGGAAGAAGTAAAATACAGAACAAGAACACTGAAAGCATTTTAGATGTTAGATTAGAAAAATGTATTTAACATTTTTATGGTTTGGGGAAGTTGAGGTATTTGCGGCAATTGTCTCTCGATTTTACATAGGAAGAGAAGCACAATTATTGAAGATGGTGTTCAGCACTATAAGGGATTCCAGATCGAATCCTATAAAAAGGTGGGGGGGGGTTAAATTTTACCAAAAGCTAAATGTCCCTTTTAAGAAACCTTTTTTTTTCTTTAGAATTTGTGTAATTACATGAATTCAGGGACTAACATTTGTCTTGACCGACTTCCAAGATGCCTGCCCCTGAAAGTATGCTCCACAGCGGGCCATGAGGTAGCAGCCAAGACCTGTGTTAATAAAGATGCAATCATACCAGCAGAAGGAGTTGATCCTGACAAAGCTGTGGCAGGAGGGCAAAATATTAAAAACTGTAGACAGCAGTATGTATGCGAAAAAAGATTATTCACAGCACTCCAGGCAGAAGAGAAGCAGATTTAGCCCAACAATCACGGAATGTCGAGAGGCAGGGGTGAGATTCAAACTGCTGTATCCAGCTGTGTGTTTTTTTCCTAGAGGATCAAAGTCATTTATTGACATGAAACAGGCTAAGGAGGGAGTAAAAATAGATCTGAAGTAGTTTACTTCATTTGGTCTTCAACCTGAGGGACTTTGGATCTGAATTGGATCCGACACAGCCACATCACCAGCATCTTTGATCTGAGCTATCAAATCCTCCCCCTTACCCATAATGCCCCCTGTCTCCTTCTTTCCTTCCTTCAGATCTCGTTTGCCAGTGGAAAAGCAAGCAGAGTGGTCCGAGCTCTTAGGCCGTGTTGGGTTGTTTTTTGGGTCATGAGTGATTCAAACTTTCTCTAACTTTCTTCTTTCTTTCCATCTATCCTCCCTGCGACAGTCGTCAGTTACCAAAAAAAAAAGTTTTTACCTTCTCTTTCCTTTTCTCTGTGTGCGTGAGTGTTTTTTGGGCCTTGTTTTTAGGGGACATGTCAGAAGCCCCTAAATTAGGATTTAAAAAGTGCTCAGTGTGTGGCCATAAGCTTTTCCTGGCTGATGGCCACACGTTAGACCTCCTGTCCTAGCTGTGCTGGGTTCAACCCTAGAACGCTTAAGAACAGGAGGGATAAACTGATTGTAAAGGGCCTTCTGACCGTGTTGGGACAGGAGGGATAAACAGATTGTAAAGGGCCTGACCGTGTCGGGAATGGCTATTCCCATGCCTCTGTCCAGTACAACAGCAGCTTCTTCCTCTTCCCCAGCCTCTGGGACTCAAACTCCTGCCAAGAGGCCTCGGGTAAGGGGATCCGGCCAGCGGTTTTGGAGCCCTTGGATCCAAGGACCCTCAGGGTTGAGGTGTCTGCGCCAATGATTCCTTGTACCTCGACGCTGGCCATTGCCTTGAGCACATCGGATCTGAGCTGTCTGAGCTGTAGCCTTGGGGTCAGATCCGAGGGGGTGTTCTCTGCTCCGAATGGGTCGGAGCACATTATCCCCTTTGGTGTCTCGGCTCTGACTCCCCTGTCAGGTCAGAGGCGAACAGCTCCGATCGGGGGTTTCTAAGGATGCCCATTCTCCATCTGCCTTCAGCATGGTGGAGAGGGTTATTTTCAATTCCTTTGAGATCCTTGACCATCTCGTCCTCTAATTCTCCCCTTACTCCCTCTGGATTGAGTGCGACCCGAACCATCTTGCCCTCTCAAGGACAGTCTGTGCCTGTTTTGCCCCAAGAAGCTCCAGCCAGAGAGTAGCAGAACATTGGTGGGTCCTCCCTAGAGAGTCACACTGAGGAGGTTCCTCGTAAGCAAACGTTTAAGATGAGGCACTTGGACTCCCCTTCAGAGTCCCTCACCTCAGACACTGATTTAGAGGAAGGGGAAGGTTCCCCCGATCCCCCCTGAGGATGTCTAGACAAATTTTGCCAGTGAAGCCTTTTCCAGTGTTTCTAAGGAAGATGCTTGAGGGACAGAAAAAGCACAGGAGTTGACCAGAAGAATCAGCAGAACTTGGACTTGATCCAGAGTCTGGTGTTGGAAGATGGAGATGAACAAGAAGAAAACCAGGAACTCCAAAATTAGTGAGTATAAAGGAAGACTATAAAGCATCTTACTACATTTGTAAAATGTGGTTTTGCAAGAGAAAGTGGCTGGAAAACACTGGACATTTGCTGACTTTGTTAAACTTGTAGGTGGACTGTAAGGCATATACTCCAATTTATGTCAGTATTGTTTAGAATGACACTAAAAGGGTGAAAACTAACTATAAATAAAAAAAAATTGTTTTTATTAGCATTCGTATAGCACAGTCCATGATATAAATTGCATGTTGTATACAGTAAAACAGTTTTGTGTAGTCAGAGGTATTTTAAATGTGGGGAGGGCGGAACTGTTGAATGCGTTAAAAATATTAAAATAAGCAAGTACTTTTTAGTTGTAAGAAATGTAGGTTTTGCAGTATAACAAGAGAAAAACATGCTGGACAAAACAAGTTTAATGTTCATATACTGTGAACTTGGGCTGCTGGGGTGAGGGTGGAATGTAAGGGCACTGATTATATTATATGTGGAATTAGGATGTTTTCTCTATTTACAGGTGTGAATGTCTAGACTAATACCTTTTGCTTCAGCTGCAAAAATGTTTTGCAAGCTTGTAGGCTTTAAAAATAAGACAAAATGATGAAAGCCATGAAAATGCTAAGCTTTTTACAACTGCAAAGATATCTTGTTTTCCACTGGCAGATGTTCTGTGGAGTTAAGATGTCTGCAGCTGAGGGCAGCTCTGCATTTTTATCGGAGTGAAATTTACCCAAAGACTCATTGCTAAGTACAGTTCCATGGAGACAAACTGTCTGCAGATACAAGCAGTTAGTCTTGAGAATCCTGAGTATTCTTTGCTCAGGGAAATGCAAATTTAATGGTATAATAACAAGCAGTTGAGTGACAAAAATCAAGTGTGAAATTAATTTAAGTGGAAAGAGAGAACCTCCCTAGCAGCTTTAATACTTTAATGCATTTAATAAAACTGTGTATAATTTTGTTTTATTTAAAGATAGCCAGTGGACTTTTTTCTCAGGACTAAAAGTTAATATTTTCTGAAGGAATACATGCTGTTTTTTCGGTTTACCTTCATAATGTCGATCACATATAATCGACCGGCCACATTACCGAACCGTTTCCGCGAAACCAGAACCGCAGAAACTTTCCAGTGTAGAAAAAAACTTCGAATTTCGACATTTCCGACCACGCAACACCTACATACCAGTGCTAACATGGGTCAAAAAGGGGGTAAGATTTTGCCTTTCGGAAATTTGGTGTTCGACGTTTTGTAAAGTCGCAGTTCAGTATTCGCGGAAGCGGGGTTGACATTGTGATCAGCATTATGAAGGTAAACCTTTTTGTTTTCTTCATGTCAAGGAGGAAAAGGGAGATAAGAAAAGAACAGACAGCAATCAGTGTAAGTGAGAGCACAGACTGAACATGTACTTCAATATTGGTAACCTTAATTTTAGGTCATACAATACTAATAAGTGCAGCTCTCAATTTTCTTCCTTTTGGAAGATTAAACTTTGTGCTTTTAAGATGTACATAGTTTTGTTTGTTTGTTCCAAGTTAATAGCGGATGGAGGTGTTTTGTATTTAGTTTTTTATTTCAGAGTTTTCATTAAAACAAAAAATCTTGAAAAATGAGATGTCAACATGCCAAACTTAAGTATATGCATGTAACATGGATCATGATGCACATGCGGCCTACTTGACCAAACTGGAGTCATTCCAAATATTGCCAAACACTCTGGTCATGGGGGATTTTCAAGATTAAAATTATCCCACCATCAACTGGGAAGACTATTCTAGCCCTAACTCACTATGCAAAAGTTATTTGACTTTAACTCAAATGCCCTGGAACAAATTATTCAAACCCCAACAAAAGGAACAAACATACTAGATTTGGTCCTCCCTAACCTGAGAAACAGATGCACCACTGCAACCTTCGGACCCTCATTAGTTAAATCTGATCACAGATCACTTGCCTTCGAACTAACACTAACACCAGAATTTACAAAGGGAGAAGTCAGGCAAAAAAAACTTCACCAAAACAAACTGTACTCTCCTAGGCGAAGTTATAAATGCATTCCAAGTTCCACCCCTAGCTGTAAGTGGTAACTACACTAAAACCTTCTACAATTACTTGTGTAAGTGAATAGACCTGGCTGTTCCAGAGCAAATCAAAGACAGAGCCCTTAGTAAAAATGACCACCCTGGTATAGACATCCAGCATCAACAAACATTACAAGAAACCCAAAAAGTTGCTGTCTCAGAAAACTAAGGCGAGGCCCCAACAACTGGAAAGCACCCTTCTCAGCCTCAACAGGCAAATAAGACAGCATGTCATATCCTCTAGGGATAACCTTGAGAAGAACTTGGCAATCACAGCCAAGGATAATCATAAGGCCTTTTACAGCTGCATACGTAGTCTAAAAGGTAGGATCCAAGCATCTGCCGAACTAGTGAATAACGATACACACACGCACACACGCACGCACACACACACACACACACACACACGCACACACACGCACGCACACACACACACACACACACATTGATCCTGCAGAGATAGCAAACCTGCTAGCAGACAGATTTGGCAAAAAATTTCACTCCCTTATCCCCTCCAAACTTAATACAAACCTTGGGCCCAACTCCCCCCACCCTACATATCCAAAGAGCAGGTGCTTAAATCCGTCTGTAAGGCAAAAAACACAGGCTTTATGGGACCAGACAGCATCCCAGGCTATTTTCTTAACAAATTAAAACATGCACTAGCATCACCATTATGTACCCTATTCAGTCACAGCCTTAACCACTGGCTTTGTTTCTGCAGAATGGAGAACAGCAACTGTTATTCCCCTCCACAAAGGTGACCTAGCAAAAGACCCAAGGAATTATAGACCCATAAGTCTAGCCAGCCTCATCTATAAAGCCATGGAATGTATCATTATGGACTTCATAAATGAAGACACAGGCGACCTCCAAAGCCTGAATCCGACCCAATTTGGCTTTGTCAGGGACAGATCCTGCTTGTTATACTTGGTGGATTTTTTCAAAAATGTGAACAGGAACATTCACATGGGCAAATCTGTGCACACAGTATACCTCAACCTGTCAAAGGCCTTTGATACAATCCCACACTCAGGCATTACTGATAAACTTGGTAAATTGAATGTATATCCCTTTGTTGTAAGGTTGGTTGCCAACTGGCTCACAAAGTGGTCACACACTGTCAGAGTGGGTGACTCCACATCAACCAGCAGACCTCTCACCAGTGGGGTGAAACAAGGCTCAGTTTTGGGCCCACTACTGTTTGCTGTATACTTCTCAGAAGTTCAGGCCAAAACTAAGGGGCTGTGGCTGAGCAAGTTTGGGGACGACTGCATACTGGATGCAATTATTGACTCCCCAAATTATGTCAGTATACTTCAGGAGAGTCTTTTTCAGACCAAGGACTGGTATCTTAGTCACTGTCTCAAACTGAATGCAAAGAAATGCATCATCATTCCCTTTGGTAAAAACAATGTCCCTTCACATTATCAAATTAACAACAATATCCTATGTACCTACGATGTGGTAAGGAATCTGGGATCACAAGTAGACTGCAACCTTAACTTTGACCACCATGTGTCTACTGTAGTAAGGAAAGCTTTCTACATAGCGCACTTGATTAGCAAAGGCATCACCTCTAGGGTAGAGGAGGTTATAACCCCTCAATGCTAGTCACTAATCAGGGCGATATTTGAGTATCACGCCCCTTTTGGCACGTACCGTACAAAGCACCTACAGCAACTGGAGAGACCTCAGAAGTTTCTAACTAAGAAAATAGAGACTCCAGCATTTGCCTTACACAGACCAACTGAAGTCCCTGTCACTATAATCAGTGTTGTGCAGACTTCTTAGGGGAGACTTATGCCTGGATTACCGAGCAATGTTCGACCCAAACCTAATGAATTTGCTGCACACCCATAAATCAAATGGGACTAGAGTTACCCATTCCAGGGACCTAAGTATGACCTGTGACTTGAGTAGGATGTGCTGGAGGGACAGATTTGTCTCGCAGCAACTACCACGTCTGTGGAATAGGCTGCCAATTCATGTAAAACAGAGTACCTATATGACACTGTTCAAAAGGAACCTGAACGAGTGGATGGGGCATTTCAAATTCTTACCGGGGATGGCACTCACAACCTTGCTGGACATGGGCAGTCATTACTAAATGCAATCCTGGGTACTGACTAGAGTATCTGTGGTGTTACATTGGGATGAAACCACTAGGCTTGAAATTTCTTCCGGGTCGATAACCTAGTAACCTTCTATGATGCTGTGAACACAAAAGTTGGAAATACACATTCAAATGTTATGTATAATAAGTAGGAACAGTAGCTTTTTGTCATGATAGCTACACTGTCAATATTGTCCTGAAATGTGAATGGGCCTTATAGGTATAGATAAAGAAAGTGTATTGAATTATATTAAGAAATGCAGACTGCAAATAGCAATGCTGCAAGAGACAGATTTTTTGTAAAGAAATGACCATGTAAATTTGACAAGAAAGGATTTCAGAATGAGTATTCAGCAGAATATCAGGAACAGAGGAAACTGGTAGTAATTATTCTAATTGCTAGAGGGCTCCACTAGTGATACATGATGAAACAAAAGACAAAATGGTAGATTTGTGGTAGGAAGGGGCTGCTGGCAAGGGAGGAGGGTTACAATGGTATGTATTAGTATTCCACTGAAAATGGCCATTATGGAGTTTAAGACATTTTTGGGATATATCAAATTTCAGCAGAGAATATTATTTATAGGTGAGGGCTGGGATTTTATTTGCAGTAGTGAGGATGTATCGGGGGACCTAGAGGGGATGATGTAAATACATTGGGTAGATTTTTGAAGAAATTCATGAAAATATTTCTAAGTATTGGAAAATAAGGGGAATCTCTCAGAACAGGAGGAGGAGGAAGTGCAGAGTGTTAGAGAAAATTAAGGGAGTATCTGGATAATATGCACAAGTTTAAAAAGATTGCAGTTAAGCAACTATTTTTTGATAACTCTAGAGCACAAACTTTTTACCACAATGACTTGAGCAACAGAACGTTGAAGGGGTTGTCACCAAACTTAGGGAACTTAATAAGAAACTTAACCAGAGATCCCAAAGAGGTTTTTGGGATATTCCAGAAATTTTATGAAAATTTGTATTAAGTAGAGAAATGTGGAAATCGAGAGAGCACAAATAGAAATATTTATGGAAGACTTAATTATGCCAGGGTTAGAGGTAGACAAGGCTGAACAACCTAACAGTTAAGCTAGGGGGTGATGAGATAAAAACAGTGATATATAGTCAATTTTCAGGAAAGTCTTCAGGAACAGATGGTATTCCTATGGAAGTTTGGAATTTAGGAGGAAAGAAAATGATAATGATCCTTAAGGTTGTATTTAACAGTATTGTAAAAGGAGGGGGAGCTCCAACATCTTGGAAGAAAGCTGTGGTGGGTGTATTACCTAAAGATGGCAGACGCTCTTCAGACCCGGCTTCATGTAGACCCATTTCAGTTTTAAAACACGACTATAAAGTGTTTGTCTGTGTTAGCTAAAGTATGGCACAGATGTTGCCAAGATTAGATAGATATGCATTAGTGTGGTTTTGTGGCGGGAAGGCAAACATTTGACATTAATAAAAGAATAATGATCCCAAGGAAAGTAGAATGCAAGTTAAATGCCTCTGTTGTTGGTGGGTATTAATGCAGCGAAAGCATTTGACAAAGTAAGCTGGGATTTTGTGAGTAGGGCATTGGAAACATTTGCATTCCTTGGTACAATAATAACGTTAATTAGAAGGATATATGAAGGATCGGAGGCAAGAATTAAAGTGAGAGGGTTCCTCTCAGATAATCTGTGTCTGAAAAGAAGTAAAGCCAAACCAAACAAGTCCAACGGCCCAAAGATGATACACAAAGTTAGTGTTGCACAAAGAAATTTAATGAAGCGCTTTTCATCACTGTTAATATGGTAACTTCATCAGATCAAGTAAAAAACATCAAGGCATGTTTAAATACCATATTTAAATAGCATCACGTTAAAAACTTTCAACAACCAAGGCTGTATTTACACATATTGTTAGAGAGACAACTAACATATTTGTACAGTTTAAAACACACAACTTTTTAGTATAACGTAGATGTATAGCAGAACCTATGTATTCTATACACTTACAAAGTAAAAACTAAAGTACACTTTCTAGTGTGTCTGAAAAGAGAACCCAGGCAGGGGTGATGTTCTTCGTGTTTCACTGTTGCAGTCATCACATTTGGGTTATCCCTGCCAGGGTAGCCCTCGGCTGGCCTGAATACCAGAGACTTAGTATTTTTCCGTCAGTTGCTGTTGCTTGAAGACTGATGTCAGGTCATCAGTGGTATAAAGGAAGGCAGCTGACGCCATTACATCAGTCTTTTTTGCCATGGAGTCTGAAGCAGAAGCAGTTTGCATGACTGCCAGTTGGCCCGCTACCTGAGATTTCATTTCCATATTGAAGTTGAAGTCTTCGAAAGCTAAGTACCCCGTTGGGGATCCTTTTTGCTTGCACTAACTGATGTATGAAAAAGTTAATTGTCTCGCCTGTGGAAAGCAAATATCACATCGGGACTTCCACTCTTACTGGGTCACTTGTCTAGTCCCAGACCATGACATCCCTCGTTGTTGCTTCTGTGCTTTAACGCCAGAACTATTAGTCAGGCCCTTATTGTAGCCAGATATTTCCGTTTACAGTCTTTGAATTCCGATATGGTTTCACAAAGCCATCTGATGGCAGATCTTACAAAAAAGCATAAAGATCAACAGAGACAAACTGCACAGGACCAAACCTTCTGATCATGCTTCCGTTAAGCTAGTCGTCAGTCCTCCGGAGCTCATTGAGGCGCTTTTGTAGCCCCTGATGCCCGCTTCAATTAATTCACAGGCTGCTACCGAGACCCTTTCGGAGTTTGGTGTGCTGCAGAACTCTTCTTCAACTAAAGATCCTGTGGTCGTCTCTACTTTGGATGGGTCTGGAGCCGCTGTGCAGGCACTGGCTTCCGAGGAAGTCCTTTGGAACACCGAATCCAGACATAAACCGACGCCTTCTTTCGCGACTACTGTTCTTTCGAAAACTGAGTTCCTTAGGCCCAGGGGTCAAACCACACCCAAGAAACCGACTACCCATTCGCAGACGCCTGCTCCCTTGCCTCAGTCTCAAATGCTTAAAATGGCAGAAGATCTTATCATGTTGATTAGGGGACAGCAAGCCACTCCCTCAAAAAGGAAGAGAACTGTCTCCAGTAGTTTTGTCTGAACAAGAGACAAGAGTCAGATGCATCTGACTATGAAGACATGCAGCCCCCTCTCCACATATGAAGATTCTGATGCAGCGGAATCCATACCTTCAGCTTCTCCCCCAGAGGATTTTTCCTTTGGGGAAACCCTGCATACCTTAAGGAGCATTTCCAGTGGGAGAGTCAAGACTACCCTCAGTCTAAAAAGAGACTCAGAAAGTTCTTGGACCTTCCACAACACAGACCCTTAGCCATCCCCCCCAGTTCTGGATATGGTGAATGATGTTTTCCTTGAGTCCAGCTGAACTCAAGACGCCCTCCCTCCTGCTCCCAGAAAACCAGACAGGTACAACAGAGTCCCTGACTCACACAAATATCTCTTTAAAAATACAACAGCTGACCCTGAGGTCATTTCTCAAGGGCCAAAAGCGATTAAAGCAACCTCAGCTAAGAATCACACCCCCTCAGACAGGGATTCCTGAGCACTGGACGGATGGGGTAAAAAAGTATACATCTCAGATACTCTTGTTATCAGGGCACTAAATTGTCAATTCCATGTGCTTAAATATCAGCAGCATACCTTGGAACTCCTTAAAGAAAAAATGTACTCCTTTCCTGATTGGTCAGAATCTAAAGATTTACTAGACTTAATGCGTTCTGCAAGTCAAGTAACTAAACACACTTTGCATTGTTGTTTTGACACCCTAGAAGCTTCTTACAGGGCAGCAGTCACTGGATCTGTCATTGGAAGACATGGATGGCTTAAGGAACTCCTCCTGCCAGACCATGTCAAATCGGAATTGTTGGATGCACCCTTGCACAAAGATAACTTATTTGGCACTAAAGCAGAAAAGGTCTTAAAAAAGATGGAAGAAAAAGCAAAATCTATGCAGACTGTTAGATTTCTTACAGGTCCATCCCCTTAGGTTCGGCAGGCATTTTCCTTCCAAACACTGGTCTTTTCCTGCTCAGAGTAAACAGGCCCAGCCTAGGCCCTGTGGAAACAGACCCCCCCAGACAGCAGCCCAAGGGATTGCAGAGATCTAAGTAGTGGACTTTGTCCACTTCAAAACCAGGGAGATGTTCTTAGTGTTTCACTGTTGCAGTCATCACACTTGGGTTATCTGCCTGCAGGTAGCCCTCAGTCGGCCCGAATACCAGAGTCTTGGGATTTCTGCATCGGATGCTGTCGCCGCTTCCATGACGTCAGGTCGTCAGGCTATAAAACATGCAACCGACGCCATTACATCAGTGTTTCTTGCATGGAGGAGCCCGAAGCAGAAGCAGTTCGCAAGTGCCGGTTGGCTGCTACCTGAAATTTTCATTTGTCGAGTTTCAAACCTGAAGTCTTCTAAAGCTAAGTACCCTGTTGGGGAACCTTTTTTCTTGCTCTAACCGATGTCAGAAAAAGTTAACAATTGTCTTGCCTGTGGAAAGCAAATATCCCACAGAGATTTTCATTCTTACAGCGTCACCTGTTTAGGCCCAGACCACGACATCCCTCTCTGTCGGTTTTGTGCCTTCTTTAATGCCCGAACCATTCGTCGTCGGGCTATCTTTGTTACTAAATTTTCGCTTTCATTCTCCTTATTCCAAAATGGCTTCAATAAGCCATCCTACTACCGATCTTCTGAAAAAAACATTAAGATGAAGACAGGCACAGATCGCATAGGTCCAAAACTGCCTACGACCCTTCCATTAAGCTGGTCGCCAGTCCGCTGGTACTCATTGAGGTGCCTTTGCAGCCCCTGATGCCCGCTTTTACAGATTCGCAGTCTTCTGCTAAGACCCATTCGGAGTACGGTATGCAGCGAGATGCTTCTTTGACTATGGAACCTGCAGATGTCTCTACCTTGGATGGGTCCAGAGCTGCTGTGCAGGCACCGGCTTCTGAGGGTGTATTCCGACCTACCAATGTTCGTATTAAACCAACAACTTCATTTTTAGTTAAAACTACCGAGTTTCTCAGGGCCAGAGTTCACACTATGCCTAGAAAACCGACGAACAAAGCGCATGCTCAAGCTCCCATGCCACAAAAACAAATGCTTAGAATGGCTGAAGGCCTTTATTACTCTAATTAGGGGAAGCTAACCTTCCCCTGCTAAAAGTCAAAGAAATGAGTTTCCTTCTGATTCTACAGACCAGGAGTCTGTTGACTCTGACCCTTCTGATTACAAGGACAAACCCTTATCAACCTATGAGGATTCAGACACAGAGGAATCAATTCCCTCTGCCTCCCCTCCAGAGGATTTTTCTTTTGGTGAAACTTTGCATACTTTGAGAGCATTTC
The DNA here is from genome assembly GCF_019279795.1 of Protopterus annectens. NCBI lineage: Eukaryota > Metazoa > Chordata > Ceratodontiformes > Protopteridae > Protopterus > Protopterus annectens. The sequence continues at coordinate 704,588,087 of NC_056725.1, read as the reverse complement.
CGCTGGGAATGCCAGGACTATCTTCAGTCCAAAAAGAGACTCAGAATTTTTATAGTTGCCTCGGGCTATACCCCCTGTTCTGGATATTGTAGATGATTTCTTCATGGAATCTAGTCTTACTCCTGACACTTTACCACCAGTGTCTAGAAAACCTGATGGGTACTACAGAGTACCGGATTCTCACAAATTTCTCTTTAAGAATCCTAAAGCGGATCCAGAAACCATTTCCCAGAGACCTAAAGGCATTAAGGCTACTACAGACAAAAATCCTACCCCTTCAGACAGGGATTCAAGAGCTTTAGACAGATGTTGTAAGAAGGTATGTGCCTCTGCAACTCTTGCCATCAGAGCTTTGAATTGCCAGTTTCACATGTTGAAGTACCAGCAACATGTTATGGAACTAATTAAACAAGAAATGGTGTTACTTCCCGATTGTGCAGAAAATAAAGATTTATAAGAGTTAATGCATTCTGCAAACCAAGTTAGTAAACATACTTTCCAGTGTGGTTTTGATGCCTTATAAGCATCTTGCAGGACTGCAGTTACTGGGTCTGTACTGAGAAGGCATGTTTGGCTGAAGGAACAATTCTTGCCAGATAATGTCAAAGCAAAATTACTAGATGCTCCTATAAATCAGGACAGTTTGTTTGGCACCAAAGCAGAATAAGTTCTTAAAAAGATGGAGGAAAAAGCTAAATCTGTGCAAACTGTCAGATTTCTTACAGGTGCAGCCACCTAGATTCAGTAGGCATTGGCCTTCTAAAAACTGGTCCTTTCCAGCCCCTCTCAGTCCAAACCCAGGGGAAACAGACCACCAAAACTACAGTCTCAGGGTATGCAGAAGTTTAAACAATGGAGTGCTCCCAACCTCCAAAACAGGGAGTGGTAAGCCACCCCCTTAGTTAAAAAGTTCACAATGACTTTTCAATTATCCTTCCCAGCCATGCCCAATTACTTGTGCCGCTAGGAGGAAAATTTGCTCTTCATACAAAAAACTGGATGTCCATTACTCAGGACCGATGGGTTCTAAACATTGTATCCCAGGGATACAGATACTACCATTCACTGGCAACCCTAAGCGGGTTGCCAAACCTTCCTCCAATCCAGTGGGCAGAGGCTCAAAAGCAAGTACTTTCCCTTCTCAATATCAGGGCTATTCAACCTGTTCCAGTAGAACAAAGGGGACAGGGTTTCTACTCCAGACTGTGCCTGGTGCCCAGAAAAGAGGGCTCTTGGCACCCTGTCATGGATCTGTCAATTCTCAACACCTTTCTGGTGGTCCCAAAATTCAAAATGCTTACACTGCAGCAGCTTCTCCCAGTGTTAGCTAAGGATGTTTGGTTAGTCACCCTAGACTTAAAAGAAGCTTATCTGCACATCCACATAAGGGAGTCTTGCAGGAAATATCTACGTTTCAGGGAAGGCTGTATGCACTATCAGTTCTCTGCACTTCCTTTGGCTTATCTACTGCGCCCAGAGTATTCATAAAGTGCCTGGCTCCAGCAATTGCATATTACAGGCAGAGAAATATTCATATTTACCCATACTTGGACGATTGCCTGATTCAGGCGGACAGTCAGGAATTGCCAATTCAGCAACTGGCATTTGTAAAAAGACTCCTAATTTCACTGGGGTACACCATCAACGAAAATAAATCACAACTGGTGCCCAGTCAAAAAGATTGTATTCCTGGGAGCAAGCTTGAACACAACTTCCCAGATGGCATTCCTCACTCCAGAAAAGCAGGTCTTTTTGACAAACTACTTCAAACTAATGGCCACCAAAACCCAGCTATCTGCAAGGAAAATACTTCACACCATAGGGTTCATGGCCTCATGCATTCTGCTAATTCCATATGCAAGACTGCATATGAGGAAACTTCATTGGTACTTAAAAAGTCTCTGGTGTCAGCATTCTCAGGACCTGGAAACAGTGATTCCTATCATACCTTGTCTAAGGGCAGAGTTTCTTTGGTGGGCAGAAGCAGGCAATCACAACAAGGGACTGCCTTTCACTTGGCCCCTCGCCGCCCAAACCCTGACAGCAGACGCATCAGGCTATGCATGGGAGGCTGACATGGCAGGCAAATCCATTCAAGGCAAATGGAGCCCAGGGCAAATTCTCCCGCATATCAAACAAAAAGAGATGCTAGCTGTACAAAATGCTCTGACAGCCTTCAACTGCCTAATTCTTCCAGGACAGCTCCTGATAGACAGACAGCACCACAGTTATGAGGTACATAAACAAGCGGGGGGGGCTCATTCTTATCCACTCTGCAGGTTAGCCATGGCCTTGTGGAACACTGCCTTGAGCAACCAAGTGCACCTACAAGCTCAATTCCTGCTAGGCAGACAAAAATTCATTGGCAGACGACTTAAGCAGAAATCTACTGGACCCACACGAGTGGAAATTGGAGCCCAACTCATTCAAGCTTATAATCCAGAGGTGAGGGGACACCGGTGGTAGACCTCTTTGCCTCCCCGGAGAACCACCAATTGAGCAAATTCTGCACCAGGAACCCTCACAGTAGGGCCTGGAAAGTGGATGCCCTATCCTTCACAATGGGAAAAACCTCTCAATTTATGCCTTTCCCCCTCTGCCCCTCCTCTCAAAAGTACTACTCAAGATCAAACAGGACAAGCCAAGGGCAATCCTTATTGCCTCAGACTGGCCAAACCAGCACTGGTACCCACTACTACGCAGTCTGACAGCAGTGCCACCCTGGCACCTACTTCTCTCACCTTCCCTGCTCTCTCAGCAGGAGGGACAGATTTTGCATCCACAGTTGCAAACTCTAAACCTTGCAGCCTGGCTTATCCCCTGAATACACCATCAGCAACCTTCAGCAGACGGGTGCTGGACGTCATCCTTGAGGCCAAAAGGCGTAGTACTAGGAAATCCTATGTTGAAAAGTGGAAAAGATATTGTTCTTGGAATCCATCTCAAGGAAAGGACACAGCTGTGCCTTCCTTGCCTCAAATCCTTGATTACCTATCAGAGCTGTTCCACAGAGGCCTATCCTTCTCCTCCGTTAAGATTCATGCCTCTACCATCTCACCTCATTGTAATACTGAGCCACCTCTCTTTTCTCACCCTCTCATCAAACAGTTCCTGAGAGGGGCTAACAATTTAAGGTCCCCTAGGAGAGCTCCCACCCCTGCCTGAGACCTTAACTTTGTACTGGAAAAGCTCACCCCCCCCCTCCCTCCCTTTGAGCCAGCTGCTACAGCAGAGTTGAAATTCCTTTCTTGGAAAACAGCCTTCCTTCTAGCCATCACTTCAGCAAGAAGAGTGTCTGAATTACAGGCCCTCATGGCAGTGGAACCCTTCATTATCTTCTATGCGGACAGGGTTTCCCTCAGGACTAATCTTTCCTTTATGCCCAAGGTGGTGTCTAGTGTGGCCCTAAATCAGTCCATTCATTTGCCTACTGTTTTCCGTAATCCACAAAACAAAGGGGAACGAATACTGCACTCTCTGGATGTGCACAGACAACTTAGATTCTATTTGGGCAGGACTGAGCCTCTCAGAAAATCTGAACAGCTGCTAGTTGGCTTTGCTGCAGGGGTAGAGGGGAGGGCCATTGCAAAGCAGACCATTTCCAAATGGATAGCTCATTGCATTAATTTCTGCTACAAGCACCATGGAAAACCTACCCCACAGGGGATAAGATCACATTCCACCAGGGCTGCATCTACCTCTGTGGCATTTCTCAGAGGAGTCCCTACCAGGGGACATCCTAGAAGCTGCTACCTGGAGCTCTGTACATACTTCAACAAGCATTACCACATGCCTATTTTTTCTAAATCCAGAGCTGGATTTGCCACAGCAGTCTTGCAGGGCTTAATGGCTAGCCCTAATGCACTCTAACTTCCTTCTCCCTTCCTTAGCTTTGGGAATCAATCCAAATGTGATGACTGCTCCAGTGAAACACAAACAACTTGGTACAGTTGTGTACACTTACCATAAATGTAGATTTGAGTGTATTCACTGTTACAGTCCTGGTTAACCTCCCTCCAGCCCCCTGACTTCTCTTGGCTCTATCTTTCCTTCTTGTTTGGTATATTTATTTTTTCTTGTGTGTTTGCTTTTTGATGGGGGTGTACCATATCATACAATTGCTTCCTATTGTGGGGGCACCCAACATCTGGGGCAAGAAAAACTGATGTAATGGCATTGGCTGCATGTTTATACCCCTGATGACCTGACGTCAGGGAAGAAGCAACAGCATCTGACGCAGAAATCCAAAGACTGTCTTATTCAGGCCGGCTGAGGGCTACCTGCAGGCAGATAACCCAAATGTGATGACTGCAACAGTGAATACACTCGAACATCTACATTTATGGTAAGTGTACACAACTGTATTTTCAGTCTCCTGGACCTTGGTTCCCTGACCGGCCAAGTCAGAGTCCGTGGCCTCGTCTCAGTCGACTCGTTCTTTATTGGACATGGATCTGGATAAGATGATGAGGCGCTTTATCCATACACAGATCCAGATGGGGGTCTTGCCAGCCCCCCTCCCTCAAGAGGGGGGAGCTCACCTCCCTTTTTTCAGCCCACTTCTCCTTCCCTGATCTGAACTTTGGCTTTGGAGTTCTTGGATCCAAGGTTAGCCTTGGTCAGGGGGTCGGTGCCAATGGTCCTTGTGTCCTCTACACCGACAGCTGCCAGGAGCATGTCGGATCTGACCAGTTCGGATCCGAGCCACTCTCGCAGCTGGATCCTGGGTGTCAGATCCGTGGGAGTGGAACCTTTTCCATCAGCTCTGACGTTGTCGGGACAGGTTCCCATCCTCGGAACTCCATCCACTTCGGGTCCAGCTCCGATTCTCACGTCGGATCCGGGGAGACCTCCCTCCTTATTAACTTCCCAGGAGGTCTGCTGTCCTTCAGCATTCGATGTGGTATAACGGGTCCTCTCCATCGGTTCGAGGCCCCTGACCGCCCCCTTGGTTCTGTCTTCAGTCCCCATTGTCTTACCAGAGGGACAGCCTGTGCCCAAAGAGCCCAAGACTGTTCCTCCAGAGGAACAGATGGCTTGCGAGCACTCCTCGGAGAGCCCTACGGGAGTTGTGCCTCACAAGCATACGTGCAAGAGGAGGCACTTGGACTCCCCCGAGTCCCTAACCAAGGACACAGATTTAGATGATGGGGAGGGGCTCCCCAAGATCACCTCCTCACTTTGTCTCCTTTGGAGACATCATGGAGATCTTGTGCCAGTGGGGAGGTTGGTCTGCCCCCAAGCCCTCTTCTGATGAGTCTTGTTTCTGAAGGCTTTCGGCATGGGCCCGTCTACGTCTTGGGTGTCCCCTCCCGCGGATCCTTTAGTGGATTTGATCACCTCGCGGGCGTGGAAGGAACCAGATACCATGGAGCTGATCCCCAAGTTCCCAGATAAGGTTCTGAGTCCCCCTATTGACGGTTCTTCCTGGAACAAGGGCTCCCCAGTGGATGCCATGGTGGTAGCAGCAGCCACAAAGAAGGAACTATCTCAGGAAAGGTCTTCGGTCCACCCTCCTTACTGAGAGTCACAGACGATGGACTGCCTAGGGAAATTGGTGTATGCTTCAGCTACCTTTTCAATAAGTGCATTGAACTACTTGGCCCATGTCACGAGACTCCAACGCGACCTAGTGAAGGAGCTGGAGGAGTCTCCACCCAAGAAGACCATGTCATAGGAGGACAAGGCTTCAATCTCAGCGAAAATGGCCACTCTGGAGCAGTATCTAATAGGTGTATGCTATTACTCTCCCATGCTACAGAAGGAGCGACTAGGGCAGCTGCGTCCGGCGTGTCCATGAGGTATAACGCCTGGCTCAGGTTGTGCCAATTCACCAATCCCTTTAAGGCATCCTTTGCCAATGCCCCTTATGACAGCTCAACTCTTTTCAGTAAGACCGTCAAGGAGACACTAGTCCAGAGTGAGAAAGATGGGAAGACACCGTCTGCCGTTGGGATCCACTTCTCTAACCCTCAGTGGTCTTTTTACTGGAACCAGAGAGGGCAAAAGAAGATGTGGTTCTGGAAGTCTCAGTATTCCTGGGACACTCAGGGCTCCTCTTCCCCTAGAGGCAGAGGGGGACAGAATGGACGCTGGCCCAGAGGCTGAGGGGGTCTGTGAAACTTTGCGTCTCGAGAACATTTTTCAGACATACCTGGGCAGCAACCCTGAGGGGTTGCCCGGCTGCCCTACTCTGGAGGCCATTGGGGGACGATTGTCCTTGCACCCAGCGGCATGGTAGTCCATAACAACAGACTGCTGGGTGCTTCAGATCATATCCAGAGAATATTCTATCACCTTTGTGGGTTCCCTTATAACTCCCAAGCACCTCCCGGACATTCCACCCACGCAAAGGGAGGCAGCAGCAGAGGAAATTTCCAAGCTGCTAGGAAACCGAGCCATCAAAACCGTCCTCCCAGATCAGTCTGGATCAGGCTTCTACTCCAGGTTCTTTTTGGTGCCAAAGAAAATGGGGGACTTAAGGCCCATACTGGACCTCTCTGCCCTGAACCTGTCAGTTGCCAAAGAAAAGTTCCAGATGGTCACACTACAGTCCATCATGCCATACCTGCAAGACAGCAACTGGATGTGCTCATTAGATCTCCAGGATGCTTACTATGACATAAAAATGCACAGAAGCTCCAGGAGGTTCCTCAGCTTCTGGCTAGGGGCCAATCATGATCAGTTTCGAGCCCTACCCCTTGGTCTCACCACAGCCCCCAGGTTGTTTACCAAAGTGATGGCAGTTGGCAGTTGTAGCGGCTCACCTGATGCTTCAGGGAATTCAGGTATATCCGTACCTGGACAATTGGCTCCTCACTGCTTCCACCAGGCGTCTACTTTCCCAAACTAGGGGTTACTTTCTGAAACTTGCCCTGAGTTTGGGTATCACAATCAAGACTGTCAGGTCTCTACTGGAGCCTGTACAGGTGATAGATTACATTGGTGCCAGGATAGACACAGTGCAGTGCAAAGTGCTTCTGACCTCTGAGAAAGTTCAAAACCTCAGGATGCATGTCTCCCTAATTTATTGTTTTCACCTCCCGACAGCGGAATCAGTGTTGAGGGCCCTAGGCTCGATGACGGCGACCATAACTCTCCTTCCATGTGTTCGGCTACACATGCAGATTCTTCAGTGGACTCTAGCGGTTCAGTGGTCCCTGTTGGATTTACCACTAACCTGTCATATCCACCTGAGTCAAGTGTGTCGGTCATCCCTCATATGGTGGATGAGCTGTCCGGACATTTTGAAGAGACAATCCTTTGATGTCCTTCAACGATGCATCTGCAGTCCTAACATATGGGTTGTCCTGCCTCAGGCAGCCCTTCGGTCGGCCAGATTCCAAAGTCTGGGTCTGGCCTCGGCTGATGTCGCACTTCACCCGACGTCATAGCTGCTGGGGTATAAAGGCATCAGCCGACGCCATTTTCCTCAGTCTTTCTTGCCGCGCGGTGCCCGAAGCAGAAGCTGTTCGCAAGTGCCGGTCGGTCAGATCCAGAGATTTCTACTACCGAAGACTTCTAAAAAAGCTAAGTACCCCGTTGGGGACTCTTTCTTGCCTCAGCCGATGTCAGACAAAGTAAATAATTGTTTAACTTGTGGGAAACAAATACCTCATAAGGATTTCCACTCTTACTGCCTTCCTTGCTTAGGCCCAGACCACGACGTATCAGCTTGTCTAGCCTGTGCTTCCTTCAACCGACGGACGCTTAGACGTCGGTCGGAGTTTGCTGAAGAGTTTTTTGGTCCCGCTTTTGCATATAAAATGCCGTCGGAGACCCCGACTACACAATTAGCTAAAAAGCGCAAGGAAAAGGACCGACACTCGCGGCCCGTGGTTTCGGCTGAAACCACGGTTAGGCCAACCGCGAGTGTCTCGGTTTCGGCTGAAACAGAGTCCCCGGTTCTCCCTCCGGCCGAAAGCAGGCCACCGATAACCGAGGCCACACAGGCCATGGCTGAATCGGCTACAGAAATTACTGCTGCAGAAGCAGGCACCCAGGATTTGTCAGACACTATTCCTCTAGACATCTCTACTCCTGCACATGGGGCTGCTAGACCCCCTGCTTCTATGTCTATCAAGGCCTTTTCCAGGGCTAAAGCAGCCAAAATTTCTAAGACTTTGCCTACAAAAGCTCCCTCTCACAGGCCTACCTCTAGTTCCCAGGTACTCAGCCTGGCTGAGGATCTTATTTCTTTGATCAGGGGATCCCAACCTCACCCTGACAGGGCCTCTCAACCTCCTCCAGATAAGAGGCCTAGGACTGAACCCCCTGAACCTCTCTCTACAGACTATTCCTCGGATGGCTCAGATATTTCTGACCATCAGGAAGGCCCATATTCACCTTATGAGGATTCTGATGCAGAAGACTCCATTCCTTCTGCTTCCCCCCCTGAAGAATTTTCTTTTGGGGAAACCTTACACTCTATGAGGGAACACTTCCAATGGCAGGGCCAGGATTTTTCAGATTCAAGGAAAAGGCTAAGGACTTTTTTACATTTACCACAACATAGGCCTTTAGCCATACCTCCTGTACTATCAGTTGTTGATGATGCATAAAATGATGCCAGTTCTGCCCCTGATTCTCTTCCTCCGGCCCCTGCCAAACCAGGGTCCCGGACACTCACTACCACTTGTATAAGGCTCATGTTGCAGACCCAGAAACCATTTCTCAGGGCCCTAAAGGTGTTGCAGCTGCCTCTGCCAAAAACCCTCTTCCCTCTGAGAGGGAATCTAGAGCATTAGAGAGATGGGGTAAAAAGGTTTATACATCTGCTACTCTTTCGGCCAGAGCTTTAAACTGTCAATTTCACATGATTCAGTACCAGGAATTTCTGTTAGACCAGCTAAATAAAAAACTGTCCTCTCCTGAACCTATAGACCGTAAGTCCCTTCAGGATTTGGTACATAACTCTCAGCAGGTCAGTAATCATTTTTTAAAATGTGGCTATGATGCACTGGAGGCTTCTTTTAGATCAGCTATGACTGGAGCAGTGATTTGAAGGCATGCCTGGTTGAAAGAACAATCATTACCAGACCATGTCAAGTCAAAACTCCTAGATGCTCCTATGGAGAAACAAAGTTTGTTTGGCTCCCCTGCACAGGAGGTTCTAAAGAAAGTGGAAGAAAAAGCAAAATCTGTCCAAACAGTCAAGGAATTTTTGCAGGTCCAACCACCGAGGTTTAGCAGAAATTGGCCCTCGAAGAATTGGTCCTTTCCAGACACCTCCAGAACACAGAGAGGCAGAAATAAACGCCCAAGAGGCAGAGGTCAATCTAGGGGTGCCTACAGGGGTCGTCAGTGGCAACCTGCCAACCAGAGAAGTGCTGCCACAGCTACGACTACAACCACTTCCACAGGACAAACACAATGACTTGGCTCTGATTCCGCCTACCACGGAACAACTGGAAGCACCCTTGGGCGGAAAGCTAGCCTTATTTTCAGACAACTGGCATTGCATTACAGGAGACAAATGGACTTTACAAACAATAGACAAAGGCTACAGGTTTCACTTCCACACTCTACCAAAAAAGAGAGGAATGCCAAACCTTCCACCAAGCCAAAAAACAGAGGCTCTAAAACAAATCAACAACTTACTAAGGATGAGAGCAATAGAAAAAGTGCCATCTATGGAACAAGGCCAAGGATTTTACTCCAGACTATTCCTTGTACCAAGAAAAGAAAATCAATGGAGACCTATTCTCGACTTGTCCGCACTGAACACATACCTCATTGTTCCAAAATTCAAAATGCTGACCCTCCAGCAACTTCTTCCCATGTTGGGCAAGGAGTCTTGGCTGGTGACTCTAGATCTCAAGGACGCATACCTGCACGTCCCTATACGACCAGATTGCAGAAGACACCTCAGATTTCTTGCAGGATCAGAGCATTATCAATTCTCAGCATTGCCCTTTGGCTTATCTACTGCGCCCAGAGTATTCACAAAATGCCTGGCATCAGTAATTGCTCATTGCAGGCTTCAGGGAATTCAAATCTACCCATACCTGGACGACTGCCTAATACAAGCGGACAACAAGACAAAATTAACAAAGGATTTGGCCAATGTCATACAACTGTTGCAAGCCTTGGGATACACAGTCAACATTCAAAAGTCAAGGCTAGTACCATCCCAAAGGATAACATTTTTGGGTGCAGAACTGGATACAACAACTCAGATGGCTTTTCTCACAGAGGAAAAACAAAAGCAACTACCAGTCTATTTCATGGCATTAACAACACAAACTCAGCTTACTGCAAGGAAAGTCCTGCAAGCCCTGGGTTACATGGCATCCTGCATAATATTGATCCCACATGCCAGGCTGCATATAAGGAAGTTGCAATGGTACCTAAGGAATGTATGGTCTCAACACAAGCACAGTCTAGAAGCCCAGATTCCAATTATTCCATGCCTGAAAAAAGAATTCCTGTGGTGGGCTCAGGCCTGTCAGATAAACAGAGGATTGCCTTTCCACAAACCACATCCAAGCCAGACCATCACCACGGACGCCTCAGACCTAGGCTGGGGGGCGCACATGGAAGACAAGTGTATACAAGGCCTATGGTCCCAAAACCAGCTGAATCTACACATAAATCTAAAGGAGATGCTGGCAGTGAAACATGCAATCCAGGCATTCAGACCATTCCTCCAACAAGGTCACCTGCTGATAAGGACGGACAATACCACAGTGATGTGGTACATCAACAAACAGGGAGGTACACACTCATACCCTCTATGCCGGATGGCAATGGACCTGTGGAATTTGGCCCTTAATCTCAACATTCAACTGCAGGCCAGATTTGTACCAGGAAAAGAAAATTCACTAGCAGACACCTTAAGCAGAACTACCACGGATGCTCATGAATGGATGCTGCATCCAGATATCTTCAAAACCATAACAAAGAAATGGGGAATGCCAGAGATAGACCTGTTCGCCTCCCCACACAACCACCAATTGAAGAAATTCTGCTCAAGAGTATACCACCCACTTGCCTGGAGGGTGGACTCCCTCTCCTTCAGCTGGAAAAACCTGACAGCATATGCATTTCCACCTCTTCCTTTGATGTACAAAGTCCTACTGAAGATCAGAGAGGAGCAGCCAAAGGTAATCCTGATAGCTCCAGACTGGCCAAGACAACACTGGTAGGGCACACTCATGGCCTCTACCTCTATGCCCATTACGTCTAACACAGAACAACTACAAGACCCTGCATCCAAACTTGAAAACTCTGCAGCTAACTGCTTGGAATATTGCATAAAACAAAATCAACCAGATTTGTCTCAGAGGGTTAAGGACATTATCCTGGAGGCTCGCAGACCCTCCACAAGGAAAACATATTCAGCCAAATGGAAAAGATTCCTCATTTGGAGTGCAGCAAAGGGAGAAAATGTCTCATTGGCAAACATAGCACACATCCTGGAATACTTAGCAGAACTGTTCCACAATGGCCTGTCCTACTCCTCCATTAAGATTCATGCATCAGCAATCTCAGCAGAGTACAACATGGATCCTCCTGTCTTCTCTCATCCTCTACTCAGGCAATTCTTGAGAGGAATCGAAAACGTAAAGCCTCCAAGGAAACCACCTCTACCTGCATGGGATCTCAACTTTGTGCTGGAAAAATTAACACTTCCCCCTTTTGAACCAGCAGCAACAGCAGACTTACAGTACTTATCTTGGAAAACTGCATTCCTGCTAGCAATCACTTCAGCAAGAAGGGTATCTGAGTTACAGGCATTAATGGCAGTCCAGCCTTTCCTTCTCTTCCATCAGGATAGAGTGTCTCTGAGAACAAATCCTACTTTTATGCCAAAGGTGGTCTCCAGGGTATAATTGAACCAAGCTATTCATTTACCTACATTCTTCCCCAACCCACAGAACAGGGGGGGAAAGACTACTACACACCTTGGATGTGCACAGACAATTGCACTACTATCTGGACAGAACTAAGCTCAGCAGAAAAACTGACCAGCTTCTGGTAGCATATGCAACAGGAGTGCAAGGAAAAGCAATTTCAAAACAGACGATCTCAAAATGGATAGGAAATTGCATTAGATTCTGCTACTCTTTTCATGGAAAGACGACTCCTGAAAATATCAGGCCTCACTCCACAAGAGCTACAGCCACCACTACAGCTTTCCTACGAGGAGTGGCTACCAAAGACATTTTAGAAGCTGCTACTTGGAGCTCCGTGCATACATTTGCCAAGCATTATAATCTTCCCTTATACTCCAGATCCCAAGCAGGTTTTGCAACTGCTGTTTTGCAAGGGATCTTAACTACACCATCATTATCTTAGTGCCCTCCTCCCCCAGTTTGGCTATGGTATTCTACCCATATGTTAGGACTGCAGATGCATCCTTGAAGGACATAGTACAGTTTTGTACCTACCATAAATGTAGATGTCCGATAGGTATGCATCTGCAGTCAGGATTACCCACCCTCCTCCCCCTCTGTGGTATTCCTAGGGTACTTACCCCTTTTTTATAGCTAGCTGGGGGAATCTATTATGGTGTATTTGTTTGTATGTATATGTATATATATATATATATATATATATATATATATATATATATATGTATATATATTTTGCTCTCTACTGTTTGGAATTATTTGCATTTATCCAAATTTAGCCTTCCTAGAGGGCACCTGGCATCTGGGGCAAGAAACACTGAGGAAAATGGCATCGGCTGATGCCTTTATACCCCAGCAGCTATGACGTCGGGTGAAGTGCGACATCAGCCGAGGCCAGACCCAGACTTTGGAATCCGGCCGACCGAAGGGCTGCCTGAGGCAGGACAACCCATATGTTAGGACTGCAGATGCATACCTATCGGACATCTACATTTATGGTAGGTACAAAACTGTACTTTCCAGCCTCGGCCCAAACCACAGTGACCATGGATGCCTCCCAACTAGGGTGGGGGGGCATTGTTCGGGCAGGACAGTCCAAGGCCTGTGGTCTTCCATAGAGACCAGCTTGCATATCAATATCCTAGAGATGAGGACGGTCCTTCTAGCGTTGCAGGCCCTTCATGCCTTTCTTTCCTCTGGGGGTGCTTGCCATTCAATCAGGCAACATGTCAGTAGTCTGCTGCATCAACAAACAGGGAGGGACCAGATCTTATCCCCTTTGTCATGAGGCCATGAGAGAGTGGGAATGGGCGATCTCCACCAGTAGTTTTCTCTTCACAACTCACATTCTGGGACGGTCCAACATTCTAGCGGACAGGCTAAGTCGGACCATTCTGATGCCTTACAAGTGGTCTCTGAATCTATCAGTAGCGGAACAGATCTTCAGCGAGTGGGGTCAACCTTTCTGAGATCTCTTTGCCTCTCCTTCTAACATGAAATGCAGCAGGTTATTTTGCTCTGAACTGCCTGACAGGGGAGTCCCCAGAGACACTATAGTTCATGCTTGGCCTCCCAGTCTTCTGTATGCTTACCTGCCAGTTACTCTCATCCTGAGGTTTCTGCAGAAAGCTTGTTGACTGGGGAGCAAGGTGATCCTCTTTGCCCCATTCTGGCCTCGCCAGGTATGGTTTCCCTTCCTTTGGTTGCACCTTCTGGCTCCACCTTGGATCCTAGATCCCATTCAGGACCTGATTTCACACCCATTGTGGGTGCCTCATCCGAGTCTGGACAGCCTGAAGCTCACAGCTTGGCTGCTCCAGTTCCTGTGATTGCTAGGACTTCCGGACTTTCCTCAGTTAAGTCTATTTTGGTAGCTGGTCATAAGTTTTCTATCAGAAAGGTTTTTCGGAGCAAATGGAAATGTTTTTCTTTCTGGGTGTCTGAGGAGTTTGGATCCTTTTACGGCTCTTATTTCCTTTGTTCTTGATTTTCTAGCTGATATTTTCCAGCATGGGGCTAGTAGTTCTACTGTCAAAGTTCAGTTGTCTGCCATTTCTCATTTTCATGTGGGTGAGAATTCTGCATCCTTGGCATCTTCTAGACTGTGTAAAGCCTTTATTAAAGGCACTTTTTTGCTATGCCCCCCGGTCAAAGATCCTCTCCCCCCGTGGGACTTTACTATGGTTCTCCAAGCTCTGGTTACTCCGCCTTTCGAGCCTGCCGCAACTGCAGATCTAAAATTTCTATCATGGAAAACCGCTTTTCTGGTGGCTATTACCTCTGCTAGAAGGGTTTCGGAATTACAGGCCTTGTTCATAAAATTTCCATACATGATTTTTCATAAAGATACATGTTAGGTAGTCCAATCTCACCTTAATTTTTAAATATGTGTTCAGAGCCAATCCTTGGCTCCAACTCTGCCGATTTACAAGCTCGAAGACTTCTGGTTGGATTGTGGCTAAGCAGGTATCCCATGGTGCACCAGTGTAATCCCCAGATCTCGTTTGCCGCGTCGACGAGTTCGGATGTGCTTCGCTTGGCTCTGGCTAAGTCATTCTCAATTCTTTACATTCTTATGGGATATTGCATGTTTAGTGTTATATTAGTGTTATCTTATAGGCCTTTGCCCAAGTTGTCCTTGTGGACTTTTTTCACTGTAGTAATTTAGTATCCTGTGTGCCAGTTAGTTAAGCACCGTTGCGCTTTTTTTGCCTAGGTAGAGCATTTGTTTTGGCGTTTTTTCCCGCTTCTGTTGATTTATTTGTACTGCTTGGACCTTTGTTGGTCGCTGTTGATTGTTGACTTGTCTTTGGCGGGGATCTGCTAAGGTGGTATTTATAGGATTGTTAGAAAAAATGTTTTCTTGTGTGACTGAATCTGTGTGTGTCTCTGTTAAGTACTTGGCCTGTTTAAGTTAGAAGACCAAGTTTTTCTTACACCGGGCTAGGCCCGTTTAACTTAGAGGACCTAGTCCTCGTGTAACTCTTCTGCAGGGCTAGGCCCATTTTAGTTAGAGGACCTAGTCCTCATTTTTTTTCTCTCTTCCTGCCGTGTTTGTCTGCAATGTCTAAGGATAGCAAGGAGCATAAAACCTCTGGGTTCAAAAAATGCATGAAATGCTCTCAGGAAATGTCATTAACGGATGGCCACAGTAGCTGTGTCTACTGCTTGGGAGCTATCCATTTTCAGGAATCATGCTTGTTCTGTCATGCTTTCTCTCCTAGAGTGTTGCAGGAGAGAAAGAACAAGCTGATACTGAAGGGTCTTCTGAAACCAATCTTTGAGGAAGCTTTATCTAGTTCGTCAGCTTCTTCCAAGTCTACAAAATCTAGATCTGAATCCAAACCGAAAGATTCTAAAAGGCCTTCTCTGGCGGCACCGGCTGGTGTCTCGGAACTGCCTTCCAAATAACCAAAATCTGCCTTCTCAACTTCTCAGTCTTCGTAGCCAAAGGAGAGCACCATGGTATCAGAGTCGGTCACAGGTGCTTCGGTGCCGACTTCTGAACCTTTGGAAATAGCATTTGACTGTACTGCTCGGAGCCAGTCAGTAGAATCCCTACCGGTCTCCTTACTAATGAAGTCTCCAGTGCCTCTTAGGTCGAGATCCCCTACTTTATCTTCCAGATCTTATCTTCCAGGAGCCTTTTGGAAGAAGATGTGGAGAAGGTAGTACTGAGACTCCTGAAGTCATCTGCTCTTCCTAAATTTTTGTTCGCTCCGACCCAGTCTGTTCCCGAGCCACTTGATCCAGTTTTGTCTTCGTCTGCGATTCCTCCTCCAAGCCATGTTGGCTTTTCGGAGCCAGAGTGCTTGTTACCAGCGGAGGAACCCTCGGTTCCCGCTTGCTGCTGCATTGGAGCCGAGTTCAGCTCCGACATGCTCTGCTCCGTCCATCGTGTCCAGGGACTGAAGCTGTTCTGTCGGCGCCGATGGGGAGGGATTGAATCGATCTTTGGTTCCGAGACTTCCTCTCGGTGCTTCCGCCAGGGTGAGCTCGGACCCTGCATCTATCTCTGAGCTGATGGCTGTGGCTCTGGTGCCAACTTTTGTCTCATCAGAGCGAGGGAGGTCTTGGGAGCCGGAGAGGTCGGCTTTTGAGGTGATGAGGAGCATGCTGTCTCAATCTACAGCCCCTGCCAGTAGTACAAGTACTCTTCCCCCCAGGGCACCCACTTCAGTCTCAGTACCTACTCTCTCAGGAGACAGCAGGGACCCGCAGCCTCAGGAGCCACCAGCTGGTGGTCCCCACTCTTCCGAGGCCTCCCCAGAATGTCCCTTTGAGGAGCCCCCCCCCCCCCGGAAGAGGAATTCCTCTCAGAGCTTTTTCAGCAGGGATCTGCTGCGGCCACCATCAAAGTTCAGTTGACGGCAATCTCCCATTTTTATTTAGGGTCCCCAAATGCCAACCTTATGTCTCATAAGCTGTGCAAGACTTTCTTGAGAGGAGCCACTTTACTGAGACCACCATTACAAGAACCTGTGGCTTTTTGGGACTTACATTTTGTGTTGTCCAAATTGACATCCCCTCCCTTTGAACCTTCTCACTCATCTTCTTTAAAATATTTGTCTTGGAAGACTGTGGTTTTAGTAGCTATTACATCAGCCAGACATCTATCTGAGCTACAAGCCCTGTCTACTAAGCCACCTTATTTAATCTTTCATAAAGATAGGGTATCTTTACGTACCAATCCTTCATTTGTTCCCAAAGTTTGTTCTACTGCCACCTTAAATCAGTCCATTGAGCTTCCAGTCTTCTTTCCCAATCACTGTAATGCAGCTGAAGATCGTTTTCACCAGCTTGGACGTTCATAGACAGCTACGTTTTTATTTACAACAGACTAAAGAATTTCGGAAGTCAGACCAGTTATTCATTTCTTTTTCTGACTCCAGATTGGGCTTACCATTTTCTAAGGTGACATTGTCTAATTGGATTTCTAGTTGCATAACCTTCATCTACAATTCAGAGGGCAGACCTTTACCCCACAGGATCAAGGCTCACTTTACCAGGTCTTCCTCTGCAGCCTTTCAAGCAGGGGTACCACTTAATCATATTTGTGCAGCAGCTACGTGGGCTACCCCTCACAC
Organism: Protopterus annectens; assembly: GCF_019279795.1. Classification (NCBI taxonomy): domain Eukaryota; kingdom Metazoa; phylum Chordata; order Ceratodontiformes; family Protopteridae; genus Protopterus; species Protopterus annectens. The sequence goes on along the minus strand of NC_056725.1, from coordinate 704,571,145 downwards.
CTTTATTACACATTATAAGTTATATTTGGCATCCTGGGGTAGAGCATCCTTTAGCTCCATGGTGCTCAGGAGTAGGTGCTCAGGAGTATTTTCCAATGAGCCACCCAAGAATAAGGCGCTAGGGATGCTGTCCCATATGTAAAAATGAAGGTGAGATTGTACTACCTAACATGAAGAAATTATGTGCTCACCATAATGTTCCATGTTGGTAGTTCATCTCACCCTTCATTTTTACCAACCTGCCCTCCTGCCCCCATCCTGGAAGATCTGGAGGTAATTATTTGATTCTCTTGGTTGGGTGACCCTTTAGTATTGGTTTGCTGGTTAGAGGGGATGTTCATTGTGCATACAGCTGCAGTCATAACAGATGGGTTATCCTGCCGTCAGGCGGGTCCTCGGTCGGCCAAATTCCAAAGTCTAGGTCCGGCGTCGGTTGTCGTCGCTTCCTCCCTGACGTCAGTGTGGCAGGGGTATGAAAGAGGCAGCCAACGCCATTTTCTTCAGTCTTTCTTGCCGCGCGGTGCCCGAAGCAGAAGCAGTTCGCAAGTGCCGGTCGGCCAGCTCCTGAGATTTACGAAAGTATTTCAGCCAAAGTCTTCTTGAAAGCCAAGTACCCCGTTGGGGAAACTTTTCTTGCCTCAGACCGATGTCAGACAAAGTTAATAATTGTATTTCATGTGGGAAGCAAATACCGCATAAGGATTTCCACTCTTACTGTATACCTTGCTTAGGCCCAGACCACGACGTCTCGGCCTGCCATTTTTGTGCTAGATTCAACAAATGCACTATTAAGCGTTGGGCGGAGTTCGCCCTTCACTTTTTTGGCAAAAAATTTAATTATATTATGTCGTCGGATACTCCGACTCCAGTTTTGAGCAAAAAACGCAAAGATAAGGACCGGCATACGAGGTCCGCACCACCTACTGATACCACGCTAAGGCCGACTGCCGGTACTCAGCGAGGCGCCTACGCAGCTCCTGAGTACCGATGACAATGCATTACTGGTGTCTTCAGTACCCGAGGTCGCAGGCTCCTCGGCCCCCATTCCTACTACAGATACCGACGCCACTCCTGGCGGGGAAACTCAGAATTTAGACAGGCCTGCCATTTCTCAAGGGGTCTTCAGGCCTTCCTCCTTCTCCATTAAAGCCTTCACTAAATCTAAAACAGCCATAAAAACCAAAAAACAGGTTCCTCAGACACCCACTCAAGGCACCATGCCTAAAAAGCAGATGCTTAAAATGGCTGAGGATTTGATTACTCTTATCAGGGGTTCTCAACCCCCCTCTGACAAAAGGCCTAGATTAGAGGAAGACTACCCTTCCTCAGATCAAGCTTCTATTACCTCAGAACTATCTGAGGACCAGGATTTGGCCTATTCTCCATTCGAAGACTCTGATGTAGAGGAGTCTATTCCCTCGGTCTCCCCCCCTGAGGACTTCTCTTTTGGGGAAACCCTGCATACATTGAGGGAACGCTTTCACTGGGAAGGCCTAGATTACTCAGATTCCAAGAAAAGGCTCAGGGAATTTCTTCTGCTCCCCCAGCATAGGCCTCTGGCTATCCCTCCTGTTTTAGATATATTGGATGATGTGTACACAGAAGCCAGCCTTAATCCTGATTCTTTGCCTCCAGCTCCTGTTAAACCAGACCGGTATTACCGGGCTCCTGATTCTCACCAGGTCCTATATAAAAGCCATACTGCTGACCCAGAAACTATTTCACAGGGTCCCAAAGGAATTAAGGCCTCTACTGCTAAACACCCATTACCTTCAGAGAGAGATTCCAGATCTTTAGAAAGGTGGGGGAAAAAGGTGTACACCTCAGCCACTTTAACCATGAGGGCATTAAACTGTCAGTTCCATATGTTAAAGTATCAACAGTTTTTGATATCTCAGCTGAAAAGCAAAATGACGCAACCAGAACAACCAGATTTAAAAGAGTTGCAGGATTTGTTGCATGGTGCAGAGCAAGTGGGTAAACATACCTTGCAGTGTGGTTTTGATGCTTTAGAGGCCTCATGTAGAGCTGCTGTTACGGGGTCTGTTATACGTAGGCATGCTTGGCTCAAAGAGCAAACCTTACCAGATCATGTTGAAGCTAAATTATTAGATGCACCTCTTCAAAAAGATGTATTGTTTGGTGTTAAAGCAGAGGAGGTGCTAAAGAAAATGGAGGAAAAAGCAAAATCAATGCAAACAGTGAAAGATTTCCTGCAGGTACAGCCTCCACGTTTCAGCAGAAACTGGCCTTCAAAAAATTGGTCCTTTCCAGCCACAGACAGACCTCAAAGGGGCAGATACGGGCGTCCAAGGGGTAGAGGGCAACCTCAAGGATCTTTCAGAGCCAGACAGTGGCAAGCACCAACCCCAAGAGGTGGAGAAGATAGATCACAGTCTTTCAGAAAACAGACACAATGACTTCCCCCTACACCTGCCAAGCAAAGCTTTAATGGCAGCACCTTTGGGTGGAAAACTGACACTATTCTCAAAAAATTGGCATATTGTTACAAAAGACAAATGGATTCTGGACATTATAGACAGAGGCTACAGGTTCCACTTTCACACCCTTCCAAAAATGAGAGGCATGCCAAACCTGCAACAAAATCAAAGGGCAGAGGCACAAAAACAAATTTCATCCCTCATGGACATGAAAGCAATTCAAGAGGTACCTGCAAAAGAACAAGGTCAAGGGTTTTATTCCAGACTATTCCTGGTACCAAGGAAAGACAAAGATTGGAGACTGATCTTAGACCTATCCATCCTAAATACATATCTACAGGTGCCAAAATTCAAGATGCTCACATTACAGCAGCTTCTTCCCATGCTGGGCAAGGAGTCTTGGCTGGTAACATTGGACCTCAAGGAGGCATACCTGCATGTCCCTATCAGACAAGATTGCAGAAGATACCTCAGATTTCTTGCAGGTTCAACCCATTACCAATTCTCTGCTTCGCCCTTTGGCTTATCTACTGCGCCCAGAGTGTTTACGAAATGCCTGGCATCAGTAATCGCCTTCTGCAGACTGCAAGGGATACAAATCTACCCATATCTGGACGACTGCCTGATCCAAGCGGACAGCAAAGACATACTACTGCAGCACCTGGTGTTGGTAATAAAACTGTTGAACTTCTTGGGATACACAGTCAACAAAAAGAAATCAAAACTGATACCCTCTCAACAAATAATTTTCCTGGGTGCCAACTTGGATACAACCACCCAGATGGCCTACCTCACGCCAGACAAACAAGGGCAACTGTCTCAATACTTCAGAAAAATGGCAACTTACACCAGGCTAACTGCAAGGAAACTCCTGCAGGCTCTGGGATTCATGGCATCTTGCATCCTACTTATCCCATGTGCAAAGCTGCATATGAGAAAACTTCAATGGTACCTAAAAAACTTATGGTCTCAACACAGCCACAGCTTGGAGGCAATTATACCACTCATTCCATGCCTTCAAAAGGAATTTATGTGGTGGGCTCAAGCTTGCCAAAGAAACACAGGTCTTCCTTTCTGTGTACCACAAGCAACTCAAATCATCACAACAGACGCCTCAGACTACGCATGGGGAGCACACATGACAGATCAGTGCATTCAGGGAAAATGGGCACGAAAAGAGAAGCTCCTTCACATCAACCAAGAGGAAATGCTAGTCGTGCAAAAGGCTATTATGACCTTCAAAGATCTACTGCATCCAGGCCAGCTATTGATAAGGACAGACAACACCACAGTGATGTGGTACATAAACAAACAAGGGGGAACTCAGTCATACCCCCTGTGCAGGCAAGCCATGACCCTATGGAACACAGCACTGGAATTGAAAATTCAACTACAAGCACAATTCCTGCCAGGGAAGGAAAACACACTGGCAGACAACCTAAGCAGAAATATGACAGATCCACACGAATGGAAGTTGCATCCTCAAATTTTCACAGAGATAACTCGGGCATGGGGACAGCCAGACATAGATCTCTTTGCTACCCACAGAAATTGCCAGTTGAAAAAATTTTGTTCAAGGACCTATCATCCACAGGCCTGGAAAGTGGACGCATTTTCCTTCAGTTGGGTAACATTGACAGTTTATGCCTTCCCGCCTCTTCCTCTGCTGCCCAAAGTTCTATTAAAAGCCAGAGCAGAGAGGCCGAAAATTATTCTCATTGCTCCAGACTGGCCAAGGCAATACTGGTATCCACTCCTGAAGAGCCTGACACATTCCCCACCATGGATCCTACCTCTAGTCCCTCTACAGTTGTCCCAGCACAGCTACAAGACTCTTCACAGCCATCTCAAAACTCTAAATCTAGCTGCATGGAGAATTCCTTGATTTCCCAGCAGTTTCTACTCTCCAAGGAGGTGCAGGATGTCATCTTGGAGGCCAGAAGACCTTCTACTAGAAAGGCCTACTCCGCTAAATGGAAACGATTTTGTGCCTGGAATCAAAAGAAGGGACAGAATCCTTGGGTAATAAATGTACCTCAAATCTTACAGTACCTAGCTGAGATGTTAAACAATGGATTTTCCTTCTCCTCCATCAAGATCCACGCTTCAGCCATTTCTGCACAATACAACACAGATCCTCCTTTATTCTCTCATCCTCTCTTAAGGCAGTTCCTCAGAGGGGCAAAGAATATAAAACCCCCAAGGAAACTACCAGTCCCTGCTTGGAACCTCAACTTCGTATTGGAAAAGCTGACCCTTCCTCCCTTCGAGCCAGCTTCTTCATCAGAGTTACAGTACTTGTCATGGAAAACAGCCTTTCTTCTGGCTATCACCTCAGCTCGCAGGGTTTCGGAGCTACAGGCCCTCATGGCTGTGCAACCATTCATCATTTTCCATCAGGACAGAGTTTCCTTACGAACCAGCTCTACCTTTATGCCAAAGGAAGTATCCAGTGTAGCTTTGAATCAGACTATCCACTTACCTACCTTTTATCCTAATCCACAAAACAAAGGGGAAAGACTACTACATTCCTTGGACATTCACAGACAACTTTGTTATTATTTGGACAGGACAAAGCCATTCAGGAAATCTGAGCAACTCTTTGTGTCCTATGCTGCAGGTGCTCAAGGAAAGGCTATTTCCAAACAGACAATTTCAAAATGGATAGCCCACTGCATACGCTTTTGTTACTCATTTCATGGAAAAACTGTGCCTGCATGCATCAGATCCCACTCCACCAGAGCCACAGCTACCTCTGCAGCCTTCCTCGGGGGGTCCCTACCAAGGATATTTTGGAAGCAGCCACCTGGAGTTCAGTGCACACTTTCTCCAAGCACTATCACCTCCCACTATACTCTAAATCTAGAGCGGGCTTTGCCACAGCAGTCCTGCAGGGCATCCTAGCCCCTCCTAGTTCCACTTATTGCCTGCCACCCTTACTTAGCTTTTGGATTCTACCCATCTGTTATGACTGCAGCTGTATGCACGATGAACATAGTACAGTTTTGTACCTACCATAAATGTAGATGTTCGAGTGCTCATACAGCTGCAGTCCAGGTTTCCCTCCCTCCAACCCCTCTTAGGACAGGCCTTATGACAAATCCTTTTCATATAACCTTTTGGGGTACTCTTTTATGGTGTATTTGCTTGCAACTACTGTTTTTTTTGTTATTTTCTGGGGGCACCTGACATCTGGGGCAAGAAAAACTGAAGAAAATGGCGTTGGCTGCCTCTTTTATACCCCTGCCGCACTGACATCAGGGAGGAAGCGACGACAACTGACGCCGGACTTAGACTTTGGAATTCGGCCGACCGAGGACCCGCCTGACGGCAGGATAACCGATATGTTATGACTGCAGATGTATGAGCACTCGAACATCTACATTTATGGTAGGTACAAAACTGTACTTTTTTCTGTTACTAGCGAGCAGCAAACAAGATCTGGGGATTGCACTGGTGCACCATGGGATACCTGCTTAGCCACGAGTCAACCAGAAGTCTTCGAGCTTGTAAATCGGCCAAGTCAGAGCCAAGGATCGGCTTCGAACCCATATGTAAAAATGAAGGGTGAGAAGGACTACCAACATGGAACGTTATGGTGAGTACATAGCTTCTTTTTTCCCTTCGAACCAACCCATCTTTTCTTCTTAAGGTGGCGTCACCAGTCAATATCAATCATACTATAAATTTGCCTGTGTTCTTTCCCAATTTTACCAACAGGATGGAGTACAAACTACACATGTTGGATGTTCATAGAAAGGTACGATTTTATTTGCACAGGAGAAAAAAATTGTCGTAAATCTGATCAGTTGTTTGATCTGAAGTAGGGACTTCATTTGTCAGCAACCTGTGGGTCTTGGATCTGATATCAGATCCGAGCCGGCAACTTGTTTCAAAGCTAATGGATCCGAGCTCCTAGCTCCTCCCCTCACCCATAATCCCCTGCCAACCCTCCATGACCTAAGATCTAGTTTGCCGCGCTTGTGAGTAGCTGGATTTTTGAGCTCTTAGCGAGTATTTCAGATAAGTGTAGTTTTTCTTCCACGTTCCCTGTCGTTAGCTTAAAAAAGTGTGTAAGAGTCAGGTTCCATGTATTTTTATATCTTTTATATAGTTTTTTCCCTCCCTTCGCTGGCCGTTAGTGAGTGTGTGTGTGTTTGTGTTTTGGGGCTTGTGTGTCTGTGTTGTCCTTGTTTTTTCCCTCAAGTATGGCTGAGGCCCCAAAAGCCATTTTTTCAAAATGTACCGAGTGTGGCCATAAGCTCTCCCCGGCTGATGGCCACACTCGCGTTCGGTGCCTTGGGGTTGAACACCTCTCCTCAGGCTGTACCATTTGTGCCACGTTCAACCCCAGGGCACTGAAAGAGTGGAGGTCGAAGCTGATCCTGGTGGGACTTTTGCCCCCGGACTCGGCTTCGGACCCCGCTCCTCCCGTGGCACTATCACAGGCCGTGGTGATAGCCACTCCTGCCCCCCTTCCTTCGGCCGGGACTCAAACTCCCGCTAAAGTGCCAGAGGAAAGGAGGGAGAAATGGAGGGAGAAGCACCAAAAGCGGCGGGCTGAGGCCTCCGCTTCGGCCCCGCCGGCTAAACGGGCTTCTCCCTCCACAGCTTCTAGGTCTCCTCCTCCTCAGCTCCGATCCCCTTGTTTCTCCCCAGGACCCGAGGAGGAGGAGGCCCGATCTCCATCGAGGTCATCGAGGCGGCATTCCAGGCCTGCCTCGGTGGCCTCATCGAGATCGACTTACAGTATGTCAAATGCAGACTTGGACCGGATGATGCGAAGGTTCATCCAGGCCCAGCTGCAGATGGGAGTGCTCTTGCCCCCCCCCCCCCTTCGGGGGGGAGCTCGACACCCTTTTTTGCTCCAATTGCTCCTTCTCCGACCCACTACCCGGGTTCGGAGCCGGGCAGCGTCGGAGCCGGGGGTGGGTCGGCGCCGACAGTACTTGATACTTCGGATCCGACCCTGCCCTCGAGTCTGTCAGATCCGACCTCTCAGAGCCGTGGGCCGAGCTTCGGATCCGAGGGATTCAGTGTGCCTTCGGCTCCGTCCAGGTCAGAGCACATTGGTCCTTCGGATCCGATGATCTCGGCTCTGATCCCTTCATCGGATCTGAGTGGGAGTCGGCTCTCGGAGCCCAGGGAGAGCAGTTCCCCCTCGGCCTTTGATGTAGTGGAGAGGGCTCTGTCGAGAGCATCCGGACCCCCGGCCCTTGTCTCTGCTCCACCCTGCACTCCCTCTCTGCTGGGCCAGGCTTCCATCACCCGGCCACAGGGACAGCCTGCTTCGATGTCCCAGGTTGTTCCATTGGAACAGGATGTTGTTGGCGAAACCTCCTCGGACAGCCCCCCCAAGGAAGTGCCTCGCAAGCACAAGTGCAAGAGGAGGCACGTGGACTCCCCCGAGTCCTTAACCGAGGACACTGACTTGGATGAAGGGGAAGGCTCCCCAAGATCACCCCCTGAGGATGTCTCCTTTGGAGACATCATGGAAATGCTTAGGATGAGAGGTCAGTGGTCTGCCCCCAAGGCTTCCTCCGAAGAGTCCGTGTTTCTGGAGCCATTCGAAGCAGGCCCGTCTACCTCTTGGGTGTCCCCTCCGGCCATCCCCCTGGTGGACCTTATTACCACCAGGGCGTGGAAGGACCCGGACACCGTGGAGCCAGTCCCTAAATGCTCGGACAGGATACTGAGCCCCCCCCCCGCAGACCGGTCCCACTGGAGCAAGGGTCCCCCCGTAGATGCCATGTTGACGGCGGCAGCCACGAAGAGGGAACTAGCTCAGGAGAGCCCCTCAGTCCATCCACCGAGCAAGGAGTCCCGCTCGATGGATCGCTTAGGGAAGCGAGTTTTTAGTTCAGCGACCTTTTCGGTAAGGTCCCTGAACTATATGGCACACGTCATCAGGATGCAGTGGGATCTTATCAAAGAATACGCTGCCTCCCCCCCCTGAGTCCATGTTGGCGGAGGACAAACAGTTATATTCCACCCGAATGGCCACTCTGAGATCTATTTCGAATACCTCTATGCGGCTATTGTCCCACGCCACTGAGGGAGCTGCTACAGCTAGCAGAGCGGGCCTGGTCATGAGACGTCAGGCCTGGCTCCGGCATTGTGACTTTGCGGAGACCTTTAAAGTGTCCTTTGCGAATGCCCCTTTCGATGGTTCTGCCCTGTTTGGCAAAAGGGTTCGCGAGACACTAGTCCAAACCGAGAAGGACGGGAAGATGTTGTCTGCCGTCAGAGTCCGCTTCTCTGCTCCCCAGCAGTCCTTTTCGAAGAACCAAAAGGGTCAGAAGAAGATGTGGTTCCGGAAATCGCAACATTCCCAACCCGCTCCGGACAACCAGTCCTTCCGTGGCAGAGGAGGACAGGGAGGACGCTGAACTAGGGGCAGAGGGGCTCCGAGAAACTTTGGGTCCAGAGAATCCTTCTCTGACCGGCCCACGCAGCAGCCCTGAAGGGTTGCCCGGCTGCTCCACTCTGGAGGCAGTCGGGGTGTGCTTCTCGGAGCACCTAGCGGCATGGGAGTCCATCACGTTAGACCGCTGGGTGCTTCGAATTATATCCAGAGGGAACAAAATTCCAATACTTCATGTCCCCAAAATCAGGAACCTCCCTGATGTAAAACCCGATCAGAGGGAGGCTGCAGCCACAGAAATTCAGCAGCTGCTAGGAAAAAGAGCCATCCAGCCCATCCCCCAAGACCAGCTTGGATTAGGGTTCTACTCCAGGATTTCCTTCAAGGATGCAACTGCAGTCCTGACATATGGGTTGTCCTGCCTCAGGCAGCCCTTCGGTCGGCCGGATTCCAAAGTCTGGGTCCGGCGTCGGCTGATGTCGCCCCTTCCCCGACGTCAGAGCGCCTGGGGTATAAAAGCGTCAGCCGACGCCATCTTCTTCAGTCTTTCTTGCCACGTGGCGCCCGAAGCAGAAGCAGTTCGCAAGTGCCGGTCGACTAGCTACTGTGTTTTCAGCCTGAAGTCTGCAAAAAAGCTAAGTACCCCGTTGGGGACCTTTTCTTGCCTCAGCCGATGTCAGATAAAACTGTAAAAGTTAATAATTGTTTAACTTGTGGGAAACAAATACCTCATAAGGATTTCCACTCTTACTGCTTACCCTGCCTAGGCCCAGAACACAACGTCTCGGCCTGTACAGCTTGTGCTTCTTTCAATAAACGCACTCTTAGGCGTCAGACAGAGTTTGCACAGGATTATTTTGGGGAAGATTTCTGTTATATCATGCCGTCGGGGCTTCCGACAGCACATTTACCTAAAAAACGGAAGGATAAGGACCGACACCCGCGGTCTCGACCGACACCACGCTTAGGCCTACCGCGAGTGTCTCAGTCTCTTCTGAGCCGGTTTCACAACCGCTACAGACCGACGAAAACCCCCCACCGGTTACTTCGGTACCGGAGGCCAGCTCGGTGCCGGTTTCTGTTCTCCCCTCTGAGACCGTAGCCCAGGATATTTCTGACACCATTTCAGTGGATAAGACTACTCCAGCACGCGGGGCTGCCAGGCCTCCAGTGTCTATGTCCATTAAGGCCTACACACATGCTAAAGCTGCCAAACAGGCTAAGTCTCTCCCTCCAAGATCTGTTTCTCTGGGATCCACTTCAGGTTCTCAAATTTTAAGTTTAGCTGAGGACCTTATTTCTTTAATTAGGGGTTCTCAGCCACATCCAGATAGAGGCCCTCAGCCGCCTTCTATCAAGAGGCCTAGGGTTGAGCAGGTAGATCCCCAGTCCTCTGATGAGGCCTCAGGTGATTCGGCACATTCAGTCTACCAGGAGGAGGCCTTCCCGGCCTACGAGGATTCTGATGCGGAGGAATCCATTCCCTCTGCTTCTCCTCCTGAGGAGCTTTCCTTTGGGGAAATGCTTCATTCCATGAGGGAGCACTTCAAATGGCAAGGCCAAGAATACCCAGATTCTAGGAAAAGGTTAAGGGAATTTTTAAAGCTGCCTCAGCATAGACCCTTAGCTATTCCTCCAGTTTTAAATGTTTTAGATGATGTGTACTTAGAATGTAGTGTTTCCCCTGACTCCCTCCCCCCTGCTCCTGTCAAGCCAGACAGGTACTACAGGTTCCCAGACACACATCAATTTCTGTACAAGGGCCATACTGCTGACCCTGAAACTATTTCTCAGGGGCCTAAAGGGGTTTCCTCCACTACTGCTAAGAACCCACTTCCTTCGGAAAGAGATTCTAGGGCTTTAGAAAGGTGGGGCAAGAAAGTATATACATCTTCCACCCTTTCTATGCGAGCATTAAATTGTCAATTTCATATGATTCAGTATCAGGAATACATGTTGGATAACTTGCAAAAGAAATTGGCTTCCCCTGAACCATTAGATAGAAAGAGGTTACAGGAATTGGTTCATAATACTCAGCAGGTTAGCAACCATTTCCTTCAGTGTGGATATGATGCATTGGAAGCTTCATGTAGGGCAGCAATGACAGGTGCAGTCATACGCAGACATGCTTGGTTAAAGGAACAAACATTGCCAGACCATGTGAAAATTAAGCTTTTGGACGCACCACTAGAGAAACATAAGCTATTTGGTGCTACTGCACAAGAGGTCTTAAAGAAAATAGAGGAAAAGGCAAAATCAGTGCAAACAGTCAAAGATTTCCTCCAGGTACAGCCTCCAAGATTCAGCAGGAATTGGCCTTCTAAGCATTGGTCCTTTCCAGACACAGACAAATTTCAGAGGCAAAAACAGACATGGCAGAGGTAGAGGGCAAACTCTAGGCTCCTACAGAGGACGTCAATGGCAGCCTCCGAACCAGAGAGGTGGGGCAGGACCTTCCACTGCTCCGCAGGGACAATCTCAATGACTTGACTTTGACTCCGCCATCCAGGGCTCAATTAGAAGCACTGCTGGGCGGAAAATTATCTTTATTCTCACAAAATTGGCACAATATTACAAAGGACAAATGGATACTGGAGATAATAGACAAAGGATACAGATTCCATTTTCATACACTGCCAACAAGACATGGCACGCCAAACCTGCCACCAAAGCAAAGGGCAGAGGCACTCAAACAAATAACAAACCTACTTCAAATAAGAGCTATAGAAAATGTTCCTTCTGCAGAACAAGGCCAAGGATTTTATTCAAGACTGTTCCTTGCTCCAAGAAAAGAAAACCAATGGAGACCCATTCTGGACTTGTCCGCACTGAATACTTACCTTATTGTGCCAAAATTCAAAATGCTGACTTTACAGCAACTCCTTCCCATGCTGGGCAAGGGGTCTTGGCTGGTAACTCTGGACCTCAAGGAGGCATACCTGCATGTCCCAATCAGACAAAGTTGCAGAAGATACCTCAGATTTCTTGCAGGCTCAGAGCATTATCAATTCTCAGCATTGCCCTTTGGCTTATCTACTGCGCCCAGAGTGTTCACGAAATGCCTGGCATCAGTAATTGCACATTGCAGACTTCAGGGGATACAAATATACCCTTACCTGGACGACTGCCTTATACAAGCTGACAGCCAACAAGCCTTGTTAAAAAACGTGGACTATGTCATTCACCTACTGCAGGCCTTGGGATACACAGTCAATATTCAGAAATCAAGTCTCGTACCATCCCAACAAATACCTTTCCTGGGTGCCACACTGGACACAAACACCCAGATGGCGTTTCTGACAAAAGAAAAAAAAAACAATTACCAGAATACTTCAGAAAATTAGCAACACACACCCAGATGACTGCAAGGAAAATCCTGCAGGCCCTGGGTTTCATGGCATCTTGCATTCTTCTGATTCCACACGCAAGGCTGCATATGAGGAAACTACAATGGTATCTAAAAAGTCTATGGTTTCAACACAGCCACAGCCACAGCCTGGAAGCATTGATCCCACTCATACCATGCCTTCAAAAGGAATTTCTGTGGTGGGCTCAAGCAAGCCAGATAAACAAAGGTCTGCCTTTCAGCAAGCCTCATACAAGTCAAACCATAACAACAGACGCCTCAGACCATGGATGGGGGGCGCACATGGAGGGCAGATGCATTCAAGGACAATGGACACAAAAAGAAAAGCACCTGCACATCAACCAAAAAGAAATGCTGGCAGTGATACATGCAATCAAGGCCTTCGAAAAGTTCATGCATCAGGGCCATCTACTAATAAAGACAGACAATACCACAGTTATGTGGTACATAAACAAGCAAGGAGGTACCCATTCCTATCCTCTTTGCAGACTGGCAATGAATCTCTCGGATATTTCCCTACAATTGATAATAGAGCTACAATCCCAGTTTGTACCAGGGAAGGACAATGTTCTGGCGGACAGCCTAAGCAGAAACATCATGGATCCACATGAATAGATGTTGCATCCAGACATTTTCTTACAAATAACTCAAGCATGGGGAAGGCCGGACATAGATCTTTTTGCCTCCCACCTCAATCATCATCTGAAAAAGTTTTGCACAAGGACATACCATCCTCAAGCATGGAAGGTGGACGCTCTCTCCTTCACTTGGAACTCTCTAACACTGTATGCCTTCCCACCTCTTCCTTTGATGACCAAGGTGTTACTAAAGATCAAGACAGAGCAACCGAAAGTCATACTGATAGCTCCAGACTGGCCAAGACAACACTGGTACCCACTGCTACGGAGCTTGACACACGCCAACCCGTGGCTCCTTCCTCAATGGCCACTTCTTCTGACACAGCACAATTACAGGACACTACACCCCAGCTTGAAAACATTGAAGCTGACAGCTTGGAAGATTCCATGACTATTCCTCAGGATACACTTTCCAAAAGGGTAAAAGATATCATCCTGGAGGCGCGCAGACCTTCCACTAGAAAAACATACTCCGCAAAATGGAAGAGATTTATTATCTGGAACAGCAAAAAGGGTCAAGACCCATCAGTGATGAGCATTCCACAGATCCTAGAATATTAGGCTGAAATGCTCCACAATGGCCTTTCATATTCTTCCATAAAAATACATGCTTCAGCAATATCTGCCAAATATAACACTGATCCGCCTGTATTTTCTCACCCATTGCTAAGACAGCTTCTAAGAGGTATAAAGAACATCAACCCTCCAAGGAAACCACCAGTGCCTGCATGGGACCTCAACTTCATGCTGGAAAAATTTACTCTTCCTCCCTTTGAACCAGCAGCATCTTCAGAGTTGAAATTTCTGTCTTGGAAGACAGCTTTCCTTCTGGCAGTAACCTCAGCAAGAAGAGTCTCTGAGCTACAGGCCCTTATGGCAATACAACCATTTCTCATTTTTCATCAGGACAGAGTTTCTTTGAGAACCAATCCGTCATTCATGCCAAAGGTGGTATCCAGGGTGTCCCTGAATCAAGCTATTCACCTGCCTACCTTCTTTCCCAATCCTCAAAATAAAGGAGAGAGATTTCTGCACACCTTGGACATACACAGACAGTTGCGCTACTACTTGGACAGAACAAAGTCTTTCAGAAAATCTGACCAGCTTTTTGTAGCTTGCGCTGGATTGCAGGAAAAGCAATTTCCAAACAGACAATTTCTAAATGGATTGGAAATTGCATTCGATTCTGCTACTCTTTTCATGGAAAAACTGTGCCAGCTGACATCAGGCCACATTCCACCAGAGCTACAGCCACCTCCACAGCCTTTTTAAGAGGAGTGGCAACAAAGGACATTTTAGAAGCTGCTACATGGAGCTCCGTGCATACATTTTCCAAACATTACAACCTGCCTTTATATTCCAGATCCAGAGCAGGGTTTGCTTCTGCAGTCCTGCAGGGCATTTTAGCTACACCATCTTTGTCTTAGTGCCTACCACCCCCAGGTTGGCTATGGTATTCAACCCATATGTCAGGACTGCAGTTGCATCCTTGAAGGACATAGTACAGTTTTGTACCTACCATAAATGTAGATGTCCGATAGGTATGCAACTGCAGTCAGGTTTTCCCTCCCACCTACCCCTCTGTGGTATTCTTTTGGGTTTCTACCCCTCATTTTAGCTACCTGGGGTAATTTTATATGGTGTATTTGTTTTTATGTTGTTGTACTTGTCTGGAATCTTTTCTCTATTTTCAAAATTTAGCCTTCCTTAGAGGGCACCTGGCATCTGGGGCAAGAAACACTGAAGAAGATGGCGTCGGCTGATGCTTTTATACCCGAGGCGCTCTGACGTCGGGGAAGGGGCGACATCAGCCGACGCCGGACCCAGACTTTGGAATCCAGCCGACCGAAGGGCTGCCTGAGGCAGGACAACCCATATGTCAGGACTGCAGTTGCATACCTATCGGACATCTACATTTATGGTAGGTACAAAACTGTACTTTCTTTCTGGTGCCAAAACAGACGGGGGACTTGAGACCAATTCTAGACCTTTCCCGTTTGTACCTGTCGGTAACCAAGGAAAAATTCCGAATGGTCACTCTTCAATCTATTCTCCCCCTCCTACGGGAGAATGATTGGATGTGCTCTGTAGACCTCAAGGATGCTTACTACCACATTCTAATGGACAGACGATCCAGGAGGTTTCTCCGCTTCCAACTGGGAGCCAGTCACTACCAGTTCAGGGTCCTTCCCTTTGGCCTCACCACAGCCCCCAGGGTGTTCACCAAGGTGTTAGCAGTGATAGCGGCCCATCTGAGACTCCAGGGAATGCAGGCCTTCCCGTACCTAGACGACTGGCTCCTGACCGCCCCAACAAGGCATCTACTTTGCTCAGCCAGAGATTTCTTTCTCTGCCTAGCCCCCCAATTAGGCATCACGATCAATACGGACAAATCTTTCCTTGCTCCGACACAAGTCATAGAATTTATAGGAGCCAGAATAGACACCAAAGATCTACGAGCCTTCCTGACGTCGGAACGACTACGGAATTTGCAACTTCATGTGCGGGCCATCCTCCAGTCAGAAGCTCCACTGGCGGAATTGGTCCTGAGGGTGCTGGGCTCCATGGCGGCAGCGATAACGCTGCTTCCATGTGCCCGCCTGAACATGAGAAGGTACTGCAGTGGACCCTTCTAGTGCAGTGGTCCTTTCAGTCTTTTCCTCTCCATCACCCCATCGCTATCAGCAAGGCTTGCAGGAGGGCCCTGTTATGATGGCTTCACTCCGGATCTCCATATGGGCCGACCCTTCTGCACTTGGCACGTGGAACGATACAGAGACCTCCCTGCATATCAACGTTCTGGAGATGAGAGCGGTGCTGTACGTGTTGCAAGCACTTCAGAATCTCCTCCCCGTAGGAACTATTGCAATTCAGTCAGACAGCATGTCTGTTGTCTGGTACATCAACAAACAGGGGGGGAACCAGGTCTTACCCTCTATGCCGCGAAGCCATGAGAGTGTGAGAATGGGTGATTTCCACCAACCGCTTTCTGATTGCAACGCACATTCCGGGGCGGGCCAACATCCTAGCGGACAAACTCAGCCGCACCATTCTTTCCCCTTACGAGTGGTCTCTCAACCCACTAGTTGCAAAGCAGATATTCGCAATATGGGGGCAACCCTGCCTTGATCTCTTTGCCTCTCCCTCAAACACCAAATGCGTCAATTTCTTTGCTCTGATTCCCCCTCCAGGGGAAACTCCAAGAGACGCTCTGGTGCATGCTTGGCCACCCGGTCTACTTTATGCCTATCCTCCTCTACCCCTGATGCTACAGCTGTTACTGAAAGCCTCGTGGTTCGGGAGCAGGATGATCCTCATTGCCCCATTCTGGCCTCGGCAAACTTGGTTCCCTTACCTGTGGTCTCACCTAGTGAATCCCCCCTGGATTCTGGATCCCAGTCCAGATCTAATCTCCCATCCGTCGGGCTTGTCGACCCCAAATCTGGACAGTCTGAAGCTGACAGCTTGGTTGCTCCAGTTCCACTCATAGTTAGGACTCCCGGTATCTCTTCACCAGTCAAAGCCATCCTCGTGGCAGCGCATAAACCTTCCACCAGGAAAGTGTACCGCAGTAAATGGAAACGTTTTTCCGTCTGGGCGGAGCATCATAATCTAGATCCCTTTAGATTATCTTCCATCCATACTAGACTCCCTAACCAGACTTTTTCAGGAAGGCGCTAGTTGCTCAACCGTCAAAGTACAATTGGCGGCCATCTCCCATTACCATGTGGGACATGACACAGGGCCCTTGATGTCGGCCAAATTGTGTAAAACCTTTCTCAAGGGTACTTTTCTGCTCAGACCCCCTATCAAATAAGCCGTACCCCCTTGGGATCTTTCACTAGTTCTTCAAGCCCTAACTGCTCCCCCATTTGAACCTGCCGCTTCAGTGGATCTCAAATACTTGTCCTGGAAAACAGCATTCCTTGTAGCCATTACTTCAGCGAAAAGAGTTTCGGAACGTCAAGCTCTTTCTGTGAACCCTCCTTAATTGATTTTTCATCCAGACAGAGTGTACCTCAATACCAATCCCTCCTTCCTTCCCAAAGTAGCATCAGAAACCAATATAAATTAATCCATAAATCTACCGGTCTTCTTTCCTAAATATCAGAAATAAGGAAGAGTACAAGCTGCACTCATTAGATGTTCTTAGGCAGCTACGTTTTTATACCTGTAGGACTGCTGGTCACAGGCAATCCGACCAGCTGTTCATTTCCTTTGCCAAATTGAATTTGGGGAAAGCAGTCTCAAAAATCTCCTTGTCACACTGGATTTCTCAATGTATTCTTTTAGCGTACCAAGCTTCTGGGAGACCCGCACCTGAAGAAGTTAGCGCACATTCCACTCGTTCAATCTCTACTTCTGCTGCCTTCGAATTTAGAGTTCTGTTGAATGATATTTGTTCGGCAGCCACTGGGGCCTCATCTCATACCTTTATTAACCACTACAAACTGGACGTAATTTCTAGAGGGAGAGCATCCTTTGGCTCTGCGGTGCTCCGCAATATCCTTCCATGATGGCCACCCAAGATTCAGGTAGCTAGGGACTCTGTCCCACAGGTTGCTGACAAATGAAGTCCCTACTTCAGATTAAGAAGTTATGCACTCACCATAACGTTCCATCTGAGTAGGTGGCTTCATTTGTCTGCAACCATCCCCCCTCCTTCCCCCTGGCCTTCAAAATGGATCTATGTAGGTTGTTTATTGGAATAGCCTTTTTGGGTATCTATAGAGGGGCAAACTTGATCTGAGGCCATGGAGGGTTGGCAGGGGATTATGGGTGAGAGGAGGAGCTAGGAGCTCAGATCCATTAGCTATGAAACAAGTTGCCGGCTCGGATCCGATATCGGATCCAAGACCCACAGGTTGCAGACAAATGAAGGCACCTACTCAGATGGAACGTTATGGTGAGTACATAACTTCTTATTTCGTTCTATAGACCCTTTTTGGGCAAACCTGTTTCAAAGGTCACTATAGCTAGAGGGATTTTTTTCATGTATCCTGCAGGTCTATAAGGACAAAGGCATGTTTCCTCCAGGTCAGGTTAAAGCTCATTCCACTAGGTCCATGGTTACGTCTGCAGCTTTCTGGTCTAGGGTGTTTTTGGATGACATTTGCTGTACAGCTACTTGGTCCTAATCTCATAATTTTATTTCCCATTGCAAATTGAATTTGACACCTAGAAGGAGAGCATCCTTTGGCTCAGCGGTGCTACGGAATATCCTTCCATGAGGGCCTCCCACGAGTTTAATAGCTGGGGACTCTGTCCTACAGGTTGAAGACCAAATGAAGTAAACTACTTCAGATAAAGAAGTTATGTACTCACCATAACGTTCCATCTATGTAGTTGTACTTCATTTGTTTTCAACCGTCCCTCCCTCCTTCCCCCAGACCTTGGCACATGATCAGCTTACGGGCTGTAGTATAGGTCACAAGTATGTTATCAGGTTGGGTTCTAAGTATAAGTTCTGCAAACTCTATCTGAGGATGAAAGGCAGTGGAGGTGTATTATGGGTAAGGGGAGGAGTCTGGAGCTCGGAGCTGATGCTAGTAATCTTTGCCGGCTCGGATCCGATACGGATCCATATTGCCACAGGTTGAAGACAAATGAAGTACAGCTACTCAGATGGAACGTTATGGTGAGTACATAACTTATTTTTCGTCATTTATGGTGAGTAGGTACAACTGTACTTTCTTATGACTGATGGTATGTTAAGTTAGATTAACTTTATACTGTTTATTGTTTGAAATTGATTGAATGAAGTCAGCTTAAAACAGTTTCACAAGTCCCCTTAAACCAGTCAATGTTTGTCTCTGTGTGAAATGTTTTCTCTCCCTTTAAGTGTCAAAATACCTGCAAGGGCATGCCTTCATTTTTTTTCTTTTCAGTAACCTGAGTCCAAATCAAAACCTCAATTTTCTAGTTGTGGTTGGGTTTATTTTCCTCAAACACAGGTAGGATGCTACTGTTGGAAATTATCATGTACTACTAGTCAAAAGGTTGAACTAATTAAGTTTTTCAATGCATTTGTAATTTGTTTTGAACCTCCAAGCCACATAGGGGGCTTCACACGTAGAGATTTCACAGTGTAAACTGCTACAAATTCACATGCTCATTGCCACAGAGAAACTGATAAAACTGCCTTAAAGCAAGTGTAAAGTTGATGGTGCAGTAATTTACACTTACTGGTGCAGTAAAAGTGTCTACAAAGCAGATACTGCTGGAAAAGTCGCAATTAAAGGAAACAATTGGAGTCTTAACACTGGCAGCTTTGGCTTATAGAGAAATTCCCCTTTGCAGTACCCCACTTCCAATTCAAACACAGCTTTTTAATTAGTAAGATTTTGCTGAATTGACCTATGTAATAAAAAAGAATAGTTTGGATTGATAGGAGAATTGAGAACCTGAGCAGGACAATGTAGACTTTAAACAACATCAAGGAATATTTATTGGTATATTTTGGAAACGTAATTTAGTATGGAAGGAATTGGACTGGTAAGATGGATTAGAATATAGAGACTGTTAATAGGTGGGAATTGAGCACATAAGTAAGAAAAATGACTTGTACAGTTAACTTTTGGATTTAAGTTTTATGTATGTTTGGCTTGTGTACCTCATTTGGGGGAGTAAGATATCTAAGGATCTTTTTTGGTGATGTGGAGACTTAGAAATCAGTTTAAAGGCATTAAGGAGTAACATCTTGCAAAGGGGAATCTGGAAATGGAGGTTATCGTATTTTACTTTTTGTTGTATGTAGTAATTTATTTATTCATTTGTCATTTGTTTACCAGGAAAGTCCGACCGGGCCCAAAAGTGCACATTTTCAGCGTAGACCTGGAGAGAAGAACTCCACAAGCACAATCTATCAAAAATCAATTACAGATATTTTAAATGACAAAATAGTACAAAACATAGAAGTGAAAAATATAATGAGAAAAGAATAGAAAATGCAATGAAAAACAATTAAATGAGTTGGAGAAAATATGTTAAGAAAAACTCATATATTAGTCATATTTGTTACATAGCAAGTGATAAATGAGACTGAGACTATTCTAATAAGATATTTAAAAGAGATATTAGAAATGACATGATTAGAGAGAATGAGGGGAAATTGAGTGATGTCTTAATATAAAAGACTGTGTTCATATTATAGTCATGGAAGGAAGGAAGTAAGGATGGAGAGAAAAGGAAATTTAAAAGAAAATTACAGGGTAGGATGTCCTCAGGTTACTTAGATGAGTAGGGAGGAAAGAGAAAAGTAGAGGAAATTTCTGCAGAGAGAATGTTGAAATGGTAAGGTAGTGGAAAAGAAAGGAGTGGAGTCGAAGGTTGGAGAGGGTTGTGAGGTGTGACTTAGGTTGGGGGGGCAGGTGAGTAAAATGTAGTGAGCAAGTTCAGTCAAGATTGGCACAGTAAGTAAGACATTTCTACAGAAAAGTAACAGCAGTGTAGGTTTGGAAGTAGGAGACCTATAAAAAGGAAATAGGGTAGATGGGAGAAAGGGCAGATGTAATGGGGCATAGATGGCAGAAGTATCTTCTTTAAAGATATGGGGATATAATGACATAGATTACAGAACTATTTTAAGATAATTTTCTGGGATTTAAGTATGAGTGTTGTATCACTGCATAATAGAAAGTTATATCAACCCTTTATTTGGATTGATTTCTGAATGTTGGCCATTAAAAAGATGTTTAGATTAGAACTGTATTAAATGTCATTATTGAAACAAAGGTTTAGTGTGTATAGAGTAGTAATGAGCATTTCTGTTGCAAGAAGAAAAGAAGTGAAAGCCTGTATTAAGTGCAAAACATGAACTAAAAGGTCATGTGTACGAATTATGGAATCTACAAGGCAACAGGCCCATATGGCAGTTTATGCCTTGCCTGTACCCCACTCTTGGATGTTATCTCCTCTTTTCAAGGAGTTGTAGGCCAGTCCTACCACAGATTAATTTATTTACACACACATCTAACTGTCTACATTCTTTTTAAAGGATGATAGTGTGTCAAATTACTTGGTCTGGAAAAGTAGTTTGTTCCAAATAAAGGGTACTTGTGTTACAAATCTGTTTATTCACCATGATCTGTTTATTTGCTGAATTAGGTTCAGATCTGTGGTTCTTGTGTTTGCTGAACTGTTGGATTTCTGGAGAAATAAGAGGTCCTGCACTCCCAGGTCTGTAATAGCCCAAAAGGCAAGTCAGAGATCTCCCTTAAGGAGTATATAGTACGCTGAAAATAAAGACAAGGCATCCAGTCTTGCTTGATAGCTCAAGTCCTTTAAGCCCATGATCATCTTTGTCAGAAACCTTTGAGGTTTTAGTAAGATACATCACAAAGGGGACATTGTATTCTGTGATGAGCCTTGCTACAGAATATACAGAGGTAAGGACTTCGTTTCTAGCGGGAATACTCCTTTTTGATTGTCTGTGCCAAGTATTAGGCTTGCCTGATCTTTGTTGCAAAGTGATGATCAAAGGAGATGGAATTATCTGCCCATGTTCCAAGGTGTCTAACAATATCTTCATTATAGAAAGGGGTGTCTTCTGTACTTTAATCCGAGTTGATGGCTTGTTTGTCAAATACAGCAGTATTGCATTTTTATCATTTAGTTTTAGACTTTTTTTAATGCACCAGCTACTTCCATGGGTAAGTTCATTTTTTAGCTTCTGCATATCAGACTGGGATCAAGTGCGACACCAAGCTTACACTTGTCTGTAAACTTGGTTAACCAGAGCTCCTGGTGTTTGTTTTGGAAATCTGAGAAGTATACGCTAAATATCAGTGGTCCCAGCAGGTAGTGCTGTGGTAAACCCACTGGTTACTTTCATGATGTCCTTCAAGGATGCATCTGCAGTCATAACAAATGGGTTGTCCTGTCGTCAGCAGCCCTTCGGTCGGCCGGATTCCAAAGTCTGGGTCCGGCTTCGGCTGATGTCGCACTTCACCCGACATCATCTCTGCTGGTCTTCAGGTATAAAGGCATCAGCCGACGCCATTTTCCTCAGTCTTTCTTGCCGCGCGGCGCCCGAAGCAGAAGCTGTTCGCAAGTGCCGGTCGGTCAGATCCAGAGATTACTACTACCGAATACTACTTCGAAGACTTCTAAAAGCTAAGTACCCCGTTGGGGACTCTTTCTTGCCTCAGCCGATGTCAGAAAAAGTCAATAACTGTTTAACTTGTGGGAAACAAATACCTCATAAAGATTTCCACTCTTACTGCCTGCCTTGCTTAGGCCCAGACCACGACGTTAGCAGCCTGTTCGGCCTGTGCTTCCTTCAACCGCCGAACGCTTAGGCGTCGGTCGGAGTTTGCTGAACAGTTTTTCGGCTCAGATTTTGCGTACATTATGCCATCGGATCCTCCGACTACCCAAATTGTTAAAAAACGCAAAGAAAAAGACCGACACTCGCGGTCCGCGGTTTTGGCCGAAACCACGGTTAAGCAAGCCGCGAGTGTCTCGGTTTCGGCCGAAACCGAGAAAACCGGTCAATCTTCAGCCGAATCCATGACTACTACTGAGGCTCCTGCTTCCTTAGTTGAATCGGCCTCAGAAGTTTTGCCTACTACTGTGGTTCCTAGTGATTTATCAGACACCATTCCTTTGGATGTCTCTACCCCAGCACGTGGTGCTGCTAGGCCTCCTGCAGCCATGTCTATTAAGGCCTTTGCCAGGGCTAAAGCAGCCAAAACTGTTAAATCAGTGCCTGTTAAGCCCCCCTCACACAGGCCCACTTCTAGTTCACAAATGCTTACTCTGACAGAGGATTTAATATCCTTAATTAGGGGATCCCAATCTCACCCAGACAGGGCCTCTCAGCCCCCAGAAAAGAGACATAGAGCAGAGCCCCCCGAGCCAGTGTCCTCTGATGATTCTTCGGATGACTCAGACATTACAGATCAGCCAGAGGCTCCTTTTTCTACCTATGAAGATTCCGATGCTGAGGAATCCATTCCATCTGCCTCTCCACCAGAGGAATTTTCCTTTGGGGGAAACCTTACATGCCATGAGAGAACAATTCCAATGGCAGGGACAAGATTTCTCAGATTCCAGAAAAAGGCTTAGGACATTTCTGCACTTACCACAACATAGGCCCTTAGCTATACCTCCAGTACTGCCTGTTGTGGATGATACATTTAATGATGTTTGCACTGCTCCTGATACTTTACCTCCAGCCCCTGCCAAACCAGATAGATTTTACAGGGTGCCAGACACTCATCACCACCTATACAAGGCCCCACTTGCAGATCCTGAGACCTTATCATGAAGGGATTCTCATCTAGATCAAGGGAGGTCATAGTCTCCTTATACTCATCACTCATCAGACCAATGATTGAGTACAATGCCCCATTCAGAATGTATCTGACCCGACACTTGCAGCAGCTGGAGAGGCCACAAAAGTTCCTCACCAAAAGGATAAAGGGTCTCAAACATCTGTCCTATGCTGCCCGACTGAAAGAACTCCAGCTCTATTCAGTCGCTTACCGCTTGCTCAGAGGTGACCTTTGCCTAACATACAAGGCCATGTCAAACCCAGATTTGATGAATATGGTTCACCTCAAAAAATCTAGATCCGTCAGAGCCACAAGGGCGGGAGACTTAAACCTCGACACGGCTATTAATAGGACGTGCTGGAGGGATAGATTCATCACCCAAAGACTCCCTATGCTGTGGAATAAAATCCCGGTATATGTGAGGCAGAGCACCTCGCTGGCCTTGTTCAAGAGAAATCTTGACCAATGGATGGGAGATCGCAGATATACCCCAGGGATTACCTCAGTGTCACTGCTCGACAGAGGCACAGCAAAATAATGGGTATAGTTCCCCATACTAAAGGGGTGGCATAAGCCACAAAACTATGGGCTAGGCTTGTAAATGCCCTCGGGCAGATAGCCTAGTATGAACCTATGAACCTATATCCCAGGGGCCTAAGGCAGTAGCCTCGACCTCAGCAAAAAACCCTATTCCTTCTGAAAGGGAATCCAGGTCCTTAGAGAGATGGGGGAAAAAAGTTTACACCTCTGCTACTCTCTCAGCTAGAGCTTTAAACTGTCAGTTTCATATGATCCAATACCAAGAGTTTATGCTTGATCAGTTAACTAAGAAGCTGTCCACTGATGACTCCTTAGATAAGAAATATGTTTTAGAAATGGTGAATAACATTCAGCAGGTTAGTAACCATTCTTTAAAATGTGGCTATGATGCACTGGAGGCGTCATTTAGATCAGCCATGACTGGCACAGTGATAAGAAGGCATGCATGGTTGAAAGAACAGGTCTTGCCGGATCATGTTAAAGCAAAGCTGTTAGATGCTCCTATGGATAAGGCCAGTCTATTTGGTACACCTGCTCAGCAAGTAATGAAGAAAATGGAAGAGAAGGCAAAATCTGTACAAACAGTTAAGGATTTCTTACAGGTTCAGCCCCCAAGGTTTAGCAGGAACTGGCCTGCCAAAATTGGTCCTTTCCAGACTCCTCAAAATCTCAAAGAGGCAGGAATAGACGCCTAGAGGCAGAAATCAATCCAGAGGAGGTGCCTACAGAGGACGACAGTGGCAAGGCAATAACCGAGGCACAGACACAACCACTGCCACTGCAACAGGACAATCACAGTGACTTGGCTCTGACACCGCCTACCAGGGAGCAAATAACAGCACCTTTAGGCGGAAAGTTAGCCTTATTTTCAAAAAATTGGCACTATATCACAAAAGACAAGTGGATTTTGCAAACCATAGACCAAGGCTACAGGTTCCACTTCCACACCTTACCAGTAAAAAGAGGAATGCCAAACCTACCTCCAAATCAAAAAACAGAAGCTCTAAAGCAGATAGCGCAATTAACACAGATAAGAGCCATGGAAAGAGTACCAGTAACAGAACAGGGCAAAGGATTCTACTCCAGACTCTTCCTAGTACCAAGAAAAGAGAAAAGTTGGAGACCTATTCTCGACCTGTCCGTCTTAAACACATACATCATTGTCCCAAAATTCAAAATGCTGACCCTACAGCAACTTCTTCCCATGCTGGGCAAGGAGTGTTGGCTGGTAACTCTAGATCTCAAGGAGGCATACCTGCACGTCCCCATACGACCAAATTGCAGAAGATACCTCAGATTTCTTGCAGGATCAGAGCATTATCAATTCTCAGCATTGCCCTTTGGCTTATCTACTGCCCAGAGTATTCACAAAATGCCTGGCATCAGTAATCGCTCACTGCAGGCTACAGGGAATCCAAATTTATCCATACCTGGACGACTGCCTGTTGCAAGCGGACAACAAAAGCAAGCTGACAACAGATTTACAATGAGTCATTTGCTTACTACAAGCCCTGGGATACACAGTCAATTTACAAAAGTCAAGACTGATACCATCCCAAACAAGAACATTCTTGGGTGCGGAATTGGACACAGCAAAACAAATGGCATTCCTAACTGCAGAAAAACAAAAACAACTCCCTCTTTACTTCTTGGCATTAACCAAGCAGAACAAACTAACAGCAAGAAAAGTACTGCAGGCCTTGGGCTTCATGGCATCATGCATAATCTTGGTCCCACATGCCAGACTACATATGAGAAAGCTACAGTGGTACCTAAAGAATTTATGGTCTCAACACAGGCACAGCTTAGAAACCGAAATCCCACTAATCCCATGCCTGAAACAGGAGTTCCTATGGTGGGCTCAAGCATGCCAGTCAAACCCAGGCTTGCCCTTCCACAGCTCTCAAGCAAGCCAAACCATCACAATGGACGCCTCAGACCTAGGCTGGGGGGCGCACAAGTTGGACAAATGCATACAAGGATTGTGGACTCCAGACCAGCTGCACCTGCACATAAACCAAAAAGAAATGCTGGCAGTAAAACTAGCAATCCAGAAATTCAGACCATTCCTCAAAGAAGGCCATTTAATGATAAGGACAGACAACACCACAGTCATGTGGTACATCAACAAACAGGGAGGTACTCATTCATACCCCCTATGCAGAATGACTCTGGACCTTTGGAATATGGCTCTGAGCTACAACATCCAGTTACAGGCAATATTTGTGCCGGGAAAAGAAAACACCCTAGCAGACATGTTAAGCAGAACCACCTCGGATGCTCACGAATGGATGCTACACCCGGACATCTTCAAGGCCATCACAAAGAAATGGGGAATGCCACAAATAGACCTATTCGCATCCCCACTCAATCACCAGCTCAAAAAATTCTGCACAAGGACATACCACCCACTTGCATGGAAGGTGGACTCTCTATCCTTCAGTTGGAAAGGCCTGACAGCATATGCATATCCACCTCTTCCTTTGATGCACAAGGTACTACTAAAAATCAAAGAGGAACGCCCAAGGATAATCCTGATAGCTCCGAATTGACCAAGACAACACTGGTATCCATTGCTGAAGAGCATGTCTCAGGGGAGAATGTGGTCAATACCCCTGATGCCTTTGATGTTAACTCAGAACAACTACATCATCATGCACCCAAACCTAAAAACCTTGCAACTGACTGCCTGGAACATCACATAGCAGCAACTAACCCAGACCTATCCCAAAGGGTTAAAGACATTATCCTTGAAGCCCGCAGACCTTCAACCAGAAGGAACTATGCAGGAAAATGGAAAAGATTTGTCATTTGGAGTACTGAAAGAGGAAAAGATGTGTCGAACATAGATATTGCTAACATCCTGGAGTACTTGGCAGAGCTTCTACATACAGGCCTGTCCTGTTCCTCCATCAAGATACATGCATCAGCTATTTCAGCAGAATACAGCTTCGATCCACCTGTCTTTTCCCATCCTCTACTCAGGCAGTTCCTCAGAGGGATCAAGAATGTAAAACCTCCTAGGAAACCACCATTACCAGCATGGGACTTGAACTTTGTGCTAGAAAAATTGACACTCCTCCAGTTGAACGAGCAGCAACAGCAGATCTTCAACACCTATCATGGAAAACTGCTTTCCTACTGGCAATTACTTCAGCAAGGAGGGTTTCGGAACTACAGGCCTTAATGGCAGTACAACCCTTCCTAATCTTCCATCAAGATAGGGTGTCCATGAGAACTAATCCTACATTTATGCCTAAGGTGGTATCCAGAGTGTCTTTAAACCAGGCAATCCACCTACCTACCTTCTTTCCCAATCCACAGAACAGGGGAAAGACTGCTGCATACCTTGGATGTACATAGACAGTTACGCTACTACCTGGACAGAACCAAAGGTGACAGAAAACTGACCAGCTTTTAGTTGCCTATGCAACAGGAAGGGAAGGAAAAGCAATTTCCAAACAGACAATCTCCAAATGGATAGGAAATTGCATAAGATTCTGTTACTCCTACCACGGAAAACCAATTCCACAGAACATAAGACCTCATTCTACAAGGGCTACAGCCACTACCACAGCTTTCTTACGAGGAGTGGCAACCAAGGACATTATTGAGGCGGCTACTTGGACCTCCGTGCATACATTTGCCAAGCATTATAATTTACCTCTATACTCTAGATCCCGAGCAGGGTTTGCCACTGCTGTACTGCAAGGGATCCTAACTACACCATAATTCTTCTTCCTCCTCCCCTAGTTTGGCTATGGTATTCTACCCATTTGTTATGACTGCAGATGCATCCTTGAAGGACATAGTACAGTTTTGTACCTACCATAAATGTAGATGTCCGAACAGGATAGCATCTGCAGTCAGGATTACCCACCCTCCTTCCCTCTGTGGTACTCCTAGGGTATTTACCCTCCTAATAGCTAGCTGGGGGGGAGTCTCTTATGGTGTATTTGTTTGTATATATGTACATACATTATTATTTTTTGTGTTTGCGTTCTACTTTTTTGGAAACATTGGCATTTATCCAAAATTTTAGCTTACCAAGAGGGCTACTGGCATCTGGGGCAAGAAACACTGAGGAAAATGGCGTCGGCTGATGCCTTTATACCCGAAGACCAGCAGAGATGACGTCGGGTGAAGTGCGACATCAGCCGAAGCCGGACCCAGACTTTGGAATCCGGCCGACCGAAGGGCTGCCTGACGACAGGACAACCCATTTGTTATGACTGCAGATGCTATCCTGTTCGGACATCTACATTTATGGTAGGTACAAAACTGTACTTTCTATGAAGATGTGTCATTCACCTTCACAGATTGGTTTTGTTCCTTAGCTAGTTACCTAACCAATTAACTGAAATGGCTACATAGAGTTCAGTTTACAGAATATTTAGTTTGTTGGTAATGCTGTCATATGATAGAGTATCAGATGCCTAGGCAAGATTCAGGTGTACTGTATGGACAGTGTCATAACTGTCCATGGCTTGCGTTATCCTCTCAAAAAATGTATCCGATTCATTAGATAGAATATACCCTTAACAAAGCCAAACTGCTGGGATTCAAGACATATTATGTTGTAGTTTATCAGATCTGTTGTGACCCATTCTGCGGCCTTGCAAATGAGGCTTGTCAGGCTAATGGGTCTGTATTTCACCATATCAGTAGTGGGGCTACCCTTTTAAAGAGGAATCACAACTGCTGTGCACCAAACCTCAAGTAAAAGTCAGTGAATAAGCTCAGGTTGAATAGTTGTACGTGTGGGTCCACCAGCACATGTTTAATGCTGTTCAGTACTTTTAACAAATGTTCTTTTGTGGTGATTTTCGAGAGTGAGGTCTTTAGGTACATGTGCGTTTTTTTATAGATGTCTGTGAAGTGAAATTTGCACTGAATGTGTTTACTAGTATATTTTTGTTATCCACTGGATCACAGTTGGTAGTGCCATTTTGAATACGTTCAGAGCAATATTGGATGCTATTTCATAATTTCTGATGCAAGGAGAGAAGACGATTTGTCATGATTCATGCTCATCATTCCCACTGCCTCATTAGTATTTTGGGTTATCTGCCAAGGTAACTTATTACTGTCCTGTACTAGACATCTTTGAAAAGCTCAGACTCCCCTCCCATTCTCTCCTTGTGACAGCTAATAGGCTAAAACAATGCCTACAGCTGTGTCAGGCAGTGAGTGTTCAGTCTTTCTCTGCCATCCAAGGAAGAAAGTCCATTGACTCTCCACAAGATTCATTACTAATTTCCAAGCTTACTGCTCAGATAACCTGCATTAGGGAACAGTCTTCCTCTCATTTTATTACTAGATTTAGTCTTATTCTGTTTTTATGTTGAAGAAAATATTTATTTTAATATTGTATTTCTGAGTGTTTACAGTAATTTCTGTGGGAACTTACTCTTATAGCAGTGTTTGTTAGGGTTCTGTGATTGTCAAATGCTTGTTTTTATTGTTTCTGAGGAAACTTTCAGTGTTTCTGTTAGAAGTCGTGTGTGTGTGTGTGTGTGTGTGTGTGTGTGTGTGTGTGTGTGTGTGTGTGTGTGTGTGTGTGTGTGTGTGTGTGTGTGTGTGTGTGTGCTGTTAGACACTATTGGCTGTCCATTGCAGTCAGAATGTTGTATTATTCAGCATTTCTAAATTTCTTATCATATTTATGACCCTGCTGTGTGTGCGTTTTTACCAGAGATGACATTATTTGAATGTACTGTGGTGATTTTACTCTCACTGACAAGAAAATCTAGTTTAAATTGCTGTTAAACATTATTTTAATTGCAGTCAACATGGTTAAAGTGTGTGGAGCTATTTTTTTTTCTTTTTAACACTAGCTTGGCACATTGGTTGCTGTGGTGTTTAGACTTTGTGCAGTGGAAATTCTTTAACTTCTGTATATTATAAAATAATTTTGAACACTTAAAACTTTTTTTTGTGATAAAAGCACAGGTTGGCAGAGTTTAGTTGTGTAGGGACATACTTATTACTAGATACTTTAAGTGCTTATTGTGATGCATTGTCCAGTGCTGCCAGTTTATTATTCTGGCTGTTCTGTTCCCTGACTTGATGGATCCTAACTTTGGTCCTCCCCCAGCAAATCCAGTTGCACCTACAAAAAATAAAAATATGCTTCAGCCAATGGTTATTGATTCTCTCGGAGTCACTGCTCAGCCAGCAGACCACTTACCTTTTGCTCTGTCTTCCCCTTGTAGAGCTTTGTTGGTCACATTTACCCTCCTGCTCTGTTGCAATACATGGCATAGGAGAACAAAACCCTTTAGGTACATGAGTAGTCCGGGGTTAGAGAACCCTTGCTAGACATAATACTGTGCCCCCAAATATTTTATTAAGTAGAGAGGTTCACAAGTAGAAAAAACAGAAGCTTCTCCACAGAGCTAATAATCAGATTATAGTTGTTGATGAGGCTGATTTGGGTTTCTTGGCTAAAAGTGCTCTGCACACAGCTGGCTCTTGTGGTTGTATTCCCATACATGGCTCTAGTCCTAGTTTTGCTAGAGACCTTTCTGTTTCAGAGAATAATGAGGAATCTGACAAGGGCAATGTGATTTCCTAGTTGACACAGAGTCCATTTACCCTTCTTTGGAAGGTGAACCTGAGATTAAGTCCAAGTAATTGTTCACTTATCTTTAGATGGTTGGTAGATTTGGTGATGTTTTTTCTTGGCAGCAGTCTGTCACTATCACAGAGCTGGCAAGGTATATAACCTTATAGAGGATGAGATGCACAATTATGTGGCTATCCTCCCCAGGGTTGCCAGATTTCCAGCATTAAAGAACTAAAGAACTGAGCTCACTCTGCCTGCAATAAACACAGAGCTTCTCGTGTTTAATGCATTGCAGTTCCGCATTAAACACGAGAAGCTCCGTGTTTAGCGATTTTTGATTGGCCCGTATACCGGCATATGGGCCAATCAAAAAATCGCTAAACACGGAGCTTCTCGTGTTTAATTCGGAACACAAGAAGCTCTGTGTTTAGCAATTTTTGATTGGCCCGTATGCCAGGTATACGGGTCAATCAAAAAAAAAAAAACAAACAAAGTGGAGGCTGGCCGGGATTTAAACCGGCAGGGCGGGACTCGGGATCAGGCTACTGATCTCGGGACAGTCCCGCCCAAATAGGGACGTCTGGCAACCCTGATCCTCCCTCTCTTACCAGCCTTGTAAGGCATTTATAAAGCTGCCTGAAGGACATTATCCATTCCAGCAGTACCTAAAACCTCAGAGAAAATGTAGGGTCTCTCTGGATATGATGGTTCTCTTTTTCCTCATTTGACTACTGACCCAGCTGTAGTTTCCCCAGCTGTCTGCTCAAAAAGAAGTCCTTTGCTTCATCTAATCCAGCTCCCCCTGATAAAGAGGGAAAATGGATGCCTCTAGTTGTCTAGGCTTTAGAATGCTAAATTTTCAAGGCTATATGCTGAAATGTATTTTATATTGTGCATACAGTTTGGATGATTTTGCTGCATCCTTACCTGCAGTGCAAAAGCTTATATGAATGAAATTGTTTCTGCTTTGACTCAGGTTTTTAAACACATTTTGAGAGGTGTGCTTGAATGTGCAAATACAGCCTCTTGAAATGCTGCTGCTTCTGTTGTATTAAGACAGTATGCTTGGTTATGTAATCAGAACTTCACTGATGATTTAACCTTTCAGTTCTGGATTGTGTATTAGGCACCGATTGTCAAATGCGGGGATAATAGAAGCTATTTAATGCATGGGGTATCTAGGATGTTTAATGTACCCAAGTTTTCCTCAAACAAGGCATCTTCCTTCAAGGGGCAGAACAAAAATCTCAGGTAAACAAAAGTCAGGGATCTCGAAGGAAATTGCAGAAAGATGATTCTTTGAGACCAAACAAGAGGGGTTCCTTTCTGAAAAAAGGTCAACCCCCTGCAAAGGAATGACTACGCTGAGTCACAGAGCACCCTACCCACCTCCCTGCACTTCCTTCTGTTCTTCCTTCCCCTAGGCTCACTCTCAACCCTGTATCTTGTTAGCAGATAATGTCAGATAAATGGCTCTATGAATAATTCACAGAGGATGCACTTGGTAGTGGATTGAAATTCCTTCCCCTTTAGAGAAAATCCCCCATGTCCACCAGAGCAAACAGCACAGTTTCCTTCAGTGTTCCATCCAATGGTAGAATCAGAGGTTATAGAACCAGTGCCTACAATACACAAAGGCAAATAATTTTACTCCATAATCTTTCTGTTACCAAAAAGGAGCACTCCTGGAGATGCACCACAGATTTGTTCTTTCTAAACACCTTTGTAAAAGTTTTGAAATTCTAAGTACTCACCTTACATTTGTTCTTAGAGTTGCTTCCAGACCACTCTTTTATGGTGACTCTAGAT
Source organism: Protopterus annectens (assembly GCF_019279795.1). Classification (NCBI taxonomy): domain Eukaryota; kingdom Metazoa; phylum Chordata; order Ceratodontiformes; family Protopteridae; genus Protopterus; species Protopterus annectens. The sequence goes on along the minus strand of NC_056725.1, from coordinate 704,539,141 downwards.
CTCAAAGACAATTGTCATCCTGTTCCTGTTGCTCCCAGTTTTAGGAAATTTGAGATTTGCTGTGTCTGGCTTACATTGTCAGTTTTTTTTTGCATTTCCCTTTGGGCTGTCTGCAGCACCTCAAGTGTTTAAAAAGTATCTGGCCACAGTGGTTGCCTATTGCAGAACTGCAGACTTGCACATTTTTGCTTATTTAGCCAACTTGCTGATTTGTGCAGAGTCTGTATATATGTGCTTGGAGTCATTAGACAAGGTTGCAGCCTTCCTTTCCCACTTGGGCTTCAAGTTGAACCTTCAGAGGTCCTTCCTTGCACCGTCTTAACAAATTGTTTTCATGGGTATTGGATAGACACTGTAAAATGATGGCCTTCCTTCTAGAAGGCAAAGTTCTCATTTTTCAGGGCATTTTCTTAGATTTCCCTGTTCTCTATGGGGCCTCAGTAAGGGAGTTCTTGAAAAATTGTAAGTCTCATAGCATCAGTGTTCCTCATGGATACCACCAGCCAGACTGCACATGAGACAAATTAAATGGTACTTGAAGTGTTGGATCCAGCGGCTTCATCCCTTAGATTTCCAGATGCTGGTACTGGGATTTATGAAATAGGAACTGCAGTGGTGGAAGGGTTAACTGTTTCTGAATCCATAACTCCCTTTCATTCTTTAGACCCTGTTCAGATAGACTCTTAGATTTTGTGTGGGAGCAGTATGCATGAGAATTCAAGTGCAAAGGTTGTGGGGTCCTCGGGACACGCCAAACCATATAAATCTAAAAAGACGCTGGTTGTGATACAGACCTTAACATTTCTTCACCACTTATGAACTCTATGCCTTCTTTTAGTGGTCACTGACAACACTACCATGATTTTGGTTGCTGAGCAAGCAAGTGGGTACAAGATCATATCCTTTTTGCCATTTGGCAATGATGGCCTGAGAAATGGCTGTACAGCATTTTCTGGCTTTCTATATTTCATCAGAGAGAAACACAGACTGAGCAAAACATGGGACAGACCTTCAAAAATGGAATCTCCATACAGAGGTTTTCCAAGAATTATTTATTAGTCCACTGGGCCTAGAAAGACCCCATTTTCAGTCCAGGCCCGGGGAGAAAAGCTCCACATCATTACACAACAAAGTGAAATATTTATACATAGAACTAAGTATGTTGATATTATTTTTTCATTAAAACAAGTAATAAAATTAATAGCAACAGCAGTAGTAATGGTTACAGTCAAAGAGTAGTATAATGGTACAGTTGGCATACATATCTGCAGTATACTTAGCAGCGGAGAAGTGGTATAGAGTGCAAAAGGTGGAGCTAGAAGGGCTAGAGGAGAAAGAGCTATGCTATGGAGACAGGAGGAGTATGTAGGGAAGAAAGAAGGAGAGGAAGAGTTCGTAGTGTAAAAGGTTCAAGTTGAGATTTCAGAGAGAGGAGTTAGGTGTTGGGGTGCAGGTGCATAGCCAGTGAGAGGAGAGGTGTGATTTGAGTGATTTTTTGAAGGTGGCTGGATTGCTGATAGTTCTGAGTGAAGTAAGAAGATTGTTCCATAACTCTGAGACAGAATGAGAGTACAACATTTGGCTGGCTGAGAGCTTGGATTTGTTGACTGACAATAGCATTTTTCTTTCAAACCTGAGTTGGCGATTAGGGTGGTATAGACTCATTATAGAGGACAAGGAAGGGCAGGATTCAGGTCAGTAGATTATTTTTTGGGCTGTAGTTAATTGTAGATATGTGAGGAGATGAGGGGATTTTAGCCAGTTCAGTTGGTGCAATGTGGAGCAGTGGTGGCTAGAAAATGTTGCATTAGTGGCAAATTTAGTGACTTTGTTGTAGCAGGAGTCTAGTTTTGTTTGTAAGTTGGACCAGATTTGGACCAGAATTGATCCAGATGTGGACAAACGCCTCAAGTAGTTCTATTCACCTCCTTTCAAAACAGACAGCTGAAAAAGTTCTGTTCACAACATCTTTGCACCCATGTTTGGAAGACAGATGCTTTATCATTCCCATTATCTGGAATGTTCCTGTATACATTGCCACTATTTTTTTTATAATTCCCAAGGTACTTCTAAAGATTCAGAAAGAATCATCAAAGATCATTGTGATAACCTCCTTTTGGCTCAGACTGAGTTGATTCTCCCTTTTAATGGAATTGGCCAAGAACACTTACCAGAAGCTTCTTCACACACTGAATCCCCTCATACAGCATCAGGGTTCGAAAGTTCCACCCCAACTTAGAGCACTTGTACCGGACAGCTTGAATGAGTCAGGTTTTGATACCTTTTAAGCACTTTTTCCAGTAAGATGTGCAACTGGTATTTAAGAAGGTAAGAAAACCTGCAATTAGAAAATCTTAGATTTACAAGTGGAAGTTTTCCAGGTGGCACCTAGTCAATAACAGAGGTCTCGAAAGAGTTTTGAACACTATGGTTTTAAAATATTTGTGTGAACTACTTAGAGGTGGTTTGTTATATATTTCTATCAAAGTGTATCTTGCGGCCATCTCAAACATGTCTCTTTGTGATCAAAACAATTTATGAAAAGAGTGTTACACATGAGATCCCTTAAAAAGCAAATTCCTCCTCCCTGGGATCTCAGCTTTGTACTTGAAAAATTGACATTACCTCATTTTGACCCTTTCGCTCAGGCAGATTTATGGTTCATTACTTGGAAGACTGTTTTACTATGCAAGGTACGTCTGTGAGCTGCAGGCTGTCATGGTAGACAACCCTGTCTGATTTTTCACAAGGCTAGGGCTGTGTTGCACACTAATCCATCATTCATGCATAGAGTTGTGTCTGAATTTACCTTGAATCAAGTCATCAATCTCCCTGTGTTCTGTCCAGATGCAAAAAAACAGGGGGAAAAAGATACTACATAAATTGGATCTGCACAGGCAGCTCAGGTGCTAATTTGACAGAACAAAGTCCTTTAGGAATGCTGAATAGCTGTCTGTCTCCTAAATGTGAGTTAAGAAAGGTCAGTCTGCCTCTAAGCAAACTATTTCACAGTGGTGGTTGTCTGCAGGTGTATATTACATTATCAAACTTTTAAATGTTCGAACGTCATGTAGTCGAGACCATATGATCGAACTTTTAAAAGTTTGAATGTTTCAACGGAGTGTACAGTGTGGAATGGGAAGATTTCCCTTTCCTGCACTGTAGTGCGATCATGGAGTTGGTATATTTAAAGAGTGGGGGATGCAGGGGGGCTTGCCCCCTGCATAAAACGGTCCACCATATGAAGTTCGAATTTTTAAAAGTTCGATAATGTAATATGCACTCATTGTCTGCTATTATTTCCCATAACTTCCCCCATGGAAAATCTTTTCCAGGCTAGGTTAAGGCTCACTTACTTGGGTCTTATGCTCTTTGATTGTGTATTGGAAAGGGGTGGACTCTAGAAAAATTCTAAAGGCAGCAGCCTGGTCCTCTGGTCATATCTTCAGAAAATACTACAGTCTGGATTCCTTTGAGGTCCAGAGCAGGCTTTGCTAAAACTATGCTCCAGGGGCTCTTGGATCCTTATCCTCATCCTTCGACCTCACAAGTGGGATAAGCTTTGGGAATCTTCCCAAAATGCCCCTGAGGCAGTGGGAATGATGAACATAGTTCAGTTGTGTACATCCTTCTTACCTGTAACAGTAGATATTCGACCCAGAATGTTCACAGTTGAGGTGGTTTTCATCCTCTTTGATTCGGTTATTGTAGGATTTGTTTTTTATATGATACTGCAACTGACTGTAAATGTACTTTTCCTCGATCATTTTGGCTTCAGGTACTGCAGTCTCCTCCTTTGTGGAAGAGAAAATGTGTGAATACTCACTTCCTGTTATAGCTGAAGACTTCCATCTTGGAATGTGCTCAGTCAGCTGTCACAGGAGGACTGTGGGAGGGGAGTCTGAGCTTTTGAAAGCTGGCCAGTAGTGGGTTTTCTGCCACTGAGACAGTGAGGAAGTTGAATATTTATTACTACAGGTAAATATTATTTGTGCAGCTGTACTTTAGCTTCTGATGCAAGCTTAAGTTTGCTGCACTCCTGAGTGTGTTGGCCTTCAAATGAGATGTTAAACTGAGGTCCTATCTGCTTGAGTTGGTGGTAGTTCATGTGGATATTAAAGATCTCACTGCACCTATCAAACAGGGTAGGGAAAATTCCACAATGCCCTGACCATATTTCCCCAAGTAGTATAAATACCACCTCATGTCCCCCCCCCCCCAAAAAAAAGAGGCCAGTAACCTAGTGAGAGTAACCCAGGAAACAAGGAATAGATAAATCAGTCGTTACTTGTTTTTATTTATTTATTTATTTAATTAAGTGAACATTAGACTAGTTGCTGCAGTTCCTGGGTAGCTTAGAGCACCTGGGCTTCAGACATAATTTGTTTTTCATTGGTACTTTTGTTTTCTTGTTTAATATTTACTGTGAAGAACTGCAGTGGTAGTAGTTTCATAGTGGGTAGTGCATGTAAGTAAATTCTTCCTTTCATACTAGTGAAGTGTACCTTCTTCCTGGTTTGTGTATACAGCTTGCACAAACTTATACTCTCCTCATCTTAGCTGTGCAGACCAGAGCAGTCTATTTACCAGCATTGCAGTTCTGTGTGTCCATGTGTCAAACACGTTATCTATGCAGCAAACTTCTCCCCTGTAGTATTTCCCAAGCCCCTGTTATGTTCTCAAACTATATTACACATGGACAGTAGTCATCGTGGAGAGACAAAAGACTAACCCTTCTTCTAATGCGAACCTTTGTAGCGCATGGAATGCTAAGATGATGTAAAAACCATTACCCCCTTACTGAAAATGAATGCCTACTTAATGCCTACTTAATGCAAAAAACTATCTGCTAGAAATGCAAATGTTTACGTAAACTGGAGGAGACCCTCTATTAGTCAGGTTTGTGCAGTGAGCAAAATACTGTCTTACCCCCACCCACATCTGTACGGTATCCACAGGCTATTACAAACCTTGCCTTATGCTAATATTACAAAATCTCTGTCCAAACCTCTGAGAAACTGTGACTGTTCCTCCTAGAACTCCTAAGTCTAGGCATCAGCCTAAACCCTCAAGTACACATACTGCAAGTCACTTTCTGTCAACAGATCATAACCAGCAAACAACATGTCCTGATAACTTTCAACTACACATTCAAAATGCATGCCAGACAATCAACACACTACTGTTCTGGGTGGACAAGCAAAGGGATACACTAATCTCAACTCAGATATGGACTACCCAGTATAACTGCAGCCTCAAAGCAAAATGCCACCACCCTACAAACAATCTCCAATAAAATCTGCAGTTTATTACTAACTCCCCCAATAATGAACACCACTGCATTACTCTCTTGCCAAAGCTTAATAACACCCAGTATATTTGGGAGCCAACCTCCTACTAGGATCACTAATTCACAAACCATTTTCTCCTGAGACATCATCCATTCCCATTCATAAACTTTTCACCCCCCCCCCATATAATCTCAGGGGTATCTTTCAGTCTCAATCCACCCTATTAATTCCAAAAAGTTAACTTTATTGCACTGACCATGCATTCTCTATCCTAGCACTTAATGTATGGGACCTTATTCCTCTTCCAATCCAAGACATCCAGAAGTACTTGGACTTCAGACAACAGCTCCAGGAACCCCTCTTCATCTAAGTAAAGGACAGCTGCACTCACTCAGGCCACATTATATGAACCCTGCAGCTCTCTCACACACCCCTTTATCATCCTTATCTCCTCTTGTTATCCCCTTACTTCATCCTACTTCCCTCTTCCGTTTGCATGTTTCTCACACTTCTACTTTCTACTCCTCTTCCCTCTGCATGCCTCTTTCCTCTTTTCTCTGTCTTCTATCCATGGTATCCTTTCTTGCAACTATTCTCACTTGCCCCTAATGTCTTAATACTTGTCTGTATAATGATATGCTACTATCCGTGTAGCATACGTCATCTCAGTTGTTATGGCTATGTTTTATCGATAAAGCTCTGCTAATTTTCTTCATTTCTTATGTGATCCTGTTCAGCCATGCTGTGCCTGAAAATGGTTCACTGAGATCAGTGCACTATCCCAGTAAACAAATCTAAATCAAATAAAATAAAAAACAAAATACTGTAGAACCAGCTATTGGTGGGGGGTCACAACACCTAAGCTAGCAGTTCTGGCAATGTTTTGGTAATAGGTGACTCCATAGACGGATATATGCACCAGTCACTAGACTGAGCAAAGGCAGGGTGATAGCAGCCTGTCAGATGCCAGGATCTGCAGTATCACTTTGCCCCTCAAAGTCCCTTCACCCCAGGTACACATACGATCTGATCATTGCTCATGTGGAGTAAATGACTTTGTGACTCACCTCTTTGGATCATTTGAATCAGGGCATGACAGAGATGTCTGTACATACATCTGAAATGGGTGTGAAAGTGCTATTGAGCAGGATCGTAACACATCCAAGAATGATGCCACAATACAAACGGAAGATAATTTACTTTAATAACTGGCTCAGCTACTGGTGGCAGTCTAGAGAAATTCAGTAGATATTAGCTTGAGAGGAGATGTTTGACAACCTCTTCTGGTATGCCAGAGATAACTCTTTCTCTCTCTCCACTCATGGCTTCTTTATGTTGGCAAAAGTATTTTCTTCCCAAATAGTGCCTTTTCTATTAACCTACGTAACCAGCCATAATCAAAATCTTTTAACGGCAGCACATTGCTCAATGCTAGAGGCCTTAACAAAAAGTTGCACTTTTTACAAGTATTCTTAACAGTAAAAACAAAAAAAAAAGTGTATGTGTGTCTATACACAAAACACAGAATCAGGCAAAACAGGTGGCAGAATTCCAGGTGGAAGTGTTTTATTGAGCAGTAACATGTAAGCGCTTTCACAGTAATTCTACTGCTTCCACAGACGTTCAACAAACACTCGCTGGCACTCATTTAAAAGGCCTCCATTAAATTCCGATTAAACATCAGTGAATGCAGTAAAAACGAATTTAAAGATGCACGTATCCTAAAAATAAGTATACATAAAGTATATATATGTGTATATGTATGTGTGTATATATATATATATATATATATATATATATATATATATATATATATAAAATATAAAAATATATAAAAGTTCTCAATATACAAGTGCTAATACATGTACATATATTAATGTATGTGTATATTGTGTGTGTATATATATATATATATATATATACATAACTTGTGTGCTAAATACAGTTCTTCAGACTCGGCACCAAATTTCATGGTGTAATTGAAGGAGACATATCTGTGTTCCTAGAAAAAAAATCACCTCTAGACTATGACCGTGAATGTCTCCACCTCCTTCACATAGGAAAGAAAACCCAGTACTACTGTGTAGCCAACTGCTATAGCCCCTCTATAACACAGGTAGTCAATAAGGCATATCTAAACAAATTGACATCCCTCTGTATCAAAACCAACATCATCCTCTTGGGTGACTACATCTGTTCTTCCTATAATCGAGTAACCTACACCACCACCACAAACAAGTAGGTTAACAAATTCCTAGACTTCATTAATGCCAGATCTATAGACCTATTTGTCCTGAATCCCGGTGAGGGGCTCAAAAGTATTGGACCTGCTTCTCACCAGTATATCCTCTTATGCTGAACACCCATAGTTATCAAATCACTAGCCGTATCTGACCATCGTGCAGTAAATACTTTGAGTTAGACCTGAGTTGCATCAAAACCTCTGTCTTTAGAGACTATTGCAAGCCAAATGTACTCCAGTAACAGATGACCTGATGAAATTCACCTTCCTCACCTTGATGACCCCACTTCACACACTGGCATATTCATAGACAAGTTCTTCACATTTCTCCAATCTTACATTGAAGCTTTGGCCTCCATAAGGCAGAAATACAGTGCAGTTTTCAAGAAGAAAACCATTTGCTGGAGCCCTGATTTAAATAAACTATATAACAATACAAAGAAACTTACAGGCTTTATGGGCAAACTTAACACGTTTTCAGCTAGAGGGGTGCTCAAAAAGATCAATAAAAATGAACTTGGAGAAATAGAATCAAATCCTCCAGAAACAAGCACAGAATGAGAATTGTTACCAATATTAAGTGTAATCACAAAGTCAGCTTCATCTTTGTCAGAAATCTTAGTAGTACTCCTCAATGGAATGAATTAATACGAAATAACACCACATACTCATGTCTGGAAACACAGCTAGCAACCATTTGTCAGTTTCAGCTCAAACTTTACTCTTCTGTTTCACCCAAACTTTCCTTGTTACTTTACTCATTCCCCTCATCTACCCCTGAGCAAGTCCTGAGTGCTCACTCCAAAGCTAAGAACACCAGCTCTATGAGCCCAGGTAATGTGCCTGGTTGCCTTCTTATCAGACCCCAACATTGTCTGGCGGACCTACACCACTGGATTTGTGCCAGAGGTATGGGCTACTGCTGTTGACATCCCACTCCATAAAGATTGACCCACAAATTATATGGCTTGAGTCATCAGCCTCACCCACCTTACATGTAAAGCAATGGAGCAAGTCATTATTGAACTTAACAAAGTCATAGGCAGTCCTCAGGTCTTGGACCCAAACTGGTTTTGTTTTGTTAAAGGCATATCTTGCCTGGTAAACCTGGTGGACTTCTGTTGAACAAGTCACTGAGGCATTAACTCTAGCAGATCCATTTGCACTGCTAATCCAATTGCTGTAGACCTGAACTGCTAGTTACCTACTAGATAGCAAACTAGCACACTGACAAAAAAACAGTGTATTGCACTGGAGACACTACCATCAAAAAGAATAGTTACCAGTGGTGTCTCGAGAGATCAGTCCTGGGACCACTCCTCTTTGGTGTCTACTTCTTTGGTATCAAGGCTGACACCAAAGGCCTGTGACTGAAAAAGTTTACTGATGACCACCAACTATGAGCTTTCGTAAATTCCCCAACTGACTTCCAGATTTTTCAGGAGGGCCTAACACACACACACACACACACACACACACACACACACACACACACACACACACACACACACACACACTAATAAATTATGCATGGACCATGGGCTCAAATTAAATACTGAGAAATATAGCACTGTGTCCTTTGTCAAACCTGTGCATCCATGCAGCTATCACATAGGTGACACCTCCTTAAAAACTGACTTTTTCATTAAGGACTTGGACACTTTCAAAGACAATGAACTAACCTTTGACCACCATTCACTGTTAGAATAATCATGTCACATAGCGAGACTAATCCCCAGACCTATATCTTTTTGATCCAATGAAGTTATCGTCCCATGCTAGTCCTCGTTTATCAAGCCAATAGTAGATGTTATGTCCCCTTTTGTATGTTTTTAATCTAGCTTGAGAAACCGCGGTATTTCTTACTAAGTCAGTTAAGGGCAATGCCCTCTTTAGACCTGCCACTGCTGCCTTGAAAGAGCTCCTCCCAATTCCAATCGAATTCTGAGAGGAACCTCTCTTCACATTGTGTTATGTATAGATAGCCTCAACGGTTCTCGTATTTTCTCTTTTTTTAATTTTTCCAAATCTTTTATGTTTCTAATACCATGATGACTGGAATGGACCCCAATTCTAAGTCAAAGTATGATTAAAGTTCATAAAATTAGTATTATTTCAATCTTTGATGTCAGCCAGAAGTGCTCTTTGCAGGAACCACAGTGTGCCCAGTAATGACTCCTGCAGTTCATATGGAGTTGTAAGTATTGGTAACATATCTAAATATGATTGTAGATTCTTATTTATAAGACCCTTTGCTCCTACTACTATTGGAACTGTCTGTGTATCTTTCTTCCACATTGCTTTCATTTCTACCTGCAGATCCTGATATTTTATGACTTTGTCTCTCTGTGTGCAAGACACTGTCACTGGGTAGCAATGCCAATGATCAGTGCTACTTTTGTCTTCTTTTCGTGGACCACTATATATGTTTTCTTATCTATCTTTTGAACTGTTGGTAATGGGCGAGCCCATCTGTTATAGACTTCATTATTTTCTGTGATGCTTTATGGCTCATGTTACCAGTGATTTTCAGCTACTTAAGTATTATAATGTTTGCACAATCCCCAGTGCAATAGTCTTGCTGCATTATTATGCCTTTCAGTATGCAGACTTTGTCATTAGTATCATAACAAGTAATAAGGTGTGCAACTGTTTCCAATTCTGTTTTACAGAACCTATATTTCTCTCTTTCTCCCAATGGACTTTGTAAACCAACGTGTACGTGGTCCACTATCTTGGGCCGCTGATATTAACCTTTCATCTTTTTGTTTGAATTTGCCTCTCCCTAACCATTCCTACATTTGATTCTGATCGACATAGCATTGTTCCCGGAGTTTTCTATACTTGCAACTGTATTTATGCATTTTCCACATTCTAGTCTTCAAATCTGATCCTTCATCTTGTATTCTTTCTTTTGTTTTTTGGTACATGCAGTTGCCTGATTTTTATCTACTTGGTTTGATTTCCATTCTCACTTGACACTGATATGCTTCTGCTAGACTAAGAATGGAAGTCATCTTAGATTTATTCTCCTCATGTTTCAAAACGTTCACTATATTTGTGTCTTGTGAGGTCAACAGATATGTATGCAGTCCCACGATTGCAGGTCTGTACATGTAATCATTTTCAAGGAGGCCCATACTTACTTTGGAACGGGGAATATAAAACTTGGTATGCATTGATTTTTATAAATTATTTAATGAGGATGAAGCATCCTTGTTTTCCTGTCTGATCGAATACCTTTTGGGGACAGTTAATCACTCCAAAACTGAGTTAGGAAAGGAAGAACAAATTGGTTTATAGCCTTGAACTTTGTTCCTAGATGTCACTGCTGTTTTCAGGAATAATTTAAGTTTTCTAAAATATTCCTTACTGAGTTATATTTGCATTTGTTCATATTTTATTGTTGATCCTTCATCAGTTCCCAAATATTTATACACTCCCTCTTGCTCAAGTTCGTTTTTTTGGTGCTGTAGCTTTCCTGCATTAAAGGTTGTTTTTGCACATTTATCAAAACCAAATGACATTCTTATATCATCTGAAAAAGTTTTGATTACTTGCAGTTGTGCTTCCAGTTCCTCATCTGATGAGCTATACAGTTAAATCATTGACAAAGAGAGGATGAGAAGTTTTTACACTTTGTTGCTTTCTGGGAGGCAAATTGTCACGTTGGAATATCCCCCCCTGTGGGTTTTTATCCCTGGAATAATAATTTGTCCTTTATCATGGCTTAACTGCAAAGTGGTTTGCCACTGTTTCATGGTTGCTGTGATGTAGTTTCATTGTAGGGTGTATCTTATACATTTTAAGCACTCTTTTATCCATGAATGTGGGATACTGTCAATTTTTTTGTAGTCTTATCCATGCCATACTTAGATTCTTCCCCCGTTTACAGTTCTCCACTATGACTTTAACAACAGATGATCCTTTGCTCCATATGACTTTCTTTTATTACCCTTTTGTTGTATTGCCATAATTGAGTTTTCTTCTAAATGACTGTAAACTGTCACCATCAATTCCAGTGTATAGTTTATATGCCAATGGAAGGCAAGTTATTGGTCCATCGTTTTTAGGGTAGATTGTGGGTTCACTCTTAAGTAGGAGCATTGTTTTTCCTATTGTTAACCAGGCTGATGTCTGTTCGGGGTGCACATGTAAATAGTTCTTACTTATGGCTAAGTCTTCATGTAAAGACTTTAGTACTTTCAGCCAGAAATTAGGTACTGCATCTGGGCCTGGTGTGTTCCAATTAGAGGCTTTTCTTGAATTTGTTACAATCTCTCGGGCTGTTACTTCATCCCATTTCATATCCTGTACATTTGAACTTCTTACCCTTTCTTTTACTTCTATCCATTTAGCATCTTTATGTTCCACAGTATCTTCATTAATACATCTCCAAAATGTATCTATTTCGTTTGTGGTGGTCATTCAATTCCTTTTAACTTGTTTCCCAATTCTGTATAAAACTTTTTTGGGTCATCAGTAAATTGCTTATTTTGTACTTTTCCTTTATATTTATCTGTGTATCTTCTAAGTTTTTTCTGCCTGTGCTGATATATTTAGTTTATTTCCGATAGTACATGATAAATCCTGATCCGTTATAATACTGGGCGTTGCTTTTATTATGTCTGTCTTTGTATTTTTGTTATTCTGTTCCCTCTTCTTATACTTCTAACAGTGACACTTCTTGTTTTAATTGTGTTATAGTTTTCCCTCTTCGATACTTCCATGATGGCATTAGATTTCTCCCTGTCCTTTCCCTTAATACCCTGTGTTCTTGTGGTAGGACTTTATCTGTTATTAATTTAGCTCCACAGTTATGTATCCTGTTTAATTCTGTTTTATCGTATGAATCTCTATGGATAATCCCAATTACTGTCTTCATCTACTTTATCAAACTTGTAATTTGTTGAGTTTTATTTACTTTCTGCAGTCCATTTCTTTCATTGATCTTAATATGTTTGTCTATCTCTTTTAAGTCATGTAACTCGTATCTTATATCATTTTCTTTTAAGCTGAGGGCACATTCTCTTTTTGCCATTTCCTGCAGGCATTCTATAGAAAGCTCCAGAATTTCTTCCTGTGCCACATTATCCGTTGCTCTTTCATATGGGAACTCACTAGCCTATCACTCCATGTCATTGTCTGTGTCAGAGTTGACAAATTTTCCTGTTCTTTCCCTTGTTGTATTGCTCCAACTGAACCTTTGTACTGGTTTCCTGTGGGAGGCTCCAAAGTATTTTATTTTACATTTGTTTACTGGGAGGGTCCGACTGGATATGTGTCCATTTTCAGTGGAGGCCCGTGGAGAAAAGCTCCAAGTTATTAGATTACATTACATTAGAACCATTTACAATTTAGTATAGTATACAGTCCTCAGAAAGTTTACAAACATTTATAGAGCTTTGACACAATTGGATAAGGCATCTAAGTTTCACACAGTGATTCACACAGATAAGGGTTTAGTCCCTTAATGAGCTCTAGATATTCTACAAAGGTCACAGACATTTTAGAATCAATGACCGATTTGATTAGGCAAAGGTTTCCAAGACCAGCTGTTGGGAGTTAGGGTTTGAAAAGGGACATTGCCAGTGCATTTAAAAGTATAGTTTGAGGCTTTTTTTGAACTGGGTTAGAGAGGGTTGGAGAGTAAGTTCAGCAGGTAGAGAGTTCCAAGTTTTAACTACAGAGTTGGCAAATAGAGAGTCCCCAGCCACATTTATGCTTTTGGTTGTTTGAACAAGCAGTTTGTCAGCAGGCGCAGTGACCTCAGGTTGCTGTAGGGATTAATGATCGTGTTTAGTGCTGGTGTCTTTTCGGGGTGGTGAACTTTGTGGCTATTATAAGTTGGTTGTATTGGAGAAGACTAGGCCATTCAAGCCATCCTAGTTGAGTTAAGTTGATACAATGGTGGGTCCTAGAGGTTGTACTTGTACCATATCTAGCAATATGGTTGTAACAGCTAGCAAGTTTGGTAAGAGTGGTTTCATACAAGTTAGTGAAAAGGGGGAGGCATAGAGAAGGGTAGACAGTAAGTGGGAGCGAGCGGTAGTTGTTCTTGCAAATGGAGTGAGGAAAGGTTTGATCCTGTAGAGGGAGCCCAGTTTTTTGTTGACAGTTTTGATGGTTTGATTGACATGGGTATCATATTTTAGGTTATTGTCGACAGTGACCCCTAGGAGTTTGGTGTGAACGTCTGGGGATGTAATTTTGCCATTGTTGGAACTTATAGTAAACAATGGTGAAGAGGATTTACAGGTGGGGGAAAAGATTAGCAGCTTAGTTTTGTTGGGGTTTAAATAAGCTGTCTGACTGTGAACCATTTTTCTACATCATTGAAAGTATTCTGGGTTAGCACCATAAGGTCAGTTGAGGAGGCTGCGCAGATTAAAGTAGAGTCGTCCACGTATTGAATGCAGGTGGCCTTGGGAGTGATGGTGGGTAGGTCATTGATAAAGACTGAGAAGAGAATTGGCCCTAGTATGGAGCCATGGGCGACTCCTAGTGTAATGGGTGGATAGAGTATTCTGCCATGAAACTGCTTGTTGTCTTTCATACAGATATGATTGGAACCATTTAACTGCAGAGTTGTTTAGGTTCATAGAATAGTACTAGGCTAACTGCACTTGTGATCCATTTTAAGCCTAGCCAATTATCCCTTGTGAGACTCAAACCCTGCACCTTGTGTTTGTAAGGCAAATATCTTAAACATTAGGCCACCCTCCCAACCAAAGAAATTACATCTACCTTCTAAACCACACTCGCACATAAGACACCCTAGGTGCAAATTGAACCGGAGAACCTCTTGTTGTGAGCCGGCAACCATAACCACTGTACCACCACAGCTGCCTAGTGACAGTTTCTTCAGGCTATGGATAAGTAGTTGGTGGTTGGCCATATCAAAGGCCTTAGAGAGATCTAGGAAGAGAGCAGAGGTAAGTTTGTTATTGTTTTGGTTGAGGTTGATAGAGTTAGAGAAGGATAGGATGGCTGAGGTAGTGCTGTGATGTGGCCTAAAGCCATGCTGAGAGTTGGCCAGTAGTTTATTCTGGGTGAGACGGTGCATTAATTGGTTATGGACGCATTTTTCCATTATTTTGGCCAGTGGTGATAGTATGGCTGTTGGTCTGTAGTTTGAGATATCTAATGAGTTCCCTCCTTTACAGAGATGAATAATGTGGGAAACCTTTCAGATAGAGGGGGGTGGTGGCTTCGGACAAGGTACGCAGTATAATAATAAAAATAGGGTATGCAATGGCATCTGCCCCTTTCTGTAGATATTCTGGTGGGAGGAGAGCGGCTGCTAGCGTAGTGGGTTTGTTCGTTAATTAGAGAACTGATGGATGTAATGGGATCCTATCTTGCCTACATTCATAACTGATGGGCTCGGAGCCGATCCCTCGGCTCCGACTCGGCCACTATATAGTAGAACGAAGTTTCTAATTGGCTGGGCTACCCCTTATCCCAGAATGCACCACGCCTGCTTCCCCAGATCTCGTTTGCCACTTTTCAAGCTAGACGTGGTCTCGACTTGGCTGGAGCTAAGTAGTTTTTTGGTTACTTTTTGGTCTTTTGACCTAGGGGTTTCTTCATAAATTTAACAAACAGCTGTTTTAACAGCTTTATGTGTGTGTAAATCTTTTTGGTGTGATTGGTATTTTTTTTTCTATTTACCGGGCAAGGCCCGTTTAAGTTAGAGGGCCCTTGCCCTTATTTGTGTGTGCTGAATTTGTCTTACTGTACGTTCTGTTTTATCGGGTTAAGTCCGTTTAAGTTAGAGGGCTTTTGCCCGTTTTGTGTGCTGTATCTCGGGCCAGTCCTGTTTGAGTACAAGGGCTCGTGCCTACTTAAGGTTGTTTTTTCGTTGTGGTAAAACAGTGGTGTGACAGGATGTTGAAAGAGCAGAAGTCTGGTTTTAAAAAGTGCACCAAGTGTAACTACAAAATGTCCATTACCGATAGCCATGCTGTTTGTGTATATTGTATAGGACCGAAACATTTGCAGGAAACATGTAGTGTTTGTCATGCTTTTTCCTCTAGGGTCCTTCAAGAACGTAAAAATAAATTGATCCTTAAGGGCCTTATTAAGCCCTTTTTTGAGGAAGCTTTGGCTTCTCCTTCCTCTCCAGCTTCTAAAAAGAAAAGGTCGTCGGCTCCGACCAGTCCGTCGGAACCGACTTCCAAGAAGCATAGGTCGACCTCTTCTTCCTCGGCTCCAATGGCTTCGGAGCCTCGGGTGGAAGGGTCTGCCTCGATACCTCCTTCCTCGGCTCCATTGGTGTCGGAGCCGCAGGTTGGGGGATCGAGAGGCAAATCACCTGCTTTGGCTCCTTTGGTCTCAGAGCCGTTGGAGGTGTGCAGCTCACTCTTCTCCCTCGGCCCCGAAGTCCCCTTCGGCGCCGATGCTTGTTCATATGGTTCCGGATATGGTGCCGATGGTGTTGGAGCCGGTCCCCTGGTCTATCGGAGCCGAGAGAGAAGTCGTCTGGTCCCCCATCTCTTTCCTCTAAATCCTCCAGGTTGTCGGACTCAGATTTGGACAGAGTTATCCAGAGGCTTTTCCAGTCCCCGGTTTTTGCAAAAATGGTCACGGCTCCAGCCCACTCTGCTCCGGAGCCAGCCCCCATTTCGACGCACTCGATTCCTCCTCCAACCTCCTCAGAACCATTGGAGTCTGTGATGGTGGAGCGGAGCAGAGTCATCCAGTCGGAACCGAGACTCCCTCGGAGCCTCTCGGTTCCGACCATCATTCCTACCCTGTCCTCGGCATCAGGGTTTGGTACCGGGTCTTCCTCGGTCGGGGCCGAGGGGAACACTTTGGAACTGGTAGCTTCGGTGCCTAGTCTCCCCCTCGGAGCGTCGGCCGCGGGGATTCCTGGTACCGTCGTGGTCTCTCAGCCAGTGTCCTCCGTAGAGTCTGGAGGTCCTGCTTTTGAGGCCATGAGGAGTGCGCTGGCCATGTCCTTGCCGGCTCAGCAAGTCTCTACCTCACCGTCCCTAGACTTGGGAACTGGTGCTTCTGGTGTGCTTCATTCCCACGACAGCAGGGCCCCAGGGCCTGAGGATACCCCCTTGGGGGGTTCCCTTCTCCTGGGAGGTCCTTCTGAATCCACTTCAGATGAACCCTCAAGGAAATAATTGTGCAAGAGGAAGCACATTGACTCCCAGGATGAGTCTATCACATCAGATACTGACCTCGATGATGCGGAGTCGTCCCCCAAATCGTCCTCGGATGACGTCTCATTCTCAGATATCCTCGAGATCCTGAGACAGAGAGGCGATTGGCAGTCCAAAACCCCTTCCGCAGAGGAGTCAGTCTTCCTCAAGGCTTTTGGGGCCCAGCCCTCTGCCTCCTTGGGTGTCTCCACCCTTCGATGAATTGCTAGATTTAGTTTCTCGAAGGGTGTGGGAACACCCTGACTCTGTGGAACCGGTGCCTGCCAGGCCCAACAAGTTCCTCTCAGTCCCTCCTCAAAAGGAATTTTTGACCAAAGGAGTTGCAGTAGATGCGATGGTGGTGGCATCTGCCACTCAGCAGGACGTGGCAGAGGCTTCAACGTCTATTCACCCTCCTAATAAGGATTCCAGGAGCATGGATAGGCATGGTAAGCGTACCCTTTCTTCAGCGGCCTTTACCCTGCGGTTGCCGAATTATCTTTGTCATTTTACCAGGCTCCAAAGGGACCTCCTCAGAGTTAGGTGAGTCCCTTACGGGTAATCTTCCTGAGGCATTAGCCCAAACTGTTGGCGCCCAGATGACTACCCTATCTTCGATAGTCAACTCGTCCATGAGGCTCATCTCATATGCGGCCAAAGGGGCGAGTAGAGCAGCGGGAACAGGCGTGGCTCTTAGAAAACACACCTGGTTACGCTTGTGTCCCTTTGCGGAGGCCTTTAAGTCTTCCTTCACCGACGCCCCCTTTGATGGGTCCTCCCTGTTTGGACCCAAGGTGAAGGACACACTGACTCGATGCGAGCAGGAAGTCAAGACCTTGACTGCCGTGGCGGCCCATTTTTCCGCTCCCTCTAGACCTTACCCCAAGGCCCAGAGAGGAGGGAAAATGTGGTTCAGAAAATCTCAAAGGTCTTTCCCTACTCCACCGAGTGATCCCCCCTCTAGAGGCAGGGAGGGGGGGGGATTCAGGAAGACGCCGCCCCAGAGGCAGCAGAGGCCCCCGCAACTCTGGAGACCGTGATTCCTTTCGTGGTCCATCCTACGCTCACCGTCCCTGAGACGTGGCCCGACTACGCATCTCCGGAGCCAGTCGGGGGTCGCTTTGCAGAACACCCACAGGCTTGGGAATCTATCACCAAGGATCAGTGGGTGCTCCGAACCATAACCGGAGGCTATCTCATCCCTTTCATAAAGCCCCCTCTTCCTATCAGGAAAATCCCGGATGTGCCACCCAGTCAGCGGGATCAAGCAGCGGTCGAGGTCTTAAAGCTGCTCATCCAGCCTGTCCCCGCCGACCAGATCAGATCAGGAACTTACTCAAGACTATTTTTGGTGCCAAAAAAGACAGGGGACTTGAGGCCCATTTTGGACCTCAAATCATTGAATCGCTTTGTAAAAAAATCCAAATTCCGAATGGTCACCCTTCAGTCCATTCTCCCGTTATTGGAGAAGGATGTCTGGATGTGCTCCATAGATCTCAAGGACGCTTACTGTCACATCCTAAGTCAAGAGTCCAGGAGTCGCTTACGCTTCCGCCTGGGAACCAGTCATTTCCAGTTCCGAGCACTGCCCTTTGGTCTCACCACAGCCCCCAGGGTGTTCACCAAGTGCCTGGCAGTAGTGACAGCTCACTTGAGAAGTCTAGGATTCCAAGTGTTTCCCTATCTAGACGACTGGCTCCTTACTGCCACCACCAAGCATCTATTAGTTTGGGCGCTTATGACCACAGTCAGTTTGGGTCATTCACTAGGAATCATGTTCAATTGGGGAAAATCTGTGCTGCAGCCGTCTCAGCGTATTACCTTTATAGGCGCAGAGTTAGACACAAGAAGAATGCGGGCATTCTTGCCGGTAGAAAGGATTCAGGTCCTGCAGTCTCAGGTTCAAACCTTGTTACCCAGATCACGAGTTCAGGCCAGACTGATTCTGCAGTTATTGGGCACGATGGCCTCGACTATTCTTCTAGTCCCCTTAGCCAGGCTGCACATGCGGGTGCTGCAATGGCTACGGTCGGTTCAATGGTCCTTTCAGGATCTCCCCTTGAACCATTTGGTCCAGATTACGGAAATTTGCTGTCGGGACCTACGTTGGTGGCTGCTTCGGTCCAACCTGGGCCAGGGGTGACCCTTTGCTCTTCAGCCTCCCGTCGCCACGGTGACCACGGATGCCTCCCAGATAGGGTGGGGGGGGCATTATCTGGACAGGTCTGTCCAAGGTACGTGGCAGGCTCACGAAATGCACTTACATATCAATATCCTGGAAATGAGAGCGGTGCTACTGGTGTTGCAAGCACTTCATCATGTTCTTCCCTGGGGTACTATTGCGATCCTATCCGACAACATGTCGGTAGTCTGGTACATAAACAAGCAAGGCGGAACCAGGTCCTACCCTCTTTGCCGAGAGGCCATGAGAGTGTGGCATTGGGCGATTTCTACCCAGCGTTTCCTAGTGGCAACACACATTCCGGGGAAATCCAATGTGATTGCAGACAGGCTGAGCAGGACTCTCCTGTTGCCCCACGAGTGGTCCCTCAACGACAGGGTGGCTGCAAACATTTTCGCCAAGTGGGGCCTCCCTTGTTGCGACTTGTTCGCCAGCCCTCAAAATGCGAAATGCAGGGAGTTCTTCACTCTGACGCCCTCTCAGGGGCAGATTCCCAGGGACGCTCTAGCTCACAGTTGGCCCCCCGGTCTACTTTACGCCTTCCCTCCAGTTCCCCTTCTCCCAAAGGTGATACAGAAGGCAATTTATCTAGGAAGCGACATGATTTTGATCGCTCCACACTGGCCTCGTCAGGTTTGGTTCCCCTTCCTTCTGAGGTATGTGGTGGAGGGCCCATAGTTTCTGGACCTGGTGGCCCGACCTGTTAACTCATCAGTTGGGACAGTCTCATCCATCCCTCAGGTCCTTGAGGTTGGCCGCCTGGTTACTCCACTTCCAACCTTAGTCAGAGATAACTCTCTTTCTCCAGACGTCATCCACATTTTGTCCTCTTCTCACAAACCTTCCACTATTAAACTGTATTCCAGCAAGTGGAAGAGGTTTGCTGTTTGGGCCCAGCAACGAGGTATAGATCCCCTTACTGCCCCAGTACCTCAGGCTTTAGAATTCCTGGCTCCTTTGTTTTATTTGGGCTCTTCAGTTTCCACCATTAAAGTCCAACTGGCGGCTATCTCTAATTTTCATGTCTCCTTTGAGCCTTCCTTAATGGCAAACAGGCTTTGCAAATCTTTCCTTAAAGGAGCATGGCTCCTTCGGCCCCCAATAGCCCATCCTGTGCCCCCTTGGGATCTGAATATGGTTCTAGCTTCTTTAACTGCCCGTCCCTTTGAACCAGCAGCTACTTGTGATATAAAATTTCTATCTTGGAAAACCGCCTTTTTGGTGGCAATAACCTCTGCCAAGCGGGTCTCAGAGCTTCAGGCTCTCTGTTCTAATCCCCCTTATTTGATTTTTCACAAAGACAGTGTGTCTCTCAAGTTAAATCCCTCTTTCTTGCCCAAGGTAGCATCCCCCTTATGCATTCAACAATCCTTGGAGCTCCCTGTGTTTTTTCCCAAATTCTCCAATAGCGCAGAATATATTTTCCATCAGTTAGATGTTCACAGACAACTGCGTTTTTATTTAAGTAGGACCAATCAGACACGAAAGTCAGATCAGCTGTTCGTGTCCTTTGCGGAAAATAGGTTGGGTCAACCGGTGGCTAAAACCACCATAGCCAAATGGATTAAAGATTGCATCTCCTTCATCTATTCACAGTCCGGCAAAGAGCTACCATTCCCAGTCAAGGCTCATTCTACCAGGGCAATGGCTACTTCTGTAGCATTCCACTCCAAATTATCAATAGATGATATCTGTGCAGCCGCTACCTGGACTTCTCCGCACACCTTTATTTCTCATTACAAGATAGATGTGGCTTCTCGAGGTAGAGCTTCCTTTGGTTCCACAGTTCTCAGGAGTGTTTTCCAATGAGCCACCCAGGATTTAGGTGCTAGGGATGCTGTCCCATCAGTTATGAATGTAGGCGAGATAGGATCCCATTACATCTTTTAGTTGTGTATTTACCATAACTTTGGATGTATGGGATCCATCTCGCCTACATTCATACGTACCCGCCCTCCTTCCCCCTTCCCATTGGATTTAGAGGAAATGTTGCTACTTACTGAGTTTTTCTCTTGAAGGACTTTAGTTTGTTACAGTTGTTGGTATGTTTCTGTGCCTGGATGTAGGTATATAAAAGAGAACAAACAAGATCTGGGGAAGCAGGCGTGGTGCATTCTGGGATAAGGGGTAGTCCAGCCAATTAGAGACTTCGTTCTACTATATAGTGGCCGAGTCGGAGCCGAGGGATCGGCTCCGAACCCATCAGTTATGAATGTAGGCGAGATGGATCCCATACATCTGAAGTTATGGTAAGTACATAACTAAAAGTTGATGTAGATCCAGGCTGAAAGTTAAGAGAGTGGGGTGGTGGCCGAGGAGGAATCCTGATTGAAGCTACTGGGAGACAGTTGGCTAGCTAGTGATTGGATGGTCTTAGTAAAGAAACTGCTAAAGATGTTTTCAGTTTCCTCTGGAGTTTTTAGGTTACAAGCTGATGGGGTGGGAATGGTGGATTGTCAGGGGTGGAGCAGTTTATTCCTGCCCCAAACTTTTGAGGTTTGTTCTGATGTTTTTGTTGAAAGTGTTGATAGAAGGTTTTTTTTGTCTAACAGTATGGCTTTCTTAGTATCATTCCTTAGCTGCCAGAATTTAATACGGTCGAGTGGGTCTTTTGAGGTGCGCCATTTGTCCCATGCTTTATTTCTTGCTATGATTTTGGTTTTGGTTACTTTAGAGAGCCAGGGGCAGTCTTAGTTTTGGCTCTAGGGGTGCGGGCAGGAGCGTGGGACTCTAGAATGGTGAGGAATTTAGAATTAAAACAGGCTACAGCGTCATCCAGTGGTGGATCTTTTAGGATGGCCCAATTGCATACTTTGAGTTCATTCTGAAAATCAGTGGTGTTAAAGTTCTTGTTTCTGATAGATTTATAGAGAACTTGGTGGTGGTTATCTACTTTATGCTTAATGATGTAAGTGGGTAGGTGGTCAGTCAGTGTTCTACTGGTCTGGGTGATTATTGATAAGAATCCAGTCCAGGATGCTACCTTTGTTGTAGGGTTTATTTATTCTGGTGGGTGAGGATATGAGTTTGGTACAGCCGTGAAGGTTTATGTGGGTTGTGGGAGATTCAGCGGAACAATTGTTCCAGTCAATATTAACCTCTTATAACACCATAGTTTCATGGGGGTACGTGTTAGCCATTGGAGGAAGGTCCTCTAGGGTATTTGCATTGTTGCCTGGGGGGATGTAAATGCAGGTGATGAATACATATTTAATTTTGTTAAGCGCTAGTTTGATAACGAGAACTTCTGCATTATTGAACAAAGGTGGTTGTTGTGGGGCTAATGTGTCATGTAGTGTGTTTTTAAACAGTACTTATGGTCTAGTCTGAGTATGTTGTACCCTGGTGGGATAACCTCATTGTGTTTAGTTCCTGGTTTTAGCCAGGTTTCTGTGAGACATAACACATTGCCATGTCGAAATACAGAGATTGAGAGTGAAGTATTTAGCTACGATAAGGGCCTGAGAATGTTTAGTTCTAACATTGAACAAAGCACAAAATCAGCAGTGAGGGACATCGTGGTCTGGGCTCAAACAATTTTCGCAGTAAAAATGGAAATGTCTGTGTGGTATTTGCTTTCCACAGGCGAGACAATTGTTAACTTTTGATGACATCACTTAGAGCAAGAAAAAAGGATCCCCAATGGGGTACTAAGCTTTAGAAGACTTAAACGCCAATTTCGGAAATGAAAACTCGGGTTGCGGCTGACCAGCACTCGTGCAAACTGCTTCTGCTTTGGGCTCCTCAGCAAGAAAGACTGATATAATGGCGTCGGCTTCTTGTTTTTATACCACTGACGACTTGACGTCAGTCCTGGAGCGACAGCAACTGACGCAGAAATACTAAGCCTCTGGTATTCGGGCCGACTGAGGGCTACCCCTGGCAGGATAATCCAAGTGTGATGACTGCAACAGTGAATACACTCAAACATCTACATGTATGGTAAGTGTACGCAACTGTACTTTTCAGGGCTTTACTAATTATTGTATAATGATGTCTGATTTTGGGGGAGATGGACCATGGTCTGGTTAGTTGGTAGTGGTTAAAAGTGGAAAAGTCAGGTTTGTAGCGAGCTATGAGTTGATCTGTTTTATTTAAGGTAGGACCAGTGTAGGTTTGGGATAAGGGGTGGTAAAAGTCTAGGTAGGGCTGATTTTCATAGGTGGTGAGGAGATATGGCCCGAGCATTATTAGAATTAGTTCATACCTGCGGTGGTGGTGCTGCGGTAGTGTTGTCGCCTCACAGTAAGATGCTGTCTGGTTCAATTCCTAGCTAGAGCATCTTCTGCGTGGAGACATGCGTGAATGGGCGTACCTTCGTTGAAGGTTGTGCGTCAGGGCTGGTAACTCGGCACGTAAAAATCAACTACCAATCATTAGCGGACCGGAGTTCCGCTGTGGCGACCCCTAACCGGGAAAAGCCGAAAGACACAACATTGGTCTCATTTTGATAGTTAATGTAGCACTTGGCTAAGCTATGTGGGTTTGGGAATACAGAAAGATTAGTGGCAGGAAGGGGTGGTATATGGAATTCTGGGCTATCTGGATAGGTTGTGGAAGAGGGGTGTCTTCATATGTCAGCTGATTAGATGCTTCCTGCTCCATTGGTTTCTCCTTGATTTTGGATGTCCATTGCTCTATCCTGTTGTGTTGTTGTCTGAGTTAGATTTTCTACACTGAGTCCTTCACTTCGCAGGTAATCCATAACCTCAGTTTCTGTTTCTTTAACTTCTCCATTGCTAATTCTTGTTTCTACTTTTCCTCCTTGTTTTAATTTGGCTTTCTCCTTTGTATAAATATTGCAAAATATCATCTCTCTTTCCCATGTCCATATTTCTATTTTGTACCCTTCAAACATCTCTAAATTTTTGTTCTTTAAATTTTCACACTTCCTCAGTCACTTCTTTCTCCAAACGGCACAAGGTTTCTTGGTCTATATAGTGTTTTTCATGGATCTATTGTATTAATGACCACACATTTATTTGAAGTTTCTGACAGTTTTTCTTATAGAAGTATTTTTCTTTCCTCTAATTTCTCTCAATCTATGCATATAACTTTTGTATGGAAATTCCGGGCTTCTTGCATAATAGCACCAATGCATAATTTCTTTCTTATCCTCAGTCGTCCACTCTATCATTTGGCCTGTCAGTTTTTGTGATTTTTGTGGACTGCTATTTCCGTCTACAACAGGGAGGGGCCATCATCCCCCTGGGCCTGGCCTAACTCCATTGTAGGAATATTTTCATGTCTTGAGGATTCTGCACGGTCATTTTGTCCAGTCCTGATACCAGTCACCTACCCGGATTGAACACTTGTTTATCCTGGGACTTGTGCTCCCAGCTGTCTTCTTTATTTTTTAACCTGCTTCTGTCCATGATACATGCTGTGTAAACTATAGTCTATATTATCAGTGTCGCTTTGCAGAGATTTTGTGAAAAACAGGGTCTACCTTGTGAAGGTACTCACCAAGACTTGAGAATGAATTCAGTTCCAGCAATACTTCTCTCCTTTTGCTGATTTTATCATCACTCCATTCGGATCCTATCTGATGTCCTTCGTGTCCACAAAATAATCATACTCTAAACACCCGTTCAAGAGATTCAAGAGATCTAAACTTCAACTGAAACATAAACAGGACCTGCTGTTGAGACTGATATTTATCACAGAATCTTTTTTTCTTTTTTTACAGAACAGTCTCCTCTTGTATGTAAAACTATATAGCTTCTTGACTCCTTTTGAGTGTAACCTGTGATTGGATGGGCATTCATAAGTAACCCCCCCCCGACTGTCTCCTCAAAACTTATGGAAAGGGGTCAAAACTAGGTATGATGTACTCCATTCCAATGGGCTGTGATATTAATTCAAGTCTTGGTAAATTCTCATTGTGATCTATGACTAGGCTACATATGGTCCTCTGGATCAGCAGCCTAGTATTAACCTGTGAACCTATGAACTGCTAGATTCTGTTAGATTGCGAATGAGTAATTTCACCTCACTCTGTTTGCTTAGCACAGAAGATTATGGCAATGAGCTTCTAATGGTCTTCATCCTGTAATCTTGTATTTGAGTCCCTTATTCTCAATTTTCCTTTTGGGAGATTCTCTGCAAGTCACTTATAAATTCATAGATAAGTACTGGACTAGCAGCACAGTATTGGGAAATTTACAAAGATGCAGTTCATCCTCTCTTTACTGGGATATTATACTTTGCATCCACTGTGCAATATGCTTACATGTACATAGTTGCAAGTAACTACTAGGTTACCCATGTGGTGTGGAAGAGCTTAAACGCTGGGTCACCCATATGGTGTGGAAGAGTGTAAAAGCTTGGTTAATCACTGTCTACTAGTCAGCCTTTTCTGTGTTACCTTTCTATGATGATGTAAACTACTTAGTATGTTTATCAAGACACTTATTCCTTCACATCCTTGCTGTTTTATGCTGAGGTAGCAGAACTGTTAATTTCATTGGGTGAACATTATAATCCTAGTTATATCATTTGAATTTAGGTGAACATAGTAACAATAGTTATATAATTTGACCTCCAGTCCTTCAGCTGTTTTGATCTCGGCATCACACATACAGCTGAAGAACATCATTTTGGAGATGAGCGTAGTAAATCAGTGTTTTATTGAATATTGCATGGTGTGTGTTTCCATTAATGCATCCCAGTGTGTATGGGAAGGGAATTAATCTAGTACCGTTATTGAGACAGAAGGGAGGTCGATAAATAATTCTCTGTCCAACAATCTTGTGTGGTTTACTGTGTACATTTTATTTCTGTACCGTACTGCAATTTTCATGCTGGAATGAATGACATACATGAAGGAAACTGTCCAATATTTGAATTAAAATTTTAAAGGGGGTGTTTTCATTTCAAATATCAACTTGGAACATTGAATCTTGTGTCAGTGGCTTGCATGAGCAATTGTGTTATTCATATCTTACATTTTAGATGCTTACTTTTTTCTGCTTTGCTATTGAAAATGATGACTCATGTCCACAGGTGTATGCTTAAGACAGTTTAACTGGGATTCTGTTAGATAACTTATATCATGTCTTGTTTCTTGATGTATTTCTAGCTTTTTTTCCATTTATCAAGAGAACGTGTATTCTCTGAAGAAAGAGCCCGTTTCTATGGAGCAGAAATTGTCTCAGCCTTGGAGTATCTTCATTCACGAAATGTGGTCTATAGAGATATAAAGGTAAGAGAAAAAATTCTGTTTCTAGCAAGAATAAGACAACTGGATGAATGCTGTGAGTTAATCATATTTTATCACTGTCGAGAGAATTTATCACTTTGGAGAGAATTGGAGCTGATGGATATCCATTCAGTGGGTCTTTGATAAGTGGTCAGAGTCTTAACTTTGAGAATGCTTTACAGCATGGAACATATGAAAGACTGTTGCACCTCATGTAGCCAATTATAGAAAATGTCTTTTCTTTGTCATTGTTTGTGGGGCTAATTCTTACTGCTTATGACAACACTTACTTGGGATTTGTTTATTATGAGACTCCACATAGCCTCAGTGCTTCTTTCTGTTTGGAATTACCTCTCTTTATGCCATTACACCTCCAGCATTTGCTTACAACCCAAGGAAAAATTCTCTGAAGTCTGCTTGGAGTGTAAAAGCATTTACACAAACACTTAGCAAAAAATTTTTAAACTGTCTTGACATTGTTGTATACTTACTGCAGTACAGATGTCCTGCATTGTTTGTTCTTTGCCTTTCCATTCTGACTTCCCAATCTCCTGATTCTTACAGTTTGATTCTTATTGTCGTAATTAAGTATTTTGTATGCTCTACTGTTTAACTTTTTTAACAAAAAATTTTGATCTAGATTGAACTAAAATTCCCAACAGAACTGTTTTTTCACTTGGCACTCCCATATCCTTTTGTCTTTACCTATGTTATGTTTTCAATCTCTGTTATGAAAAGCAGTCTGTAACATGCAGTCCAAATATTTAAAAAAGAGTCCAAACAAACTCTGCTTATCCCATTCTTATTATATTTTCCCCTTTAATTATTTGCTCAGAGTGCCATGGTTTCAGTGCTGATTTTCTCCACTAATTTCCAGCCACCTGTTGTCTGTTTTCATTACTACTACTTGTAGTCTTTCATATTGGTAAGGTATACTTTCTCAATTCCAGAGCTGGCTTAGTTCTTAGAATACTTTCTGCTACTTTATGAATATAACATTCTGTGCATTGGTGGATGTCCTTCAAGAATGCAACTGCAGTCATAACATATGGGTTGTCCTGCCTCAGGCAGCCCTCGGTCGGCCGGATTCCAAAGTCTGGGTCCGTCGGCTGATGTCGCATTTCTCTCCGACGTCAGAGCGGCTGGAGTATATAAGCATCAGCCGACGCCATCTTCTTCAGTCTTTCTTGCCGCGCGGTGCCCGAAGCAGAAGCAGTTCGCAAGTGCCGGTCGGTCAGCTCCTGTATTCTTCGAAACCGAAGTCATCAAAAAAGCTAAGTACCCCGTTGGGGACCTTTTCTTGCCTCAGCCGATGTCAGAAATTACTGAAAAAGTAAATAGTTTGTCTTGTGGTAAACAAATACCTCATAAGGATTTCCACTCTTACTGCCTCCCTTGCCTTGGCCCAGACCACGACGTCTCTGCCTGTGCTCGCTTCAATAAGCGCACTCTCAGGCGCCAGGCGGAGTTCGCTGAAGACTTTTTCGGCGAAAAATTTGATTATACAATGCCGTCGGAACAACCGACAGCGCAGACTCCTAAGAAACGAAAAGACCGGGACTGACATCCTCGG
Organism: Protopterus annectens; assembly: GCF_019279795.1. NCBI lineage: Eukaryota > Metazoa > Chordata > Ceratodontiformes > Protopteridae > Protopterus > Protopterus annectens. The sequence continues at coordinate 704,511,497 of NC_056725.1, read as the reverse complement.
CCCGTGTCTTCCACCGACACCACGCCAAAACTAACCGAGAGTGCCCCGGTTCCCTCTGAGGCGGTTATTCCACCGCTCCGAACCGAAGACACCGCATTACCGATACCTCCGATACCGGAGGCCACTCCGACGCCAGTTATTGATTTTCCTCCGGATACTGAAACCGAGGAAATGCCCGAGACCATTGCTGTTGATAAGGTCACTCCTGCACGTGGAGCGGCTAGGCCTCCCATGTCCATGTCTATCAAGGCCTACACACGTGCTAAGGCAGCCAGCAAGTCCAAGCATCTTACTGCTAAAACCTTACCTCAGCCTACTCCTGAAACTCAAATCATGTCTATGGCCGCAGATTTAATTTCCCTGATCAGAGGTTCCCAGGCCCATCCTTTGAGAGGATCCCAGCCTCCTCCTGATAAGAGGCCCAGGGGTGAACCCTCTGACCCTCTCCCTTCAGATGAAGATTCTGAGGACTCTGTTCACTCCGAAAGCCAGGAAGAGCCCTTCCAGACCTATGAGGATTCAGATGCAGAGGACTCCATTCCCTTGGCCTCTCCTCCTGAGGATATTTCTTTTGGGGAAGTTCTGCATTCCATGAGGGAGCATTTTAAGTGGCAAGGCCAGGAATATTCAGATTCCAGAAAGCGCCTTTGAACCTTCCTTAAAAAGCCCCAACACAGACCCTTAGCTATACCTCCTGTGCTTGATGTTTTAGATGATTTATACTCTGACTCCAGTGTTACCCCTGATACTCTTCCTCCTGCTCCTGTCAAGCCTGACAGATACTATAGGGTCCCAGAAACCCATTCTCATTTCTTTAGGGCCCATGCTGTTGATTTAGAAACAATTTCCCAGGGGCCTAAAGGGGTTTCAGCTACCACCTCCAAAAACCCTTTGCCTTCCGACAGGGAAGCAAGGTCCTTAGAGAGATGGGGGAAGAAGGTTTACACCTCCACTACTTTATCTATGAGAGCTCTCAATTGTCTCTTTCACATGTTTCAATATTAGGATTTCCTGTTAGATGATTTACAGAAAAGATTGGCCTCTCCTGAACCTTTAGATAGGAAGTCTTTGCAGGAGGCTGTGCATAATTCTCAGCAGGTTAGCAATCACTTTCTACAGTGTGGATATGATGCATTGGAGGCTTCATGTAGGGCAGCTATGACAGGGGCGGTCATTTGTAGACATGCATGGTTAAAAGAACAACCTTTACCAGATCATGTTAAGGTAAAACTTCTCGACGCACCCTTGGAAAACAACAAGCTTTTTGGTGCTAATGCTAAAGATGTGTTAAAGTCCATTGAGGAAAAAGCCAAGTCAGTTCAGACAGTCAAGGATTTCCTGCAGGTTCAGCCACCCAGATTCAGCAGGAACTGGCCTTCTAAAAACTGGTCCTTTCCTAATCCTGAAAGATTTCAAAGGGGCAAAAACAGGCGTGCCCGAGGAAGAGGGCAATACAGAGGATCCTACAGGGGACGACAATGGCAACCAGCAAACCAAAGAAGTGACACAGGGGTTTCTCCTGCCCCGCAGGAACAAACACAATGACTTTCCTCTAGTTCCGCTGACCAAGGAGCAAACAGAAGCTCCTTTGGGCGGAAAGTTATCTTTGTTTTCAAAAAATTGGCACAAACTGACAAAAGACAAATGGATTTTGGACATTATAGACCATGGTTACAGGTTCCATTTTCATACCTTGCCAAGAAAACAAGGCATGCCAAACCTTCCACAAAATCAGAGGGCAGAGGCTATCAAGCAAATTTCTCTGCTTGCTCAGATCAAAGCAATAGAAAAAGTTCCACAACAAGAACAAGGTCAGGGGTTTTATTCAAGACTGTTCCTTGTTCCAAGAAAAGAAACTCAATGGAGACCAGTACTGGACTTGTCCGCTTTAAACACTTTTCTTATAGTACCAAAGTTCAAAATGTTGACTCTACAGCAACTTCTTCCCATACTGGGCAAGGGGTCTTGGCTGATTACTCTGGACCTCAAGGAGGCATACCTGCATGTCCCTATCAGACACAGCTGCAGAAGATACCTCAGATTTCTTGCAGGGCCAGAGCATTATCAATTCTCAGCATTGCCATTTGGCTTATCTACTGCGCCCAGAGTATTCACGAAATGCCTGGCATCAGTAATTGCTCATTGCAGGCTCCAGGGGATTCAAATCTACCCGTACCTGGACGATTGCCTCATACAAGCGGACAACAAACTGACCTTGACAAAAAACTTGAATTATGTCATACACTTGCTACAGGCTCTGGGATACACAGTCAACTTTCAAAAGTCAAGACTTCAGCCATCCCAGCAAATAACCTTCTTAGGAGCCAAACTAGACACAGCCTCTCAAATGGCGTACCTGACAGAAGACAAGCAAAAGAAGTTAACTCATTACTTCAAAAGTTTAGCAAAGCTCACCCAGATGACTGCAAGGAGTTTCCTACAGGCCCTGGGTTACATTGCATCCTGCATTCTCCTGGTTCCACTAGCAAGACTACACAGGAGAAAGCTTCAATGGTACTTAAAAAGCTTATGGTCTCAACACAGCAACAACCTAGAAGCAACTATTCCACTCATTCCATGTCTTCAAAAGGAATTTCTGTGGTGGGCCACAGTAAGCCAGTCAAACACAGGTATGTCGTTCAAAAAACCTCAGATAACACAGACCATGACCACAGACGCCTCAGACCTTGGATGGGGGGCACACATGGAGGGCAGATGTATTCAAGGGCAATGGTCTCCAAAGGAAACACATCTGCATATCAACCAAAAAGAAATGCTAGCAGTAATGCATGCCATCGAGGCCTTTGGACAACAACTTCAACAAGGCCACCTACTAATACGGACAGACAACACCACTGTGATGTGGTACATAAACAAGCAGGGGGGCACTCATTCTTACCCCCTTTGCAGACTGACAATGAATCTTTGGGAAAAATCACTGGGTCTAAACATACAGTTACAATCCCAGTTTGTTCCAGGCAAAGACAATGTTCTGGCGGACAGTCTAAGCAGGAATTTCCTAGACCCCCACGAATGGAGGCTACATCCAGACATCTTTATACGACTCACCTTGACATGGGGCAGGCCGGACGTAGACCTATTTGCCTCCCACCTCAATCATCACTTACAAAAGTTCTGCTCAAGGACATATCATCCACAAGCTTGGAAAATAGATGCCCTCTCATTCAGCTGGAGCTCCCTAATAATTTATGCATTTCCACCTCTGCCACTGATGACCACAGTGTTATTAAAGATCAAAGCAGAGCAGCCGAAGGGGATCCTAATAGCTCCAGACTGGCCAAGACAACACTGGTACCCACTACTACGGAGCATATGTCACAACAAAACGTGGGCCCTTCCACAATGGCCCCAACTTTTGGCTCAACACAACTTCAGGACAGTTCATCCCAACATCCAGACGCTACAGCTAACAGCTTGGGAAATCCCATAAATAACCTCAATTTACCTCTCTCCAAGGAAGTTCAGCAGATACTGACAGAAGCCCGCAGACCATCCACCAGAAAGGCTTACTCAGCCAAATGGAAGAGATTCAGCATTTGGAATACCAACAAGGGTCATGATGCATCACTTTTGAGCATTCCACTCATTCTGGAATACTTGGCAGATATGCTACATAACGGACTCTCATACTCTTCCATAAAAATACATGCTTCAGCTATCTCAGCTAGATACAACACTGATCCACCTGTGTTTTCACATCCTTTGTTAAGGCAATTTCTTAGAGGAATCAAGAATATAAAGCCCCCAAGAAAGGCACCAGTACCAGCTTGGGATCTCAATTTTGTCCTAGAAAAATTGACTCTACCTCCCTTCGAGCCAGCAGCTTCTGTGGATTTATAATTTCTTTCCTGGAAGACAGCTTTCCTGCTGGCCATTACCTCAGCAAGAAGGGTTTCGGAATTACAGGCCTTAATGGCAATACCACCGTTCATAACTTTTCACAGAGACAGGGTCTCCTTACGAACCAACCCTACCTTTCTGCCAAAAGTGGTATCTAGGGTTTCTTTAAATCAAGCAATTCACCTGCCTACTTCCTTTCCCAATCCTGAGAACAAAGGGGAAAGACTGTTACATACCTTGGACATACACAGACAACTTCGCTACTACCTAGACAGAACCAAGACCAGTAGGAAGTCTGATCAGCTTTTTGTAGCTTACGCCCCTGGAGTACAAGGAAAAGCAATTTCCAAACAGACAATTTCAAAATGGATTGGACATTGCATCAGATTCTGTTATTCCTTCCATGGAAAGAGTGTGCCAGCCAATGTCAGACCACACTCCACCAGAGCTACAGTCACCTCTACAGCATTTTTAAGAGGGGTGCCTACAAAAGACATTCTTGAAGCTGCTACATGGAGCTCCGTGCATACATTTTCCAAACACTACAACCTCCCTTTATATTCCAGATCCAGAGCAGGCTTTGCTTCGGCAGTCCTGCAGGGATTGATAACTACACCATCCTTTTCTTAGAGCATACCACCTCCCCCAGCTAAGCTATGGTATTCAACCCATATGTTATGACTGCAGTTGCATTCTTGAAGTACATAGTACAGTTTTGTACCTACCATGAATGTAGATGTCCGATAGATATGTAACTGCAGTCGGGTTTTCCCCTCCCTCCTTCCCCTCTATGCCTTGGGTCCACTCCTCTCCCTGCTATCCTTAGCTGGGGATATCTGTTATGGTGTATCTGTTTATTGCTTATTTATTGTCTGGAAACCTATTATTGTCTTCCAATTTGATTACAGCCTTCCTTGGAGGGCACCTGCCATCTGGGGCAAGAAACACTGAAGAAGATGGCGTCGGCTGATGCTTATATACTCCAGCCGCTCTGACGTCGGAGAGAAATGCGACATCAGCCGACGTCGGACCCAGACTTTGGAATCTGGCCGACCGAGGGCTGCCTGAGGCAGGACAAACCCATATGTTATGACTGCAGTTGCATATCTATCGGACATCTACATTTATGGTAGGTACAAAACTGTACTTTGTTATCCTTAAGGATATGCATCCAGAATCCTGCAGCTCCTTACTTTGAAAACTCCCCTTTTTTCATTATCATCATCCCTTTCCACTTAACTTCTGCTTACGTTATGTATCCCAGACTTAACCACGTAACTCTAAATTATCACTACAATTCAGGTAGTCCTAAACCACCTTGCTTTGTCAGTAGGATCAGCTCATCCCTCTTAAGTCTTGCACCTCTTTTTTCCCCAAACAAATAATTTTAACTCTATAATGTTCCACAACTTTTATTCTGATTGATAAAAATATGCCTGATCTGTATATAAATCTAAAGGGACTAGACCCAAAACTTAAAGCTGCAAATTTCAGTATGCCATCTGTGAAACCCTTCTGGCTAAAGTACATCTCAGAATTTGTGCAGTGAAGTTGATGCCAAATGTGACTTGAAAATGGAATTGTACAATTAACAGAATTTCATTTGTAAGTCACATACAGATGGAATTGTACAATTGCAGATACCAGTTTGACTGGGGTGGGGTGGTCTTTAAAATAATTATCCTGAAAATTTCATGTCAAAATTCCACTTAAATGAAAAGTTAGAATCATGCACATCTTTAGTTAGATAAAATGGAATCTGATAAAACATGAAAATAAAGAATTTTTCTCCCTCAGCATTGTCAGCAAGTGTGCATAACTCTGCCAAAATGTAATGATATGATGTGTTTTCCATCCACTTCAGCAAACTTGGTCTATCCAGGAGCGGCCCTAGGTCAACTGGTGCCCTAGGCAAAGGGGCTCCACAGTGCCCCCCACCACATTACCTGGTGCCCCCATCCTGGTTTACCTATACCAAATAAATACTGGAAAAGCGCCCCTGCTAGACCGGCGCCCTAGGCGGCAGCCTAGTTGGCCTATGCCTAAGGCCGGCTATGGGTCTATCTGATGAGAACAGTTCAGAGTTTTGCACCTAAACAAGACTTCTTTGGCTCCAAGCTTCAGGCACCTCCCCCTTCCCATGATGCACTACCACCATACCAGCCCTTGGATCTCATTTGCTGCTTTTCAAGCAAGATGCAGCTTCCTTGGCTGTGTGGCTATCAAGAGTTAGACATTTCAGAGAAGTCCATTTTTGCCTTTTGTTAGTCATTTTTTTTCTCTGGGATTGTACCTGTTTTTTACTACGTAGTGACTTTAGCTAGTTTAGCTTATTGCTCTCGTTAGTTAACTAAATTATTGTTTTTGTGGCGATTCCCCCATTTCTCTTATCTCCTCTTTCCAAACAAACAAAAACTTTTTTTTTTTTACCTTTATCTGGGTTTCTTCTCTCATGTGACTTCTTGTTGTGGGAGGTGTGTGCTAAGATTTTTTCTGTTTATTTCTTTGGTTTAGCTTTTTTGGTGTCTGTAATTAAATTTTGTCCGACAAGGTCTCTGGTTTTAACAAGTGCCTGCTCCACGATTCACATGCTGAATGTATTTATTGATTGGGGGTGGCACATCTTCGGGAGGAGTGTAATGTATGTGCTGCTTTTGGGTCTCTGGCTGTTTTGGAACTGTGGGCCAAACATTCTGAGGGGCTTTCTTCCTGTCCTTGTGAGAGACAAGACCAATGGTGCTTCTGCTTCTCCACATTCTAAGAAGCTTGCAGAGACATCCTCTGACAGAAACAGAGAGTAGGATAGAGAGAAACAGAGGGGGGGGGCTAAGGAATTCCCTGAAAGATCTTCACACCTGAAAGGGTGATTTCTGGTTTGGCTCAAAAAAATCACATCCTCCTCAGATCAAGCCATTTGTGGTCTCCTTGGCTTCAGCACAATATTGTCCTAGGATCTGCTCTCTGACATTGTCTGGTGTGTTAGAGCCTGCTTTTTTCCCTTTCCCCTCTTTGTCTCTGTTCTCCAGCCCATCCTTTAGAAATATATGGGCAAGACCACCCGTCAGCAGTGTCATCCTTTATATCACTGCATTCCTTGGGGAGTCTTGAAGCCGACATGGAGAAGATGATGAGGACCTTTTTGAATACACGGATTGAGTTAAGGGCTTTACCTGCTACCCCCCCCCCCCCCACACACACACACACATGAGGATTTCATGTCCAGTACCTTCTATTCCTGTTCTAGTTGCTTCTTCCATAATTTGACTTTTGGATCTTATGATTTTGAATCTGGGTGTTCCCCTCATGTACCCCCATTGGAACCAGTAGTCTAGATATCTATTGTGACAATATCTTTACCTCCCTCAACTCTGATTATGTAGGACCCCCAGTGGGTCCAGGAGACGAGCGATTGATGCCATCCTTTGGGAGTCTGGGTTAACTCTTAGGATCTCTGAGCCATCCTTGCCTCTTTGTGTTTTGGCCTTCGATAGCTCAGCTACAGCATCAGCTGCTTATCTGAGTCATGTTGTATCCAGGGAGGGACTCCTTTTGGTATCCTTGGGTCATAGGAGGCCATCCTTGGGACCAGCTTCTGTCTTGGCATTTGAGGCATTCAGAAGGATTCTTTCCTGTTTGGGAGAGGGGACTCTTTGTTTGCATCTAGATCCACCCCAAACCCTTGCTGCTTCTAGTAATTCTATTCCGACTCTCTCCCAATAATTGGGACAGTCAGACCCTTTTGTTTTTAGGCAAACATAACCCTTGGGCTCCCTTGATGCTTCTAGCTCCTCTCCTGATGCTCCCATTGTGGATGAACCCAGGAAACCATGTAAGAGGAGGCATATGGATTGCTTGGGAGTCCCTTACAGAAGGCATTGACTTTGATGAGGGGAAGGGCCTACAGTTTCCCCTTTGAAAGATGTCTTCTTTAGACATTTCTTGAATTGCAAAGAATAAAGGATGTTTGGCTCACCAATGCTCCTTCCTAGGAGGAGTCATTATTCATAGAGGCGTTTGGGTCTAACCCTTCTGCATCCTGGATAATCCGCACTGTAGATGACCTTATCAACCTTGTATCCCAGAAGCCATGGAAGGGTCTGGATGCAGTGGAACCTATTCCCTGCAAACCAAACAAGATTTTAGCTTCTTCCAGGGACAGGGAGCACTGGAGTATGGAACCCCCCGTACATGCCATTGTGGTGGCCTCAGCCACTAATATCAGACGACATTTCCACTGTCTATCCTTCAAATAGTCCAAAAGTACATCTGTTGTGTACTTGTATTCTGTTTAATCGCTTGTAGTCTGATGAGTTTTTACTGGATTTTGATTTGTTGGAACTTTTCTCCTCTGGTCTCCACTGAAAATGGGCTCACTGGGCCCAGTGGACTTTCCCGGTCAACAGACTGGAAATAAATAGGGAGTCTTGACCATTGGACAAATTTGATAAGTGAGTGTATGCTTTGGCAGCTTTTTCTTTGTGAGCACTGAACTACATGGTCCATCTTATTCGCCTTTAGAAGGACTTGACTAAGAAAGTGTGTAAGGGTATTTCTGGTGTCAAATCTGTGGAGTCCAAGAAGGTGCTGGAGTCAGAGGTAGCCACCATGTAGTCTATCTCAAATGTGTACATGCATTCTATGTCTAATGCAGAGCAAGGAATGTCTAGGGCAGGAGGTACTGTCATCACTGTCCACTGCTATGCTTAGATGCACTTATGTGACTTTGTGGTGAAATTCATGCTATCATTCATGAATGCCTCCTTTGACAGGACCTCCCTGCTTGCTCCCAAGTTTAAAGAAATTCTGGTCAGGAGTGAGCAAGAGGGCAAGACCCTGTCTGCCATTGAAATTTGTTTTTCCACCTCTTAAATGTCTTTCTCCCACAACCAGAAGGGTGAAAAAAGTCTGTGGTTCTGTAAATCCCAAGGTTTCAACCCAGAAACGTTCTGGAGACAGAGACCCTGGGGCAGATGAGTGAATGCTAGTGGCCTTTGCCTTAGAGGCAGAGGTGGTCATACAACACCAGGGATTTTACAGTCCCTTCTCTGACATACCCTTCCGGCATTCCTGAAAGCTTGCCCAACTGTCATGATCTGGAGGCAGTCAAGGACGTCTTATTCTTGCACCCAGATGCCTGGTCAGACATCACCCAAGATTCTTGGGTGCTGAGAATAATTTTCCTTTCAGCAAAGTTCAGCAGTTATAGAAATTTCAAAGCTGTTAGACAAATGAGCGATCCAGGAGCTCTTAACCAGGCCATGGAGGATCTGGAATCTATTTGAGTCTTTTTAGTTCCAAAGAAGAATGAGGATTTCAGGCCAGTCTTTCACCTCAACAGGTTGAGCACATTTGTGAAACAGACATCATTCCAGATGGTCCCAGTACAGTCCATCCATTTTGCTTCTGCTAAAGAAAGTAATTGGATATTATTGGTGGAATTCCATGACTCTTACTATTATAGCAGAATAGCCAGGCAGTTATGGAAGTCCTCCCTGTATTCCCCATGTGCATGGCAGTGGTAACTGCATGACTCGGGTTGCAGGGTTTTCAGGTTTTCCCTTATTTGAATGACTGGCTCATCATGGCCACTTCAAAAGATGGTCCAGGGTGCTTGGTTACCAACTCAGGTCAAGTTTGTCATCAATTTCTTACTGATGCAGGTGGTCCTCCTTGTATTGCAGGCCTTTCAGGTTTGCTTCCAAGGGGGGTGTGATCATGGTCTAGATGGACAGAATGTTAGGTGACTGGTACATCAGTAAAGAGGGCAGAACCTTATCTTATCCCTGTGTTGGGAAGACATGAGGGCTTGACAGTGGGCATGGTCTTCCCAGCGGTTTCTTCTGTCAGTGCACATCCTGAAGCAATCCAGTATTCTGTCTGAGACACTGAACAGATCTTTTCTGCTACCTCATGAGTTGCCTATGCATCCATGAGTGGCATTGGAGATTTTCATGCTCTGGGACCAGCCCTGCTGTGATGTGCTTCTTGCCCTGTTCAACACCAAGTAAGACACGTATTTTGCCATGCCCTAACCCCAGAAGAGGGACAGCCACAAAGGGGCACTCTGGTTTATTCTTGACCCCTATGACTCGTTTATGCTTATCCTCCGATACCACTCATAACCATGTTTCTGCAGAAAGTAGCCTAGTGCAAGGTCATTGTCCCCTTTTCACCTCAGCTGGTTTGATTCACCTTTCATTGGCTTCATCTTGTTCACCCTGCTGTGGATTCCAGATCTGATATATCACCTGTCTAGCAGGCCTCACCCAGACATCAAAGCTCAGAGTCTGCTTGGTTTCTTCCATGCAGTGATGACTAGAAGTTCCATGCTTTCCTCCAATGTGATTCACATTCTTACCTGTTCTCAAAACCTACGAGGAAAGTTTACAAATATAAATGGAAAAAAAGGTTTTCAATCTGTGCTTTACTGCAAGAGGCCAGATCTTTTCTCCGCTCCACTTTCTTCTATTTTGGATTTTTTGAGCGAGTCTTTTTCAGTGGAGGACAATTACTCATTTGCCTTACAAACACAAGGTGCAGGGTTTGAATCTTACAAGGGATAATTGGCTAGGCTTAAAATGGCTCGCAAGGGCAGTTAGCCTAGTACTAACCTATGAACCTATGAACAACCAAGGTCTAAATGGCTGCTATTTCTAATTTTCATTTAGGTGAAAGTCATTGTGACAGGCAAATAAGCAAATGCAAACAACACTGATGAGATGAACTGAGAATATAAGGCCTGAAGACTAGGCAATATTCATCTTACAATTGAGCTAGTTTATTTACAAGAAAAAGAAACAGTATTGTTAATGAATGAGTTACAATAGATGAAAGATAAATCATCACATTTCCCCCCACCAAATTGTTGAGTGAAGAAATGGGAATATTAGTGTCAGTGAAAGGTCATAAAATGGTAGAAAGCGAAGATGAAAGGCTTGTCTGTTGCACAAGTTTTAGGGATGTACTCTCTTTTGTTGTTGAACTAAAGTGTCTAGACTATTTAAATCAATAATATGTGAGTTGGGGAGAGAGAGGGTAGAGTCAGAACTGGTGTTTTGTAATTGCTCCGGCAAAGCAGCATCTTGTCCTCTGTTTGTTGGTTCAGTTGGTGCTTTGCTGTTTGGCTGGTGTAGGTGAGTAGTAGTTTGATGTGACAGTTCATTCAGAGTTTTCTTCGCCCTTGGGTGCTAGCTGCCAGATGGAAACAAGACTCCTTTTTTCCATTGGCAAGTCGAACATGTGCGTTCTGAGGACTGCAATGCAAGAGTTCCACTTCCTCCACTAACGGATCCTACTTTGAGGACCTTTTTATTATTTTGAAGCAACACAGGGCCAGGAGATTTGAGCCAAACTGAAAGTGCACTGCCATTGGTGTACCTCCGATTGTATTGAAACAACCTTTCGTCTGGCATCGTGTTGGTGGCTGTGCACAGTAGAGATCGGATCGAGTGGATATCCTTGAGCAAAACTTTATCCCACTCTTCCTTGGGCATCTTTTAACGCCAGAGTAATGGCCCTCCAAAGTGTACCAATTATAGACACTCAACCTTACCATTACCTTGGGGGTTGTAAGGTGCAGCCCTGTTGGTTGCAGTTCCTTTGGTGTGCCAAAATGTCTGTAATTCATTAGACATAAAAGGTGCTGTGGACTGAGTGCATATAAGCTGGCATACCAGAGAGTAAAAATAGTTGGCATAGGCTGGCAATTAGTTTGTGCAGTCATGTCTGGACAAGTGAAAGCAAAAGGGAGTCTTGAATATTCGTCAGTAATAGTAAGCAAATATTGATTGCATGTTGTGGAAGGAAAAGGTCCCTTAAAATCTATGCTCCGTCTCTCAAAAGGTTGGGTGGCCTTTATGAGCATGGTGTTTGTTGGATGGTAAAAACATGACTTTACTTCTGCACATACAGAACAGTTTTAGGTTATGCTTCGTACCTTCTTGAGAGAAAATGGAAGATTCTTGGATCATATAAAATTAATCAAGTGAGCAACACCAGGATGACACAATGAGTCATGTAAAAACCTTATATTAACAAGAGAGGAAAATGCACTGGAACACACAAGCAAATAAGGCATCAGTGGTGAGATTCTCCTTCCAAGTCTGATAAATGGCAACAAAACGAACAGGTGAAAGCTCGGCTCTACAGCTCTGTATTTTATCATTCTTATTGTCATACATAAAGGTGACTGATCACTGGCAGTAACAAGCTTAAAATGATTTCCTAGAAGAAAGTGCTTCCATTTTAAAATTGATTTGACCACTACATACGCCTCCTCCTCCACAGCTGAATGGTGCCTCTTGGACGGTGACAATGTCCTGGAGAAAAATGCCACAGACCTTCCTTGCTGTTTTAGTGTGGCACTAGTGATGATTTCCGAAGCATCCATCTCCACTACCAACAGTACATTATAATCGACTGTAGAGAGGGTGGCATTCTCAAGCTCCTTTTTAAGATTCTCAGTTGTATCCACCACAGCTTTAGGAAACGGGAAGGTTGAATTGCAAACGAGGTGAATTTTATCAGAAAACTGCAATATCCTCTGTGAATGGTAGGCAAAGATCCCTACTACTCTTCACTGAGACTTGAGATCTCAAAGGAGGACAGTTTTTGCAGAGGCGCTAGTCTCTGAGTTTGGCTTGATTACACCCTTAGATACCTCATAGCCCAATAGCTTGATTTTAGTAGCTGCTATAATACACTTGTCATCGAACGTTAGACCATATCGTTTGGTAACGTCACAAAATCTCCAAGTTTTTATTGTGATCATCCCAGTGTTTTCCAGAGATAGTGAAATTATTGACATAAGCAAATGACACACAGTTGCTTAGACGCAGTTATTTCATTGGTAGTGCATGGAAAACAGGCTACACCATTAGTCAAGCCAAATAATGTGTGACGGAACTGATCGTCTGCCATGAACCTCAAAGGCAGTGTACTGTTATCTCTTATCAATGTTTGGTGGTAAGCACTTTTTAGATCCAAAGTGCTGTATGCCTCATAAAGTGCCACTTTTTGAATAATCTTATCTATCCTCAGATAGATGCGTAGAACAATTTGTTTGACTATAGTCAATGACCAGTCGCTTTTTGTGCCATCCGTTTGCAATGATCAGAACCTGGGCTCTCTAGGGTGAATTAGAGGGTTCAGTTATGCCTTTGGCTGTCAGTTGTTTGATCTCATCTTGTGTAAAGATTTCATTGGAAGGGCTGTGATGCCTACATTTTGTTGCTGTAGGCTTGCAGTCTGGTGTTAAATGCTGGAAGAGTTTTGGAGCTTCGATTTGAGCAGTGATTAGTCTTCTGAGGGCGAACTGGGGTTTGGTTCTTCCAAAAGGATTTTCTACCTTTGAGTGGAGCTTGAAAAAGTCATGACCCTATAAAGTATTGGCACAGAGATTAGGTAAAATGGATAGTTTGAAATTGTGGTAAACTGCACAGTTGTAATGCATGTAAACAAGACACTGTCCTTATGCAAAGCTTGTCAACCGTGTAGCTGCCAATGTAATTCTGCATGTTCTTCGTGTTTCACTGTTGCAGTCATTACACTTGGGTTATCCTGCCAGGGGTAGCCCTCAGTCAGCCGGAATACCAGAGGCTTAGTATTTCTCCATCGGCTGCGGTCACTCCAGGACTCATGTCAGGTTGTCAGTGGTATAACATCAGGCAGCCGACGCCATTACATCAGTTTTTCTTGCCGAGGAGCCTGAAGCAGAAGCAGGTTGCACGAGTGACGGTCGGCCGCTACCTGAGATGTCCTTCAAGGATGCATCTGCAGTCATAACATATGGGTTGTCCTGCCTCAGGCAGCCCTTCGGTCGGCCAGATTCCAAAGTCTGGGTCTGGCCTCGGCTGATGTCGCACTTTCCCCGACGTCAGAGCGTCTGGGGTATAAAAGCATCAACCAACGCCATTTTCCTCAGTCTTTCTTGCCGCGCGGTGCCCGAAGCAGAAGCTGTTCGCAAGTGCCGGTCGGTCAGATCCAGAGATTTCAGCTACCGAAGACTTCGAAAAAAGCTAAGTACCCCGTTGGGGACTCTTTCTTGCCTCAGCCGATGTCAGACAAAGTAAATAATTGTTTAACTTGTGGGAAACAAATACCTCATAAGGATTTCCATTCTTACTGCCTTCCTTGCTTAGGCCCAGACCACGACGTATCAGTTTGTTTAGCTTGTGCCTCCTTCAACCGACGAACTCTTAGACGTCGGTCGGAGTTTGCTGAGGAATTTTTTGGAGCCGCTTTTGCTTATAAAATGCCGTTGGAGACTCCGACTTCGCATATGGTCAAAAAACGCAGAGGAAAAGGACCAACACTCGCGGCCCGTGGTTTCGGCTGAAAACACGGCTAGGCCTACCGCGAGTGACTCGGTTTCGGCCGAAACCAAGTCCACGGCGATTCCTACTTCTGAAACCATACTTCCGACCACCGAGGCCAGAGAGGCCCCGGCTGAGTCGGCTTCAGAACTCCCTACTGAAGCTAGTGTTCAGGAATTGTCCGACACCATACCTTTGGACATTTCTACCCCTGCACGTGGGGCAGCTAGGCCCCCAGCTTCTATGTCTATTAAGGCCTTCTCCAGGGCTAAAGCTGCCAAACTTTCAAAAGCTTTGCCTGCCAAATCTACATCCCAGAGGCCTTCCTCTAGTTCACAGATCCTCAGCCTTGCTGAGGACCTTATCTCCTTAATTAGGGGTTCACAACCTCACCCAGACAGGGCCTCTCAACCTCCTCCAGACAAAAGGCCCAGGACTGACCCTCTGAACCTCACTCCTCAGATTACTCCACGGATGGATCTGATTTGTCAGACCACCAGGAAGGGGCTTACTCCTTATGAGGATTCAGATGCAGAGGAATCTATCCTTCGGCCTCCCCTCCTGAAGAATTTTCCTTTGGGGAGACTTTACACTCCATGAGAGAGCACTTTCAATGGCAAGGTCAGGATTTCTCTGATTCTAGAAAAAGATTAAGGACCTTTTTGCATTTGCCTCAGCATAGGCCCTTAGCTATACCTCCTGTTCTAAATGTAATTGATGATGTGTACAATGATGTCAGTACAGCCCCTGATTCTCTTCCTCCGGCCCCTGCCAAACCTGACAGATATTACAGGGTCCCGGATTCTCATTTCCATCTGTATAAAGCCCATGCTGCAGACACAGAAACTATTTCTCAGGGCCCTAAAGGGGTTGCAGCCGCTACTGCCAAAAATCCCCTACCCTCTGAAAGAGAGTGTAGAGCTTTAGAGAGATGGGTAAAAAAGGTTTATACATCTGCTACTCTTTCTGCCAGGGCATTAAACTGTCAATTCCATATGATACAGTACCAAGAATTTTTGTTAGATCAACTGAATAAGAAACTTTCTTCTCCTGAACCCTTAAACCGTAAATCCCTTCAGGATTTGGTACATAACTCACAACAGGTTAGTAATCATTTTTTAAAATGTGGCTATGATGCACTGGAGGCTTCCTTTAGATCAGCTATGACTGGGGCAGTTATTCGTAGGCATACCTGGCTGAAGGAGCAATCTTTGCCAGACCATGTCAAAACTAAACTCCTAGATGCTCCAATGGAGAAACAAAATTTATTTGGCTCCCCTGCACAGGAGATTCTAAAAAAGGTTGAAGAAAAAGCAAAATCTGTGCAAACAGTTAAAGATTTCCTGCAAGTTCAACCACCAAGGTTCAGCAGAAACTGGCCTACAAAGAATTGGTCCTTTCCAGACTCGTCCAGAGCACAGAGTGGCAGGAACAGGCACCCTAGGGGCAGAGGCCAATCGAAGGGCCCCTACAGAGGCCGTCAGTGGCAGCCTGCCAACCAGAGGAGTAGTGCAACAGCTGCAACTACAACCACTACTACAGGACAGATCCAATGATTTGACTCTGACTCCGCCTACCAGGGATCAACTGGAAGCACCCTTGGGTGGAAAGCTGGCTTTATTCTCAAAAAACTGGCATTGCATTACAAAGGATACATGGACATTGCAAATAATAGACAAAGGATACAGGTTTCACTTCCACACTTTGCCAAAAAGAAGCGGAATGCCAAACCTTCCACCAAACCAGAAGGCAGAGGCTTTAAGACAAATCAGCAATTTACTTCAGATGAAAGCTATAGAAAGGGTACTATGTACAGAACAAGGCCAAGGATTTTACTCCAGACTATTCCTTGTACCAAGAAAAGAAAACCAATGGAGGCCTATTCTCGACCTGTCCGCACTGAACACTTATCTCATTGTGCCAAAATTCAAAATGCTGACAGCAACTTCTTCCCATGTTGGGCAAGGAGTCTTGGCTGGTGACTCTAGATCTCATGGAGGCATACCTGCACGTCCCTATCCGACCAAATTACAGAAGACACCTCAGATTTCTTGCAGGATCAGAGCATTATCAATTCTCAGCATTGCCTTTTGGCTTATCTACTGCGCCCAGAGTATTCACAAAATGCCTGGCATCAGTAATTGCACATTGCAGACTTCAGGGAATTCAAATTTATCCATACCTGGACGACCGCCTAATACAAGCGGACAACGAGAAAAAATTGTTAAAGGACTTGGCCTATGCCATACACCTGCTTCAGACCTTGGGATACACAGTCAACATCCAAAAGTCAAGACTAGTACCGTCCCAAAGGATAACCTTTTTGGGTGCAGATCTGGACACAATCACCCAGATGGCATTTCTCACAGAAGAAAAACAAAAACAACTTCCAGATTACTTCATGATTCTGACAAGACAAACTCAGCTTACTACAAGGAAAGTCCTGCAGGCCCTGGGTTACATGGCATCCTGCATAATTTTAATCCCACATGCCAGGCTGCATATGAGGAAATTACAATGGTACCTAAGGAGTGTGTGGTCTCAACACAGCCACAGTCTAGAAACCATGATACCAATCATTCCATGCCTTCAAAAGGAATTCCTGTGGTGGGCTCAGGCCTGCCAGTCCAACAGAGGGTTGCCTTTCAACAAACCAAAAACAAGGCAGACCATCACCACGGACGCCTCAGACCGAGGATGGGGAGCACACATGGAGGACAAATGTATCCAAGGCCTATGGCCTCAAGGGCAGCTAAGCATGCACATAAACCAAAAGGAAATGCTGGCAGTGAGGCATGCAATCGAGGCATTCAGACCCTTCCTCCAACAAGGACATCTGTTAATAAGGACAGACAACACCACGGTCATGTGGTACATAAACAAACAGGGAGGCACACATTCCTACCCTCTATGCCAGATGGCTATGAATCTGTGGAATCTATGCCTGAATCTCAATATCCAGCTGCAGGCCAAATTCGTACCAGGAAAAGAAAATGCACTAGCAGACAGCTTAACCAGAACTACCATGGATGCACACGAATGGATGCTGCATCCAGACATCTTCAAACTCATAACAAAGACATGGGGAATGCCGGAGATAGATCTGTTCGCCTCCCCACTCAACCACCAACTGAAGACATTCTGCTCAAGGACATACCACCCACTAGCATGGAGGGTGGACTCTCTCTTTCAGCTGGAATGCCCTAACAGTATATGCCTTTCCACCTCTCCCATTGATGTACAAGGTTCTACTGAAGATCAGGGAGGAACAGCCAAAAGTGATACTAATAGCTCCGGACTGGCCAAGACAACACTGGTACCCACTATTAAGAAGCATGTCTCAGGCAAATTCATGGCCTCTTCCCCTATGGCCTCTTCTTCTAACGCAGAACAATTTCAAGACCCTGCATCCCAACTTGAAAACATTGCAGCTAACTGCCTGGAAAATTCCTTAAATCCCAACCAAACTGTTTTATCTCAGAGGGTGAAGGACATTATCCTGGAGGCTCGCAGACCTTCCACAAGGAAGACATACTCAGCTAAATGGAAGAGATTTCTCATTTGGAGCACATCAAAGGGAACAGATGTCACAGTGGCAAACCTAGCACACATCCTAGAATACTTAGCAGAATTGTTCCACAATGGCCTGTCTTATTCTTCCATTAAGATTCATGCTTCAGCAATTTCAGCAGAATACAATATGGATCCACCTATCTTCTCACACCCTCTTCTCAGGCAATTTTTGAGAGGGATCAAAAATGTTAAACCTCCAAGAAGACCCCACTACCTGCATGGGATCTCAATTTTGTGCTGGAAAACTGACACTACCTCCTTTTGAACCAGCAGCATCAACAGACCTACAGTTTTATCTTGGAAAACTGCATTCCTTCTGGCAATCACTTCAGCAAGAAGAGTATCTGAGTTACAAGCATTAATGGCAGTGCAGCCTTTTCTTATTTTTCACCAGGATAGAGTGTCACTAAGAACCAATCCTACTTTCATGCCAAAGGTGGTATCTAGGGTATCCTTGAACCAAGCTATTCACTTGCCTACGTTCTTCCCTAACCCACAGAACAAAGGGGAAAAACTTTTGCACACCCTGGATATACACAGACAACTATGCTACTATTTGGACAGAACGAAAACTAGCAGAAAAACTGACCAACTTTTTGTAGCATATGCAACTGGGGTACAAGGAAGAGCAATTTCCAAACAGACAATTTCAAAATGGATAGGAAATTGCATTCGCTTTTGTTACTCCTTTCATGGAAAGACAGTTCCTGAAAATATCAGGCCTTACTCCACAAGGGCCACAGCCACCACTACAACTTTCCTGTGAGGGGTGGCTACCAAGGACATTTTAGAAGATGCTACTTGGAGCTCTGTGCATACATTTGCCAAGCATTACAATCTACCTTTATACTCCAGATCCCGAGCAGGGTTTGCAACTGCAGTGTTGCAGGGGATCTTAACTACACCATCCTTCTCTTAGTACCTCCTCCCCCAGATTGGCTATGGTATTCTACCCATATGTTATGACTGCAGATGCATCCTTGAAGGACATAGTACAGTTTTGTACCTACCATAAATGTAGATGTCCGATAGGTATGCATCTGCAGTCAGGATTACCCACCCTCCTTCCCCTCTGTGGTATTCCCAGGGTACTTAACCCTCTTTCAGCTAGCTGGGGGAATCTATTATGGTGTATTTGTTTGTTTATACATGTATATAATTTGCAAATGTTTGGAACTTTTCAGCATTTATCCAAATTTAGCCTTCCTAGAGGGCACCTGGCATCTGGGGCAAGAAAAACTGAGGAAAATGGCGTCGGCTGATGCTTTTATACCCCAGACGCTCTGACGTCGGGGAAAGTGCGACATCAGCCGAGGCCAGACCCAGACTTTGGAATCCGGCCGACCGAAGGGCTGCCTGAGGCAAGACAACCCATATGTTACGACTGCAGATGCATACCTATCGGACATCTACATTTATGGTAGGTACAAAACTGTACTTTTTTCATTTCCGAAATTGAAGTTGAAGTCTTCTAAAGCTAAGTACCCTGTTGGGGATCCTTTTTTCTTGCTCTAACCGATGTCAGAAAAGGTTAACAATTGTCTCGCCTGTGGAAAGCAAGTACCACATCGAGATTTCTGTTCTTACTGTGTCACCTGTTTAGGCCCAGACCACTAAGTCCCTTGCTGTCGATTTTGTACTTTGTTCAGTGCCAGAACTATAAGTCTTTGGGCCCTTATCGTAGCTAAATACTTTCGCTCTCAATCTCCATATTCCGAAATGGCTTCAATAAGCCATCCGACTACCGATCTTCCGAAAAAACGTAAGTATAAAGACTGAGACAGACCACACAGGTCCAGAACTGCCGACGACTCTTCCGTTAAGCTAGTCACCAGTTCGCTGGTACTCAGTGAGTCGCTTTCGCAGGCCCTGATGTCCGCTTCTTTGGATTCGCAGGCTGCTACTGAGACCTGTTCGGAGTCTGGTATGCCGCGAGACTCTTCTTTGACTAAGGATCCTGCGAGCAGGCACTGGCTTCCGAGGAAGTTCTTCGCACTACCGATATTTGACACAAACTGATGACTTCTTTTGCGTCTTCATTTCTTTCTAAAACTGAGTTTCTAAGGCCCAGGGTACGAACTATGCCTAAAAAACCAACAACCCAAACTCAAGCACCTACTTCCATACCTCACTCTCAAATGCTTAAAATGGCAGAAGACCTTATGCTTATTAGGAGAAGCCAGCCTACCCCTTCTAAAGGAAAAATTGACTTGTCCCCAGCAGCTTTATCTGACCAGGAGTCCAACTGTGAGGTTTCAGAATATGAAGACATGCCCTTGTCTGCTTATGAGTATTCAGATGCCGAGGAATTTATCCCATCTGCCTCTCCTCCAGAGGATTTTTCTTTTGGTGAAATTCTACATACTTTGAGAGAAAATTTTCACTGGGAATGTCAGGATTATCCTCAGTCCAAAAAGAGAGTCAGGGGAAGTTTTAGATTTACCACAGCACAGCCCGTTAGCTATCCATCCTGTCCTTGATGTTGTGGATGATGTTTTCATGGAATCTAGTTTAACTCCTGACACCCTACCACCTGCTTCCAGGAAACCTGACCGGTATTACTGAGTCTCTGACTCTCTCAAATTTCTTTTCAAAAATCCTACTGTGGACCCAGAGGACATCTCCCAGGGACCTAAAGGAATAAAAGCAACCACAGCCAAGAATCCCACCCCTTCTGACAGGGATTCCTGAGCTTTAGACCGATTGGGTAAAAAGTATACAACTCTGCAACTCTTGCCTTTAGAGCACTAAATTGTCAGTTCCACATGTTGAAATACCAACATACAACGGAACTCCTTAAACAAAAATTATCTACCTTTCCTCCTTGTGCAGAAAATAAAGAATTATAGGAGCTTATTTATTCTACAATCCAAGTTACTAAGCACACTTTGCAATCTGGCTTTGACGCCCTAGAAGCATCCTGCAGGGCAGCAGTCACAGGTTCTGTACTTAGAAGGCATGCTTGGCTTAAGGAACAAACCTTGCCAGACCATGTCAAATCAAAACTATTAGACGCACCTTTGCACAAAGACAATTTGTTTGGCACCAAGGCAGAAGAGGTTTTAAAAAAGATTGAAGAAAAAGCTAAATCTATGCAGACAGTTAAAGACGTCTTGCAAGTCCAGCCTCTGAGGTTCAGTAGGCATTGCCCCGCCAAGCACTGGTCCTTTCCAGCCCCTTAAAGGCCAGCTCAAACAAGACCTAGGGGAAGCAGACCCCCCCCCCCAGACAGCAGTTCCAGGGAATGCAGAGATCTAAGCAATAGAGTTTGTCCACTTCAAAAACAGGGAGTGCTAAGCCACCCCTTATGGAAAGAACTCGCAATGACTTTACAACTCCACCCCTTACCTCTGCCCACCTGCTTGTGCCCCTAGGAGGAAATCTCTCCTCTCTTGCAAAAAAAATGGGCTTCCATCACCAACGACTGATGGGTCCTCAACATAGTGTCCCAGGGATACAAATTTTATTTCCTCACACTGCCAACCCCAAAAGGGTTCCCAGATCTTCTCCCAAACCAGTGGACAGAGGCACAAAACCAAGTCCATTCCCTGCTCTCCGTGAGGGCAATACAGCCTGTTCCTGCAGACCAGATAGGCCAAGGTTTCTATTCCAGGCTCTTCCTGGTACCCAGAAAAGACGGCACCTGGTGCCCAATCCTAGATCTATCAATTCTAAACACTTACTTGGTGATACCAAAATTCAAAGTGCTCACCCTCCAGCAGCTTCTTCCTGTGCTATCCAAGGATGCTTGGTTAGCCACCCTAGACCTAAAAGAGGCCTATTTACACATCCCAATCATTGTTTCTTGCAGGAAATATATGAGTTTCAGACCAGGATGTATGCACTTTCAGTTATCTGTGCTTCCCTTTGGCTTATCCACTGCTCCCAGAGTTTTCACAAAATGCTTGGCTCCTGTCATTGCTTTTTGCAGACAAAGGAATATTCAAATTTGCCCCTACCTAGAATACTGTCTGATTCAGACAGTCAGGAAAAGCTATTACAGCACCTGACCTTTGCAAAGGACCTACTGACCTCCCTGGGGTACACTATAAATGAAAAGAAATTCAAACTAGTCCCCACTCAAAAAAATGTATTCCTGGGAGCAAGCCTGGACACAGCATCCCAGGTGGCATTCCTTACTCTAGAAAAACAAGCCCATCTGACAGGCTACTTCTCTCAACTAGCCATCAGGACCCAGTTTTCCACAAGGAAAATCCTGCAAGCTCTAGGGTTCATGGCCTCCTTCATTCTACTCATTCCATATGCCAGACTGCATATGAGGAAACTACAATGGTACCTAAAAAGCCTTTGGTGTTAACACTCTCAGGACGTGGAAACTATCATACCTAAGGAAAGATTTTCTTTGGTGGGCAGCAGCATGCAACCACAACAAGGGCCTTCTCTTTTTACAATCCCATGCCGCCCAGACCCTAACCACAGATGCATCAGATTATGCCTGGCGTGTGCACCTTATACTACTCCGTTGGGTCCCATTTTTGTTAATCCCTAATCCCAAAGTTATATCCCTCCCCTGTTAAGGTTAGGCCTTAGGTCCTTTCTGTTTTTTTTCCCGTTCCCTTGTTTTGGGACAGTTAGGTGTGGGTTAGTTATTAACCTTTATTTTTACTTTGTGTGTGTGTGTTTTAACTTCTAAGGAAGATATTTTTCTTTCTTTAACAGCTTAATGTCTAAAGACATTAAAGTCTCAGGCTTCAAGAAGTGTGACTCGTGCTGTCAGAAAATGTCGCTGACAGACTGTCACACTTCTTGCGTTTATTGCCTGGGACCCCTGCACCTGCAGGACTCTTGTTCTGTTTGTCATGCATTCAGTCCAAGAGTCCGGCAGGAGTGCAGGAATAAGTTAATTTTGAGGGGCTTATTAAAGCCCGATGGTTCCCCGGCTAAGTCCTTGCTGGGTAAACCTTCGAAGCCATCCAAACCGTCGGCTCCGTGCTCCAAGCCTTCGGCTGGTGGCTCACCTACTGCGTCATGATCGGCTCCGGCTGGAGCCGATACGGCTATGTCGCAGTCTTCTGCATCAGCTCCGGCCGTGGCCGATGCCTCAAAGACTCTGTCTCCAAAGTCGGCTCCGGTCAGAGCCGACGTGTCTTTGGCTCTATTGGCACCACTATTCTCGGTGCCATCTTCCACCCGCAATAGGTCTCCGTCCCTGGAGTCCATTCACTCGGCTCCGAGATCGCCTTTGCTCTCAGAGCGGAGCCATCAGAGCCATTCCTCTCAGTCTTCTAGGCTTTCTGACCATGACCTTGAGAGGGGTGGTTAGCAGACTCCGAAAGTCTCAGGCACTGGCCCAAATGCTTCACAGCCCGTCTCAACAGACAGTGGCTTTACCCATACCATCTTCGATTCCTCCTCCGACTCTGCCCCTGAGTTCGGAGCCGGAGCTCCTCGGAGCCGTGACCGTCGTGACATCGGAGCCGATACTTCCCCCTTCAGCTCCGTCTGCTCCAATGTCTTCCATGGTCCCATCCATGGAGGGATCTGGGTGCTTGAACTCACTCGTCTGCTCCGAGGGGGCGAGTGGCATCGGACCCTTGTCCGACCCCATTCTCCCTCTCGGAGATTCGGCGCTGGTGAGTTGAGCCCCGACATCGGCTTAGGAGCCGTCCCTCTCGGTGCCAGTTGGGGTTCCTATTTCTTCGAAACGGGAACCCTCTGTCCTGCCTGATAGGGGCGCCTTCGAGGTCATGAGGAGCTTACTGGCCCCTGTGCCTGCTCCATGGTCAGCTCCATCAGCTCCTCCCACTGTAGTGCCTGATGCGGTCTCTACCCACTCTCTCATTCCCGACCGTAGAGACCCAACGCCTCAGGTTTCCCCATTGGGAATATCCTCCTTTCCGAGGCTTCCCCTGATCCGTCAGGTGAACCCCCTCGAAAGAGGACATGTAAGAGGAAGCATGTGGACGCCCCTGAGTCCATCACATCTGATACTGACTTGGATGAGTCGGAAGGGTCCCTACGGTCCCCCTCTGAGGATGTCTCCTTTTCTGACATCCTTGAAATCCTCAAGCAGAGGGGGAACTGGTCTACCCTCAATCCTTCCGAGGACGAGTCTGTTTACGTGGAGGCATTTGGTTCTCGCCCTTCCACCTCCTGGGTGTCTCCGCCTTTTGACTCCCTCATGGAAGTGGTGGTGCAGAAGGCGTGGACGGCCCCTGATACGACGGAACCCACCCCACTGAGGCCTTGCAAATTTATCACAGCCCCGTCAGATAAACAATTTTTAACTAAGGGTGTCCCAGTTGATGCCATGGTGGTGGCTGCAGCCACTAAGAAGGAACTGGCCGATCCTTCAGTGCCTATCCATCCTCCTAATAAGAAATCTAGGACTATGGATAGGTACGGCAAGCGGATGTTCTCTTCAGTGACCTTCGCCATGCAGTCACTGAATTACTTGTGCCATTTCACCCGCCTTCAAAGAGACATTCTCATAGAAATGGGTGATACCTTACAGGATCCAACAGCTGCGGGGTCTCAGGACAAAATCAACTCCCAGCTAGGAACCCTAAATTCCATTGTCAACTCCTCCATGCGGCTTATTTCCTATGCAGTCGATGGAGTGAGTAGAGCCGCAGGCACAGCCATGGCTTTAAGGCGTCATGCCTGGATGCGGCTTTGCAACTTTGCAGACCCCTTCAAGGCATCCTTCACTAACTCCCCCTTTGATGGTTCGGCGTTGTTTGGACCTCAAGTGAAGGATACTTTGACCAGATGCGAACAAGATGGCAAGAGACTCTCTGCCATAGGAGTCCGTTTTTCAACCCCGTCCAGACCCTATCCTAAGGGTCAAAAGGGTGGAAAAATGTGGTTCCGCAAATCTCAGGGAGTCGCATCTGATGCAAGAGGTCAGTTCCCCCTGAGAGGCAGGGGGGGGGGGGACAACAACAGATGCCGCCCTAGAGGCAGAGGAGGTCCGCAGAATCAGGCTAACAGAGAGTCTCTCTCTGACAAACCCTTCCAGCATCCCTGAGAAGCTGCCCGACTGTCCACCTTCTGAGGCAGTCGGGGGAAGGTTATCACTGTACCCAGAAGCCTGGCTTTCTCTCACACAAGACAAATGGGTACAATCGATTATATCCGAGGATTACAAAATTCCCTTTATCCACACCCCAACTCTGCCAAAAGGGCCCCTCCCAGACGTTCCACCCTGTCTAAGGGAACAAGCAGTACTAGAAGTTTCAAAACTGCTAACAAAAAGAGCCATCCAGCCAGTCCCAGCAAACCAACTAGGGTCCGGAATCTACTTCAAGTTCTTTTTGGTACCAAAAAAGACAGGGGACTGGATGCCAATAGTGGATCTCAGCAGACTAAACAAGTCTGTAAAAAGAACGAAGTTCCGGATGGTCACGCTACAGTCCATTCTACCCTTTCTGGGTCAGGACAATTGGATGTGCTCAGTGGACCTTCAGGATGCGTACTATCACATCAAGATGCACAGGCGCTCCAGGAGGTTTCTCCGCTTCCGACTGGGGGCCAGTCACTACCAGTTCAGGGCCCTGCCCTTTGGTCTCACTACAGCCCCCCGAGTGTTCACCAAATGCATGGCAGTGGTTATGGCTCATCTGAGACGTCAGGGATTCCAGGTGTTTCCGTATTTAGACTACTGGCTCCTTACTGCCACCACCAGGCATCAGCTTCTTCTTGCCAGAGATTACACCATTCAAACTTGCAAAGGGCTAGGTATTTCCATAAATTTCGAAAAGTCTGCCTTGTCGCCTTGCCAGTCTATTACCTTCATAGGCGCCACCTTGGACACCATACAGCTCTCAGCAAAATTAACCGAGCAAAGAGTTTTAGATATTCGAAATCATGTTCATATCCTCCTTCAGAGAAAAAGAATCCAGGCCAGGTTTGTTCTAAAAGTGTTAGGTCTCATGGCGGCAACCATCACGCTACTTCCCCTTGCTCGCTTTCACATGCGGCTCCTTCAGTGAATGCTCTTCTCCCAGTGGTCCTTCCAACAGCTTCCTTTGACACACAAAATCATAATAACACTATCTTGCAAGAAACATCTGTCTTGGTGGATGGTCTCCCCTCAAGTTCTTCAGGGCAGACCATTCATTCCTTCCCCTCCGGTCGTCACTGTCACAACGGATGCCTCCCTGATCGGGTGGGGGGGGGGGCATTTTCAGGGCAGGACAGTCCAGGGCACATGGCAACCTTTCGAATGCCACCTGCACATAAATGTCCTGGAGATGAGAGCAGTGTTTTTAGTGTTGCAAGCCCTCCAAGACTGTCTTCCTTTAGGGACTATTGCAATTCAGATGGACAATATGTCCGTAGTGTGGTATATCAACAAGCAGGGCGGAACCAAGTCCTATCCCCTGTGTCGAGAGGCACTCGGACTTTGGCAATGGGCGATCTCTTCTCAGCGGTTTCTGATAGCAATGCATATCCCCAGGAAGTCCAACATCATAGCGGACAGGTTGAGCAGAGCTATTCTCATGCCACATGAGTGGTCTCTCAAGCAATCGGTAACGGAGGAGATTTTTCAGAAGTGGGGTCTTCCTTGCTGCGATCTTTTTGCAACACCTCAGAACAGCAAGTGCCTCGACTTCTTCACTCTCTTTCCCCTTCCAGGCCATACCCCCAGAGACGCTCTAGTCCACGATTGGCCTCGAGGACTTCTATACGCTTTTTCCCCCCTTTCCATTAATCACTCAGTTGATTCAGAAAGCTACCGCCTTGAGAGCCAGGATGATCCTCATTGCCCCTTTTTGGCCTCGACAGATATGGTTCCCGTTCCTGCATCGTTACCTTTTGGAACAGCCTTGGCATCTGGACCCAGTGCCAGATCTTTTGGCCCACCAGTCAGGGCTGCTGCACCAATCCCTCCAATCTCTCAACCTCACAGTTTGGTTGCTCCACTTCCATCCTTAGCCAGGCTTCCCCTGATTTCCAATTCTGTCCGTGATATTATTGTAGCTTCCCTTAAGTCCTCTACCAGAAGGATTTATGCTAGTAAATGGAAGCATTTTTCCTTCTGGGCAAGGGCTAGGAATATAGATTCCTTCACTGCACCTATACAGTCAGTCCTAGATTTCCTAGCAGAAATTTTTCATTCAGGCTCTTCATCCTCCACTGTAAAGGTTCAGTTAGCGGCCATTTCAAATTTTCGCATAGGCCTATTGGATTCCAGCATCATGTCCCACAAGCTTTGTAAAGCCTTCCTTAAGGGTATCTTTTTACTCAAACCCCCAATGAAAGACCCCCCCCCCACCACAGTGGGATTTAAATTTGATTTTAACATCCTTGATTCTTCCTCCCTTTGAACCTGCGGCTTCCTGTTCTTTAAAGTTGCTCTCTTGGAAAACTCTCTTCCTAGTTGCCATAACTTCTGCTAGGAGAGTATCAGAACTCCATGCCCTTTGCATTCGTCCTCCTTATTTAGTTTTCCACAAAGACAGGGTTTCTCTCAGAACTAACCCATCTTTTTTGCCCAAGGTGGCTTATCAGGCAAATTTAAATCAATCTATCGATCTTCCAGTTTTCTTCCCTAATTATTCTAACAAGGCAGAGCAAAAACTGCATTATCTGGACATTCATCATCAGCTCCATTACTATCTGGACAGAACTAAACAAACTAGGAAATCTGATCAGCTTTTTCTGTCCTATGCAGAGGGTAAAAAGGGCCTTCCGGTATCCAAAGTAACTGTCTAGATGGCTGTCCTCTGTGATTACCTATATCTATCAACTCAGAGGTAAAGAATTACCTTCTAAGCCAAGAGCCCATTCAACCAGAGCTTTAGCTACATCAACAGCCTTTCAAGCTAGATTGCCAATGGATACTATTTGTGCAGCAGCCACATGGGCATCTCCTCATACCTTTATTACACACTACAAATTAGACATGGCCTCCAGAAACAGGGCAAATTTTGGTTCCACCATTCTCAAGAGCCTGTTCCAATGAGCCACCTTGGATGAAGGTGCTAGGGACGTGGTCCCATCCAGCAAGAATGAAGGCGAGATTGACAACTTAACATTGAGAAGTTATGTACCTACCATAACGTTCCATGTTAGTTGTCTTCTTCTCGCCTTCTTTCTTGCGTCCCACCCGCCATCCCCCTAGCCTGGATAGACCGAAAGAATTTCCCTTTTTTATCAGGGTCTTCACACTTCATAATTTGAAGCCTAAACTGGTTATCCTTGGGTAACTATAGCTTCAGGTAGTGGTACATGGGAGTTTTCTCCCCTTTCCTTCTCTCCCTTGGGTTGGGTGGCTAAAATTGCTATGTTCTCAGCTACCAAATGAGATCTGGGTAGTTAGCGCCTAGCATCATGGGATATAGGGTTGCCTCGAGCCGGTAAAATTAGCTCTTGAGCTTTAGTATAGGCCAAGTCGGAGCCGAGGATCGGCTCCAATCCCATCCAGCAAGAAAGAAGGCGAGAAGAAGACAACTAACATGGAACGTTATGGTAGGTACATAACTTCTCATTTTGAACCATGGAGGATGCCACATAAATTTCTGAGCTGCCTGTATCTAATAGAGCATGTGCTTCGACTCTATTGACTGAAAAAAGGGACAACTGCACTAGATGGGCATCCTGGAGCCGCTGCAGTGATGGTGCAAGAAGAAGATTGGTTCATTGAGGCTTACTGTTTAGTTTGAGACAAACCTGTTGAAAATGGCCCTACTTACCCCATTTTCAGCAGAACTTGTCTTTAGCTGGGCATTTTGACCGTGGATGTCTGTTGTGACCACAGAAATAGCACTTAGATTAACAATGTCACATTCATCATCTTCAGCAAATGGTAGGCAAATGGTATCTGTGTTGTTGTTTCCAGCGTCAACCGAGGAGGCACCATAGGGTGACGAAACAAGAGTTTTGATAGGACTGCGACTGTGCATGGGCCATTTCCAATTACCTTTCTAGATTAACGGCGCTTTGGAAATTTAAAGTGTGTTGTTTGAGTAGACGTTGCTGAATGTGACTTGAGTGAATACCGCTGATGAATACCTCTTTCATGGCATCGTCTCGATAGCATTCAGCTGTGGCATCTTTGAAGTTAGTGTTTGGCCAACTAATTTAATTTCTGGGTAAACTGATCAAGAGAGTTTGGCTGCTTTCCTATTTACAGATGGCTAACTGATGACAAATGAAGATTTCATTTTTAGGCTTCATGTACAGCTTTTGTAAGGTGTTGATAGTGGCTTCGTAGATAGGGCATTCACTAATGACTTCATGTGTTGATGGAGAGATGTAGTTAACCAGAAGCTTTCTCTTGTTGGGATGAAGTTCTTTGACAGAATTTAGATAATTGCTGAATGTTTCTAACCATAGGATCCATTGTTTGGAGGTGTCAGAGGAATTTGGGTTTACTTCAAAACAGTCTGGTCGGAAGAGGTGATCCATTGCAGTCAGGTTATAAGATGAATAAATTGTGACAGGCAAGTATGCAAATGCAAACAACATTGATGAGATGAACTGAGAATAGAAAGCCTGAATACTAGGCTTTATTCATCTTGCAATTGAGCTAGTTCATCTACAAGAAAAAGAAAAAATATTGTTAGTAAATGAGGTACAGTAGATCAAAGCAAAATCATCACAGTCATATTCTTCTTGACTCCCTCAGACTGTCTAAAGCCTTCTTGAGAGGAACTGTTTAGTTATGTCTACCTCTGAGAGATCAAGTACTTCCCTGGGGCATAACCATGTTGTTACAAGACCTCCGTCTTCTCCGTTTTGGATCTGCTAGTACAGCTGACTTGGTTTGTCTTGGAAGACTCTCTCCTCTTAGTGACTGATATCAACCAGGAGAATTTCTGAACTGTGAACACTCTTGTGAAAGTCTCCATATCTAATCTTTCACAAATTCAGAAAACACAGTATACAAACAAGCCCTGTATGACCATATAAACAACTGCATAGAAATGGCAGTACCAGACCAAAATAAACCCAGGTTAAACCACAAATACAAGCCATTCTGGTGGACCCCGGTATTAATAGGTTCATAGGTTGGTACTAGGCTATCGGCCCAAGGGCCTATGTAAGCCTAGCCAGAAAGGTTCCATAGCTTACGCCACCCAAGAAAGTTATTTTCTTGTGCCATTGTCCAGCAGAGAGACAGAAGTGATCCCCGGGGTGCATTTCCTATTTCCCATCCACTCATCAAGATTTTTCTTGAAGAGTGCTAATGAAGAACTTTGCTTGACATAGATGGGTAGCTTGTTCCAGAGTATAGGAAGTCTCTGGGACAGGAATCTATCCCTCCAGCATGTCCTGTTTGTTGTGGTGACAAGGTTTAGGTCCCTAGAGCGTGTAGCTCGGAGGGATTGGGATTTCTTTAGGTGTAGCATGTCCAACAGCTCTGGGTTTTGACATAGCTTTATATGTTAGGCAGAGATCACGTCGGAGTAGGTGATATGCTACGGAGTAAAGCTGGAGTTTTTTGAGGCGGTCAGTGTAGGGCATTTGTTTGAGGCCAGTAATCCTCTCTGTGAGGTACTTCTGTGGCCTTTCCAGCTGCTGCAGATGTCTTGTGAGGTACATTCCAAAAGGGGCATTGTACTCTATAATGGGTCTAATGAGTGACGAGTAGAGGGGAACAATGACCTCTTTTTTCCTGGATGAGAACCCTTTTATGATGAGGTGTGCCACGTAGAAGGACTTCCTGACTACTGTGGCGATGTGACTATCAAAAGAGAGACTACTGTCCACTTGGGTCCCAAGGTCTCTTATCACGCATTCAGTGTTAAGTAGATTGGTGCCTATGTGGTAGTTCATGGGTACAGAGTTTTTACCAAAGGGGATGACACTGCACTTTTTGGCATTGAGCTTGAGGCCATGGCTCTGACACCAGGCATCTGTCTCAGTGAGGCCCTTCTGTAGGATGTCCACATCATTTGGGGACTTGACTATGGCTCCTAGTTTGCAGTCTTCTGCGAAGTTCGTTAGCCAGAGGCCTTCTGTGTTGGCCTGTACTTCAGAGAAGTAGATACCAAACAGGAGAGGTCCCAGGATGGAACCCTGTGGTACTCCACTTGTCACTGCTTTGAAGTCAGATTTGGAGTCTGCAACTTTTACAGTGTGGGTTCTGTCAGTGAGTCAGTTGGCAACCCATCTTGTGACGTAGGGATTTATACCTAGTTTAGTGAGTTTAACTATAATTCCAGAATGGGGGATGGTGTCGAAAGCCTTGGCGAGGTCAAGATAGGCTGTGTGAACCACCTTACTCAAAGAAGTTGATCATGTTCAGGAGGCATGATCTGCCTTTCACAAACCCGAACTGGGTGGGATCCAGAGTTTGGAGGTTACCAGTGTCTGTGTTTGAGTTCCATGATGATATGTTCCATAGCCTTGCAGACCAGGCTCCTCAGGCTAATAGGTCAATAGTTCCTGGGATCAGTGGTGGCTGTGCCTTTGTGGAGTGGGATAACTGTTGCTGTGCACCATTCAGTGGGTACAAAGCCTGATGCGAGGTACAACAAAAGAATGAAAATTCTGTTGAGAAGCAAAAGGGAATGAGCACAACAGAACAGTAAGTCCCTCATTTATCTAAATAAGAGAATCGGGGAACTAGTCAAGTCTCTGAAAGCAGCCTCCAAAATTAAGGCTAACCATAAGGCATTTTTCAGTTATGTCCCCAGTCTTTAATCACCTATACTCAGCTGGAAGACTCAATAAATCTGCAGACTGACAAATTCAGCTCAAATTTCACTTCCCCATCACCCCTTTGTTCTCCCCCAAGAAATACCCCCCACCACTTTACTGCCTGTTATCAATAAAGAACAGGTTTCCACTGTGCTCTCTAAAGCTAAAAACACTGCTTCAGTAAAGCCTGACAATATACCAGGTTGCCTCTTAAACAGTTTAAATCAGGATTTATCAGGCCCATTAGGATCTCTGTTTAAGCACAGCCTCTGAACTAGCTTTGTGCCAGTAGAGTGGAGGACAGCAACAGTCATCCCTCTGGTTAAAGGGGGACCATCTACTGACCCGGCAAATTGCAAACCCATAATTTTGACACTTCTTGTGTGTAGGGCCCATGGAAAGAATAGTCATAGACCTGATAAATAATGACATAGGAGACCTCCAAACACTGGACCTGACCCAGTTCAGCTTTGTCAAGGGCAAGTCATGCCTACTGAATCTGGTGGATATCTTTGAGAAAGACACTAAGGCCATGAATGAGGATAAAACAGTACATGCCGGCTACCTTAACCTGGTCAAGGCATTTGTCACAATTTCCTGCTCTGGTATTATAAATAAACTCACAAAACTGGGCATAAATCCCTGTCGCCAGATGGGTAACCAGTTGGCTCAAGGACACAACGTGTGTTTAAAGTGAATCCAGATCCAACAAGAGGCCAGTTACTAGTGGTGTGCCACAGGACTCAGCACTGGGACAGCTCCTGTTTGTTGTATACTTCTTTGTAGTCAAGGCAAATGTGGAAGTCCTCTGGATGAACAAATTTGCTGATGACTGCAAGCTGAGGGCAATCACTGAATCCCCTAACAATGTAGATATCCTTTCAAGAGGGTCATGATCAGACAAATGATTAGTACCAGAACCATTACCTAAAACTAAATGCAAAAAATGCATTATTATACCCTTTAGGAAGTCAAATATCCCTGCAAATTACAACATCTATAGCACACCCCTTAGAGTAGACTTAGAGGTGAGAAATCAAGGTAGACAGATAGATGTTGGCCTGAACCTTGACCACCTTGTGTCCAAAGTGGTGCGGAAATCCTTTTCATGTGCCCCAACTTGTAAGTAAAGGTATGGCATTCAGATCCAAGGAACTTAAAGTCCTGCTGTACTTAGCCCTCGTTAGACCAATAATCAAGTACAGTGTGAAATTTGGCATGTACTTGACTAAGCACTTAAAGCAGCTGGAGTGACTTCAGAGGTTCTTCACAAAGAAAATACAGGGTGTAAACAACATGAACTGTACTGGTAGACTAAAAGCCCTGTCCCTTTACTCTGTCTTCTGCTGACTGTTCAGGGATGACCTATGTCTGCCCTACTAGACACTCTCAAATCCAGCCCTGATGGAGTTGCTGCACATCCACAAGTCAAACAGCATAGGGGTCACCAGATCTAGATATCTAAACTTAGTCAGCAACTCAAACAAAACATCCTGGATAGACAGCTATGGGTAGATTCATAGATTAGTTCTAGACTAACTGCCCTTTAAGCCATTTTAAGCCTAGCTAATTACCCCGTGTGAGAGTTAAACCCTGCACCTTGTGTAAGATAAACACCTTAACCATAATGCCAGCCTCCCACCTCAGAGATTGCCCCTTTTTTGGAACAGGTTTCTTCATATTAAACAGGGCCTTTCCCCGCACCCTCTTCAAATGCAGTTTGGATCAATGGATGGGGAATTGCAAAGTCACACCTGGGGTAGTGCCTTTGTCCCTTATGGACATGGGCAGTCTGAATGAACAGGCACAAATCCATGCCATTCTTTTGCCTCTATGGGCCATACATTGGGTAAAATGTGGTTATATTGGCTAGGCTTGTAAGGACTCTTAGCCTAGTAATCTCCTTTCAGCCTATTAACTAACCCAGATTTACATCCAAAATGGCACTGATGACTACCTTGAACCATACCATAGATTTACGTATCTTTTTCTCTGGCTGTTTTAACAGAGGTGAATTGCAGTTGCACTCTCGGGAATTTCATCATCAGTTATGTTATTTACATCGCACAAAATATCTTCAGAGATCTGACCAGCTTTTTCTCTCCTTTTCCAAGTTGCCGATGGTCCCTGGGGGATCTCTAATGTTACCCTGTTTGAGTAGCTCCCTTAGTGGTATGGCCTTTGTCCTCCAAATTGAAGGTGGTCTTGACTAGAGTGGTGGTGAGTTGTGTCTCTTTTAACTGTGTTCCTGTTGATTATAATTTCAGTAGCAACATGGTCTATAGTTCATACCTTTATTTCTCATTATAAACTTGATCTGCAGTCTGGATCAGTTGCACCATTCCCTGGAAGGATTATTTCATAGCTTCTCCCAGGTTTTATGTAGTTGGGGACTCTGTTCCATTTGTTGAGGAAGAATGAAAAGACAACATCTAGCATGAAAGTTATTTACTAACCATAATGCATCTTGTCGTCTTCTGTCCATCTCAGCATTTCCTCACACATCCCCCTACCAAATTCTCACCTTTCCATGGCTGCCATTGGGCCACAATGATCATAACTGTGGCCTTTAATTATCCTCAGCTTTGTTTTGGTTTATCTTGATCTTATAGTGGTGTCCCTAGTGTTTTGTTTGCGGGCAAATATGATCTGAGAACATATGGGAGTATATTGCTCAGGACCGATGGGTCTTAAACATTGTATCCCAGGGATACAGATTCTATTTCCACTCTCTGCCAACCCCAAGCAGATTGCCAGACCTTCCTCCAAACCAGTGGACAGAGGCCCAAAAGCAAGTACTTTCTCTTCTCAGTATCAGGGCTATTCAACCTGTGCCAACAGAGCAAAGGGGACAGGGTTTTTACTTGAGGCTGTTCCTGGTGCTAGGTAAGAGAACTCTTGGCACCCTATTCTGGATCTTTCAACCCTAAACACCTCCCTGGTGGTACCAAAATTCAAAATGCTTAAACTCCAGTAGCTCCTTCCTATGCTAGCCAAGGACTTTTGGCTAGTCACCTTAGACTTAAAAGAAGCTTATCTGCACATCCCCATAAGGGAATCTTGCAGTAAATATCTACGATCTGAAGTAGTTGACTTCATTCATTCTGCACATATGGGTATACGGATCTGATTTGGATCTGTGCTGGCAAAAACTTTTCAAGCATCATCTCCAAGCTCCTCCCCTACCTATATTACCTCACTTCCTCCTATCTAGCCCCAGATCTCGTTTGCTGCTCTGAGTCAGCATCGTGGTCTCTGAGCTCTTAGCTAGGTGGTAAGGTT
The DNA here is from genome assembly GCF_019279795.1 of Protopterus annectens. Classification (NCBI taxonomy): domain Eukaryota; kingdom Metazoa; phylum Chordata; order Ceratodontiformes; family Protopteridae; genus Protopterus; species Protopterus annectens. The sequence continues at coordinate 704,476,854 of NC_056725.1, read as the reverse complement.
TTTGGTACTTTTTGCTATTTGTTGAGTGTGAATTTCTTCCCTTTTTTCTTCTTTACATCGATCCGTTTGGTCGTCGTGTTAAAAAAAAAAAAAAAAAAAAGGTTTTTAGTTTGTATTCTCTAGTGGTAGTTTTGCGTTTTGGTTCCTGCCTAGGCCCATCCCGGTTTAGTGTGTGTGTGCATGTGGTCCGTTTTGGGCTTTTTTCTGTCATTGTTATGGCTGAACAGACTAAGGTTCTCTTCAAAAAGTGCACAGAGCGTGGTCATAAGCTTTCTCCAGCCGATGGCCACACTCTGTGTGTTCTATGCTTTGGGGTCGTCCATCTGTCAATATCCTGTGACATTAGTTTGGGGTTTAACCCAAGGGCGTTGAAGGATCATCAGGCTAAGCTTGTGGCCAAAGGCTTGCTACCTGCTTCTGCCCTGGAGTCTGCCTTGGATTCCTCTCCAGCCAGTGACTTGGTGCAGGCAGGGACTCAACCTCCCCCAGGCCTGCTTCTTCGGAGTCATCCCAGAGAGGTAGAGGCAAAAGGGAGAAAGAGAGGCGCCATAAAGAGAGAGACAGGCCCAGGCAAAGGTCTCCGGACAGGGAGTCTTTTTACAGTCCCTTTGCTAAGATATCTAGGTCTCGTTCTCCTTGGCTCCGCTCTCCCCATTTCTCGACGGAGCCGACGGAGCCATCAGAGCCGAGGCACTCTGGGTGTATCCGAACTTGATATGGACAGGCTGATGAAGATGTTCATCCAGGACCAGATTCAGATGGGGGTCTTTCCAGGACCCTCTCCCATTGGTGAGGGTTCTTTTGCTACTATGTTCCACTCTATTGCTCCTTCCCCGATCCGACCTGATGCTTCGGGGTTTTCGAGTCTGAGACCTTTCGGAGCCGTGGGGTCGGAGCCGATGGTTTTTGTTTCCTCGACTCTGGCCGTCACCTTGAGTTTCTCAGATCCGATCTTGGATCCAGGAGACTCTCGGAGCTGTGTTTGGGGAGTCAGACCTGAGAGTTGGTATCTCGTTCTTTCGGATCCCACCCTCCGTGCCCAGACTACCCCGCAGTCAGCTCCGGTTCCGTCTTCGATGCCGGAGAGAGCCTCTTTCTTACGTTCTGCGGAGGCGTGCTCTCCATCGGCATTCGGGGCAGTGGAAGGGGTCCTCTCCCAGGCATTGAGACCACAGCTCACATCCTTGGATCTGGCCCAGACACTTCTGATTTTGGATTCTGCTCCCATTGCCCTGTCTCCAAGGGAGCTCCAGGCCGTTCCCCTCAGGAAACCCCTGGAGGTTTACGAATCCTCTCCAGAGTCACACTGGAGAGGAACTTCGTAAGTGTAAGTGCAAGAGGAGGCACTTGGACTCCCGAGTCCATTACCACTGATACGGACTTGGATGAAGGAGAGGGTTCCCCCAGATCACCTCCCGAGGACGCCTCGTTTGGAGACATTATGGAGAACCTCCGCCAAAGAGGAGGGTTGGTAAGCTCCCAAACCCTCTCTGGATGAGTCCGTATTCCTGGATGCCTTTGGCTTGGGCCCATCTTCTTCCTGGGTCTCCCCACCAGCTGACCATTTGGTGGACCTCATCACCACTAGGGCATGGAAGGATCCTGACACCACAAAATTCTTTCTCCACCATCGGACAGGCAGGCATGGTCCAAGGGAGCCCAGGTAGATGCTTTGGTAGTTGCAGCTGCCACAAAGAAGGAAGTAGCACAGGAGAGTTCCTCTGTTCATCCACCGGACAAGGAGTCGAGGTCAATGGATCATTTTGGGAAGCGCATGTACTCATCAGTGACATTTTCTATTCCTGCGCTGAATTACTTGGCACATGTCATTCGACTGCAGCGAGACCTTATATTGGAGCTAACTGAGTCACCCGGAATCTCTGTCGCAGCAGGACAAGCAGTCCTTTACTGCCAAGATGACTATCCTGAAATCAGTGACTAATACCTCTATGCATCTTTTCTCTCATGCCACGGAGGGTGCCGCTAGAGCTGCAGGTACAGGCGTTGCTTTGAGGCGACATGCCTGGATCAGGCTGTCTCAATTTGCGGACCCCTTTAAGGCATCTTTCATCGATGGATCATCCCTCTTTGGGAAGACCGTACGTGACACACTAACCCAGAGTGAGAAGGACGGAAAGACTTTGTTGGCCATCGGAATCCGCTTCTCTAACCCCCAGAGGTCCTATTCCAGGGACCAAAAGGGGCAAAAGAAGATGTGGTTCCAGAAATCACAGTCATTTCGTGACACTCAGGAGTATTCGTTCCCCAGAGGCTGAGGGGGACAAGACCGACGCCACCCCAGGGGCAGAGGGGGTCCCAGAAACTTCGGTTCTAGGGAACCTTTTTCTGACAGACCCGCTCAGCAACCCTGAGGGGTTGCCCGGATGCTCTACTCTGGAGGCAGTCGGGGGAAGATTTTCCTTGCATCCAGCGGCATGGGAGTCCATTACTGCAGACCGCTTGGTGTTAAGCATCATATCCAGAGGATATTCTATCCCCTTCATTTCACATCCCATATCTCCAGCTCGCCTTCCAGATGTTCCACCCACTCACAGGGAGTCTGCAGCTTTAGATGTTTCGAAGCTGTTACAAAAAAGAGCCATCGAGCCAGTCCCCCCAGATCAATCCGGATCAGGCATCTACTCCAGGTTCTTTTTAGTGCCAAAGAAGACGGGAGACCTCAGGCCCATTCTGGACCTGTCTATCCTCAACCTATTGGTAGAGAAACAAAAATTCCGGATGGTCACTTTACAGTCCATTCTACCATTTCTGAGAGAATGCGACTGGATGTGCTCGTTAGACCTCCAGGACGCTTACTATCACATCAAGGTCCACAGGAGCTCCAGGAGGGTTCTCCATTTCCGGCTAGGGGCCAGTCACTTTCAATTCAGATTTCTACCTTTTGGTCTTACCACAGCCCCCATGGTGTTGACCAAGGTTATGGCGGTCGTAGCGGCTCACGTGAGACTTTAGGGCATTCAGGTATTCCCCTACCTAGACGACTGGCTCTTCGCTGCATCAAGCAAGCATCTCCTGTATCGTGCCCTACACTACATCCTTGGTCTGGCTCACAAGTTAGGCATCTCGATCAACCTCAACAATTCCCACCTGACTCCGGTTCAGATCATAGACTTCATCGGGGCTTGGTTGGATTCGATTCAGTCAAAGATTTTTCTCACTCCGGAAAGGATAGTGAATCTCAGACTCCATGTTTCCGTGATCTTGGATCAAGCGGTCGTCACAGCAGCCTATGTTCTCAGGGCCCTGGGTTCCATGGCAGCAGCAATTTCTATACTCCCTCTTGCACGTCTTCACATGAGAGTCCTTCAGTGGAATCTGGCAGTCCAATGGTCCTGGCTAGACCTTCCGATGAGTTTCCACATACGTATCAATCGGGCATGCAGAACGGCACTCCTGTGGTGGCTTCACTCTGCGGACATATTTGCGGGGCGCAGCTTTCTAGCCCTTCAGGTTCAGTCCACGGTGACCACGGATGCTTCCCAGCTCGGGTGGGGGGGGGGGGGGGCACTTCCTGGGAAGAACAGTCCAATGCACTTGGTCCCCTCCAGAGACCAAGCTACACATCAACGTCCTGGAAATGAGGGCAGTTTTGTTAGCATTGAGAGCCTTCCACCCGGTCCTACCCCCGGGTGCGATAGCTATTCAGTCAGTCAGCATGTCTGTAGTCTGGTATAAACAAACAGGGAGGGACCCGATCCTACCCCCTTTGTCGCGAGGCCATGAGAGTTTGGGAGTGGGCCATATCCACCAGCCGGTTTCTCATAGAAACGCATATCCCGGGACGCTCCAACATTCTGGCGGACAGTCTCAGCAGGGCTATCTTTCTTCCCTACGAGTGGTCCCTGAAACAATCAGTGGCAGAGAAGATCTTACGTGTTTGGGGTTAACCTTGCTGCGATCTCTTCGCATCTCCTTCCAACGTGAAGTGCAGCAAATTCTTCGCTCTGATCCCCCCTTCGGGGGATGCCCCCAGGGATGCTCTAGTCCAGGCTTGGCCTCCCGGGCTACTGTATGCTTATCCCCCGTTACCTCTGATTCCGAAGTTCCTGCAGAGAGCTTGCCGGCTGCAGTGCAAAGTCATTCTCATAGCTCCCTTCTGGCCGCGTCAAGTGTGGTTTCCCTTCTTATGGTCTCACCTGTTGGCCCCTCCATGGGCTCTAGATCCATGTCCAGATCTAATTTCTCACCTGTCGGGCTTGCCCCTGCCCAACCTGGACAGTCTCAAGCTAACGGCTTGGCTGCTCCAGTTCCCATTTTCATCAGGACTCCCGGACTTTCGTCTCCTGTTAAGAATATACTGGTAGCTTCTCTTAAGGCATCCACTAGGAAACTGTACAATAGCAAGTGGAAACGTTTTTGTGTTTTGGCCCCTGTTCCGGTCATACTGGATTTTTTAGCAGATCTTTTTGAGTCAGACTCTAGTGCTTCCACCATCAAGGTTCAACTGGTGGCCATCTCTAATTTTCATGTGGGTGAAAATAAGGTTGCTCTGGCTTTGGCCAAACTCTGTAAAGCCTTCCTGAAGGGCACTTTTGTATTCCGACCTCCAGTTAAAGAAACAGTGCCCCCTTGGGATTTGACTTTAGTCCTTCAGGCCTTGACCTCTTCCCCCTTTCGAGGCAGCCGGTTCAGTTCCGATGAAGTTCTTGTCATGGAAGACAGCATTCTTAGTCGCTATCACTTCGGCTAAGAGAGTTTCTGAGTTGCAGACATTATCCTCCTTGCCCCCCTATTTGGTTTTTCACAAGGATAGGGTTTCATTGCGCACGAACCCTTCTTTTCTTCCCAAAGTGTCTTCAGCAGCCAATATTAATCAATCCATACATTTGCCAGTCTTCTTCCCAAATTTCCAGAATAGGGGTGAACGTAAGCTTCATTTGTTGGATGTCCATAGAGAGCTTCGTTTTTACCTCCATAGGACTAAACCCTTCCGGAAGTCGGATCAATTGTTTGTCTATTTTTCTAAACCATTTTTAGGCAAAGCAGTTTCGAAAGTGTCATTAGCAAGGTGGATCACCCTGTGTGTTGCGCAGGTGTATAAGGACAAAGGGTTATCTCCTCCTGGTGCATTGAAGGCTCATTCCACTAGAGCTATGGCCACTTCTGCAGCTTTCTAGTCGAGAGTTTCATTAGATGATATTTGTGCAGCAGCGACTTGGGCGAATTCGCACACATTCATCTCCCATTACAAATTGGATCTTATTTCTAGAGGGAGAGCATCCTTTGGCTCTGCGATGCTCAGAAATATCCTTCCATAAGGGCCTCCCAGGAATTCTAGTAGCTGGGGACTCTGTCCCATATGTGCAGAATGAATGAAGTCAACTACTTCAGATAAAGAAGTTATGTTCTTACCATAACGTTCCATATGAGTAGTCGACTTCATTCTTCTGCACTTTCCCTCCCTCCGTCCCCCTCACTCTTCAGGTTATTCTGTTTAGGGTTTTTGGTTACGTCGCTTTTTAGTGACAGCAAACTCGATCTGGGGCTAGATAGGAGGAAGTGAGGTAATATAGGTAAGGGAGAAGCTCGGAGCTGATGCTTGAAAAGTTTTTGCCGGCTCGGATCCGAATCAGATCCGTATACCCATATGTGCAGAAGAATGAAGTCTACTACTCAGATGGAACGTTATGGTAACAACATAACTTCTTTTTCAAAGGCAGGCTGTATGCGCTATCATTTCTCTGCACATGTTCTTCGTGTTTCACTGTTGCAGTCATTCATCATCTTTCGTCTGTTCCCGTTAGGGGTCACCACAGCGGATCACCTTTTTCCATTTCTTCCTGCCCTCTGCATCTTGCTCTGTCACACCAACCACCTGCATCTCCTGTCTTACCACATCCATAAACTTCATCTTAGGCCTTCCTCTTTTCCTGTTACCTGGTAGCTTCATCCTTAGCATCTTTTTCCCAGTATACTCAGCATCCCTCCACGGCACATGTCCAAACCAACATAATCTTGCCTCTCTGGCTTTGTCTCCAAACCTTCCATCCTGGGCTGACCCTCTAATATACTTATTCCTAATTCTGTCCAACCTTGTCACACCCAGTGCAAATCTTAACATCTTTAAGTCTGCCACATCCAGCTCTGACTCCTGCCTTTCTGTCAGTGCCACTGTATTCAACCCATATAACATAGCTGGTCTCACTACCCTCTTGTAGACCTTCCCTTTCACTCTTACAGGTACTCGTCTGTCACAAATCACTCCTGACACTCTTCTCCACCCACTCCATTCTGCCTGTACTCTCTTCTTCACCTCTCTTCCACACTCACCGTTACTCTGAACTATTGACCCCAGGTATTTAAACTCATCCACCTTCACAACCTCTACTCCTTGCATCCTCACCATTCCTCCTCACCACTCCTCTATCCTCACTCTCAATCACACACATATATTCTGTCTTAGTCCTGCTGACCTTCACTCCTCTTCTATTTAGAGCATATCTCCATCTCTCTAGGGTCTCCTCCACCTGTTTCCTACTCCCACTACAAATCACAATGTCATCTGCAAACATCATAGTCCACGGGGACTCCTGTCTGATCTCGTCTGTCAACCTGTCCATCACCATTGCAAATAAGAAAGGGCTCAGAGCTGATCCTTGATGTAACTCCACCTCCACCTTAAACGCATCCGTCACTCCCACCGCAGACCTCACTGCTGTCACACTACCCTCGTACATATCCTGCACCACTCTTACATACTTCTCGGACACTCCTGACTTCCTCATGCAATACCACAACTCCTCTCTAGGCACCCTGTCATATGCTTTCTCCAAGTCTACAAAAACACAATGCAACTCCTTCTGACATTCTTTGTACTTCTCCATCAACACTCTCAGAGCAAACATTGCATCTGTAGTGCTCTTTTCCGGCATGAAACCATACTGCTGATCACTAATCATCACGTCCCTTCTTAACCTAGCTTCCACTACTCTTTCCCATAGCTTCATGCTGTGACTGATCAATTTAATCCCTTTGTAGTTACTACAGCTCTACACGTCACCCATATTCTTAAAAATCGGTACCAAAACACTTTTCTCCATTCCTCAGGCATCCTGTCACTTTCTAAGATTTCATTAAACAATCTGGTTAAAAACTCCCCTGCTATTTCACCTAAACACCTCCATGCTTCCACAGGCATGTCATCTGGGCCAACAGCCTTTCCATTCTTCATAGCTATCTTTACTTCCTCCTTGCTAATCCATTGTACGTCATGATTCACTATCCCTACATCATCCAACCTTCTCTCCCTCTCATTCTCTTCATTCATCAACCCCTCAAAGTACTCTTTCCATCTCCTCAGCACACTCTCCTCGCTTGTGAGTATGTTTCCCTCATTATCCTTTATCACCTTTATCTGCTGCACATCTTTCCTAGCTCGGTCCCTCTGTCTAGCCAATCGGTACAGGTCCTTTTCTTCCTCCTTAGTATCCAACCTTTCATACAACTCTTCATATGCCTTATCCTTAGCCTTCGCCACCTCTCTCTTTGCCATGCACCTCATCTCCTTAAACTCCTGTCTACTTTCTTCATCTTTCTGACAGTCCCACTTCTTCTTTGCTAACCTCTTTGCCTGTATACTCTCCTGTACTTCCTCATTCCACCGCCATGTCTCCTTGTCGTCCTTCCTCTGTCCCGATGTGATACCAGGCACCTTTCTAGCCGTCTCCCTTACTAGCTCTGCTGTAGTTACCCAGCTATTTGGTAACTCTTCACTGCCACCCATTGCCTGTCTTAACTCATCCCTGAATTCCACCTCACAATTACCCTTATTCAATTTCCACCATTTGATCCTTGGTGCTGCCATCACACTCATCCTCCTCCTCTTGATCACCAACTTCATCCTACAAACCAACATCCTATGCTGCCTAACGACACTTTCTCAGGTCACCTCTTTACAGTCTCCAATCTCCTTCAGACTGTCCCTCCTACATAAGATATAATCCACCTGTGTGCATCTTCCTCCACTCTTGTATGTCACCGTATGCTCCTCCCTCTTGTTAAAATACGTATTCACCACAGCCATGTCCATCCTTTTCGCAAAATCCACTACCATCTGACCTTCTGCATTCCTTTGTTTTAACACCATATCTACCCATCACTTCCTCATCCCCTCTGTTCCCTTCACCAGCATGCCCATTGAAATCTGCTCCAATCACCAGTCATCACCAATTCACTCCAAAATTTTTCTTTCTCATCCATTGCACACCCAACTTATGGAGTATATGCACTAACAACATTCATCATTACACCATAAATTTCTAGCTTCATAAACATCACTCTATCTGACACTCTCTTGACCTCCAAAACACTCTTAGCATACTGTTCCTTCAGAATAACTCCTACGCCATTTCTCCTCCCATCCACACCATGATAAAACAATTTGAACCCACCTCCGATACACCTAGCCGTACTCCCCTTCCATCTGGTCTCTTGCACACACAATATACCAACCTTCCTTTTGTCCATCATATCAGCTAGCTCTCTCCCTATACCAGTCATACTGCCAACATTCAAAACTATTATCGCCTGTGTCATGGAGTAGAGTGCTGCCTTCTTTTTTTCATTTGGATTGGTAATTTCAGCCGTGCACCAGCCGTTCGTGCAGGAGGACGTTGGACTTATCAAGATTTAACTACCCTGAAATGTCATCTGTTAGCAATCCGACTGCCGAAGTTCACAAAAAATGGAAGGAAAAAGACAGACCGTCGAGGTCCAAAACCGACGACAAAGCTTCTCCTAAGCCATTCGCCGGTTCGCTGGTACTCATTGAGGCACTTTCGCAGCCCCTGATACCTGCTACTTTTGAGTCGCAGGCCTCTATTGAGACCCATTCGGAGTCCGGTATGCCCCGAGATTCGCTAAGTATTGAACCCGTGGATGTCTCTCCATTGGATGAGTCCGGAGCTGCTGAGCAGGCACCGGCTTCTGAGGGTGTTTTTAGGCCTCAACATTCTTATATTAAACCGATGCCATCAACAAAAACAAGGTCAAAAACAACTTCTATGTCTAAAACACTGACGCATGAGCATTGTGTTTAGGCCCCTATGCCTAAAAAAACAAATGATGAAAATGGCGGAGGACTCAATTACATTGATCAGGGGTTCCCAACCCCCCCCCTGCTAAAGAGGCCTAGGCAAGGCACTGATTATGAATCTTCAGATCAGGTTTCCATTTCTTCTGATTCCTCTTCTGATAAGGAATTTTCTGTTCCACCTTATGAGGATTCTGATGTAGAGGAATCCATCCCATCTGCATCTCCTCCTGAGGATTACTCTTTTGGAGAGACTTTACTTACTTTAAGGGAACATTTTCACTGGGAGAGTTAGGACTTTTCTGGATCAAAAAAGAGGCTTAGGGATTTCCTCCTCCTTCCTCAGCATAGGCCTTTGGCAATACCTCCTGTATTAGACCTTGTGGGTGATGTGTTCTCGGAATCAAGCATGGCTTTTGATTCCTTGCCTCCGGCTCCTAGTAAGCCAGACAGATATTACAGGGTTCCTGACTCCCACAAATTTCTTTTCAAAAATCCTGCTGCTGATCTTGAGACTATTTCTCAGGGTCCCAAAGGTGTTAAGGCTTCTACAGCCAAAAATCCTACCCGTTCTGATAGAGATTTCAGGGCGCTGGATAGATGGGATTAGAAGGTTTATACGTCTGTAACCTTGGCAATCAGGGCTTTAAACTGCCAGTTTCATATGCTTAAATATCAACAGCATGTTATGGGCTTACTGAAACAGAAAATGATGTTGATTTCTGATTGTGTGGAAAATAAAGAGTTACATAATTTATTGCATGCAGCAGAACAGGTTGGAAAGTATACTTTGCAGTGTGGTTTTGATACCCTTGAGGCTTCTTGTAGGGCCGCCATTACTGGATCTGTGATGAGGAGGCATGCCAGGCTCAAGAAGCAAAATCTGCCTGATCATGGTAAAGCTAAATTGTTGGATGCCCCTTTGCAGTATGATACTCTGTTTGATAATAAGGCAGAAGAGGTTTTAAAGAAAATGGAAGACAAAGTTAAATCTATGCAAACTGTAAAAGATTTTTTGCAAGTGCAGCCACCCAGGTTCAGTAGGCACTGGTCAACTAAAAATTGGTCCTTTCCAGTGTCCAACAGAGCCACTCAGGGCAAACCCAGGTGCTCAAAAGGCTCCAGATATCACAGGGATCTTGCAGGTCAAAGCAATGGGGTGCCTCCACCTCCAAATCTGGAGGTAACAAAGCACAACCATACAGTAAGCAGTCTCAATGACTTTCCTCTACCATCTCCAAGCACTTATCTTTTAGCAGCCCCCTTGGGGCGAAAACTAGCACTTCATGCTCAAAATTGGCACTTAGTATCCCAGGGGTACAGATTTCATTTCCATTCTTTGCCAATTCCAAACGGATGGCCGGATCTGCTACAAAACCAGTGGGCAGAGACCCAGAAACAAGTCATGTTCCTCATGAATATGGAGACTATTCAACCGGTACCAGAAAAGGAAAAAGGACAAGGATTTTATTCAAGACTTTTCCTGGTACCCAGAAAAGAGAGTTCATGGCGTCCAATACTGGACTTATCGATTCTGAACACGTTCCTGAACATTCCAAAATTCAAAATGCTGACTTTACAAGAGCTACTGCCTATGCTAGGCAAAAATGCTTGGTTGGTAACTCTAGACTTAAGAGGCATACCTGCATATGCCAATAAGGGAATCTTGCAGAAGATACCTCCATTTCAAAGCAGGCTTTCTGCATTACCAATTCTCTGCACTGCCCTTTGGCTTATCTACTGCACCCAGTGCCTGGTACCAGGGATTGCATTCTGCAGGCAAAGAAACATTCAAATTTATCTGTATCTGGACGATTGTCTCATTCAGGCAGAGGACAAGGACACTCTTTTTCAGCATCTGGCATTTGTAAAAAGGCTTCTAGCATGCCTAGGGTACACCATAAATGAAAAGAAATCGCAACTGGTACCCTCTCAGATAATTACATTCCTGGGTGCAAGCTTGAATACAACTGCCCAGATGGCTTACCTCATGCCAGACAAACAACTGCAGTTGACAACATACTTCATACAAATTGCAACAAAAATCCAGTTATCTGCAAGACAAATTCTGCAGGCTTTGTGGTTCATGGCATCCTGCCTTCTACTAATTCCATATGCGAGACTGCATATGAGGAAACTTCAATGGTACCTAAAAGTTTATGGAGTCAGCATTGTCACAGCCTGGAAACAATTATCCCTCTCTTCCCCTGCCTACAACAGGAGTTTCTTTGGTGGGCAGAGACATGTCACCAAAACAAGGGACTGTCATTCACTCTACCCCTGCCACCCAAACCCGAACTACGGATGCATCAGACTATGCTTGGGAGGCCCACCTGGCAGGGCGATGCATTCAAGGCAAATGGAGCCCAAACCAAATGCATCTGAATATCAACCAGAAAGAAATGCTATCTGTTCAGAATGCTCTGACAGCTTTCAAGGACTTGCTTCATCCAGGACAACTACTGATAAAGACGGACATCTCCACAGTTATGTGGTACATAAACAAGCAGGGGAGTACCCATTCCTACCCCCTTTGCAGACTAGCCATGCCTTTGTGAAACACAGCCCGGCAAATTGCAAACCCATAATTTTGACACTTCTTGTGTGTAGGGCCCATGGAAAGAATAGTCATAGACCTGATAAATAATGACATAGGAGACCTCCAAACACTGGACCTGACCCAGTTCAGCTTTGTCAAGGGCAAGTCATGCCTACTGAATCTGGTGGATATCTTTGAGAAAGACACTAAGGCCATGAATGAGGATAAAACAGTACATGCCGGCTACCTTAACCTGGTCAAGGCATTTGTCACAATTTCCTGCTCTGGTATTATAAATAAACTCACAAAACTGGGCATAAATCCCTGTCGCCAGATGGGTAACCAGTTGGCTCAAGGACACAACGTGTGTTTAAAGTGAATCCAGATCCAACAAGAGGCCAGTTACTAGTGGTGTGCCACAGGACTCAGCACTGGGACAGCTCCTGTTTGTTGTATACTTCTTTGTAGTCAAGGCAAATGTGGAAGTCCTCTGGATGAACAAATTTGCTGATGACTGCAAGCTGAGGGCAATCACTGAATCCCCTAACAATGTAGATATCCTTTCAAGAGGGTCATGATCAGACAAATGATTAGTACCAGAACCATTACCTAAAACTAAATGCAAAAATGCATTATTATACCCTTTAGGAAGTCAAATATCCCTGCAAATTACAACATCTATAGCACACCTTAGAGTAGACTTAGAGGTGAGAAATCAAGGTAGACAGATAGATGTTGGCCTGAACCTTGACCACCTTGTGTCCAAAGTGGTGCGGAAATCCTTTTCATGTGCCCCAACTTGTAAGTAAAGGTATGGCATTCAGATCCAAGGAACTTAAAGTCCTGCTGTACTTAGCCCTCGTTAGACCAATAATCAAGTACAGTGTGAAATTTGGCATGTACTTGACTAAGCACTTAAAGCAGCTGGAGTGACTTCAGAGGTTCTTCACAAAGAAAATACAGGGTGTAAACAACATGAACTGTACTGGTAGACTAAAAGCCCTGTCCCTTTACTCTGTCTTCTGCTGACTGTTCAGGGATGACCTATGTCTGCCCTACTAGACACTCTCAAATCCAGCCCTGATGGAGTTGCTGCACATCCACAAGTCAAACAGCATAGGGGTCACCAGATCTAGATATCTAAACTTAGTCAGCAACTCAAACAAAACATCCTGGATAGACAGCTATGGGTAGATTCATAGATTAGTTCTAGACTAACTGCCCTTTAAGCCATTTTAAGCCTAGCTAATTACCCCGTGTGAGAGTTAAACCCTGCACCTTGTGTAAGATAAACACCTTAACCATAATGCCAGCCTCCCACCTCAGAGATTGCCCCTTTTTTGGAACAGGTTTCTTCATATTAAACAGGGCCTTTCCCCGCTCCCTCTTCAAATGCAGTTTGGATCAATGGATGGGGAATTGCAAAGTCACACCTGGGGTAGTGCCTTTGTCCCTTATGGACATGGGCAGTCTGAATGAACAGGCACAAATCCATGCCATTCTTTTGCCTCTATGGGCCATACATTGGGTAAAATGTGGTTATATTGGCTAGGCTTGTAAGGACTCTTAGCCTAGTAATCTCCTTTCAGCCTATTAACTAACCCAGATTTACATCCAAAATGGCACTGATGACTACCTTGAACCATACCATAGATTTACGTATCTTTTTCTCTGGCTGTTTTAACAGAGGTGAATTGCAGTTGCACTCTCGGGAATTTCATCATCAGTTATGTTATTTACATCGCACAAAATATCTTCAGAGATCTGACCAGCTTTTTCTCTCCTTTTCCAAGTTGCCGATGGTCCCTGGGGGATCTCTAATGTTACCCTGTTTGAGTAGCTCCCTTAGTGGTATGGCCTTTGTCCTCCAAATTGAAGGTGGTCTTGACTAGAGTGGTGGTGAGTTGTGTCTCTTTTAACTGTGTTCCTGTTGATTATAATTTCAGTAGCAACATGGTCTATAGTTCATACCTTTATTTCTCATTATAAACTTGATCTGCAGTCTGGATCAGTTGCACCATTCCCTGGAAGGATTATTTCATAGCTTCTCCCAGGTTTTATGTAGTTGGGGACTCTGTTCCATTTGTTGAGGAAGAATGAAAAGACAACATCTAGCATGAAAGTTATTTACTAACCATAATGCATCTTGTCGTCTTCTGTCCATCTCAGCATTTCCTCACACATCCCCCTACCAAATTCTCACCTTTCCATGGCTGCCATTGGGCCACAATGATCATAACTGTGGCCTTTAATTATCCTCAGCTTTGTTTTGGTTTATCTTGATCTTATAGTGGTGTCCCTAGTGTTTTGTTTGCGGGCAAATACGATCTGAGAACATATGGGAGTATATTGCTCAGGACCGATGGGTCTTAAACATTGTATCCCAGGGATACAGATTCTATTTCCACTCTCTGCCAACCCCAAGCAGATTGCCAGACCTTCCTCCAAACCAGTGGACAGAGGCCCAAAAGCAAGTACTTTCTCTTCTCAGTATCAGGGCTATTCAACCTGTGCCAACAGAGCAAAGGGGACAGGGTTTTTACTTGAGGCTGTTCCTGGTGCTAGGTAAGAGAACTCTTGGCACCCTATTCTGGATCTTTCAACCCTAAACACCTCCCTGGTGGTACCAAAATTCAAAATGCTTAAACTCCAGTAGCTCCTTCCTATGCTAGCCAAGGACTTTTGGCTAGTCACCTTAGACTTAAAGAAGCTTATCTGCACATCCCCATAAGGGAATCTTGCAGTAAATATCTACGATCTGAAGTAGTTGACTTCATTCATTCTGCACATATGGGTATACGGATCTGATTTGGATCTGTGCTGGCAAAAACTTTTCAAGCATCATCTCCAAGCTCCTCCCCTACCTATATTACCTCACTTCCTCCTATCTAGCCCCAGATCTCGTTTGCTGCTCTGAGTCAGCATCGTGGTCTCTGAGCTCTTAGCTAGGTGGTAAGGTTTTTGGTACTTTTTGCTATTTGTTGAGTGTGAATTTCTTCCCTTTTTTCTTCTTTACATCGATCCGTTTGGTCGTGTTAAAAAAAAAAAAGGTTTTAGTTTGTATTCTCTAGTGGTAGTTTTGCGTTTTGGTTCCTGCCTAGGCCCATCCCGGTTTAGTGTGTGTGTGCATGTGGTCCGTTTTGGGCTTTTTTCTGTCATTGTTATGGCTGAACAGACTAAGGTTCTCTTCAAAAAGTGCACAGAGCGTGGTCATAAGCTTTCTCCAGCCGATGGCCACACTCTGTGTGTTCTATGCTTTGGGGTCGTCCATCTGTCAATATCCTGTGACATTAGTTTGGGGTTTAACCCAAGGGCGTTGAAGGATCATCAGGCTAAGCTTGTGGCCAAAGGCTTGCTACCTGCTTCTGCCCTGGAGTCTGCCTTGGATTCCTCTCCAGCCAGTGACTTGGTGCAGGCAGGGACTCAACCTCCCCCAGGCCTGCTTCTTCGGAGTCATCCCAGAGGTAGAGGCAAAGGGAGAAAGAGGCGCCATAAAGAGAGAGACAGGCCCAGGCAAAGGTCTCCGGACAGGGAGTCTTTTTACAGTCCCTTTGCTAAGATATCTAGGTCTCGTTCTCCTTGGCTCCGCTCTCCCCATTTCTCGACGGAGCCGACGGAGCCATCAGAGCCGAGGCACTCTGGGTGTATCCGAACTTGATATGGACAGGCTGATGAAGATGTTCATCCAGGACCAGATTCAGATGGGGGTCTTTCCAGGACCCTCTCCCATTGGTGAGGGTTCTTTTGCTACTATGTTCCACTCTATTGCTCCTTCCCCGATCCGACCTGATGCTTCGGGGTTTTCGAGTCTGAGACCTTTCGGAGCCGTGGGGTCGGAGCCGATGGTTTTTGTTTCCTCGACTCTGGCCGTCACCTTGAGTTTCTCAGATCCGATCTTGGATCCAGGAGACTCTCGGAGCTGTGTTTGGGGAGTCAGACCTGAGAGTTGGTATCTCGTTCTTTCGGATCCCACCCTCCGTGCCCAGACTACCCCGCAGTCAGCTCCGGTTCCGTCTTCGATGCCGGAGAGAGCCTCTTTCTTACGTTCTGCGGAGGCGTGCTCTCCATCGGCATTCGGGGCAGTGGAAGGGGTCCTCTCCCAGGCATTGAGACCACAGCTCACATCCTTGGATCTGGCCCAGACACTTCTGATTTTGGATTCTGCTCCCATTGCCCTGTCTCCAAGGGAGCTCCAGGCCGTTCCCCTCAGGAAACCCCTGGAGGTTTACGAATCCTCTCCAGAGTCACACTGGAGAGGAACTTCGTAAGTGTAAGTGCAAGAGGAGGCACTTGGACTCCCCTGAGTCCATTACCACTGATACGGACTTGGATGAAGGAGAGGGTTCCCCCAGATCACCTCCCGAGGACGTCTCGTTTGGAGACATTATGGAGAACCTCCGCCAAAGAGGAGGGTTGGTAAGCTCCCAAACCCTCTCTGGATGAGTCCGTATTCCTGGATGCCTTTGGCTTGGGCCCATCTTCTTCCTGGGTCTCCCCACCAGCTGACCATTTGGTGGACCTCATCACCACTAGGGCATGGAAGGATCCTGACACCACAAAATTCTTTCTCCACCATCGGACAGGCAGGCATGGTCCAAGGGAGCCCAGGTAGATGCTTTGGTAGTTGCAGCTGCCACAAAGAAGGAAGTAGCACAGGAGAGTTCCTCTGTTCATCCACCGGACAAGGAGTCGAGGTCAATGGATCATTTTGGGAAGCGCATGTACTCATCAGTGACATTTTCTATTCCTGCGCTGAATTACTTGGCACATGTCATTCGACTGCAGCGAGACCTTATATTGGAGCTAACTGAGTCACCCCCGGAATCTCTGTCGCAGCAGGACAAGCAGTCCTTTACTGCCAAGATGACTATCCTGAAATCAGTGACTAATACCTCTATGCATCTTTTCTCTCATGCCACGGAGGGTGCCGCTAGAGCTGCAGGTACAGGCGTTGCTTTGAGGCGACATGCCTGGATCAGGCTGTCTCAATTTGCGGACCCCTTTAAGGCATCTTTCATCGATGGATCATCCCTCTTTGGGAAGACCGTACGTGACACACTAACCCAGAGTGAGAAGGACGGAAAGACTTTGTTGGCCATCGGAATCCGCTTCTCTAACCCCCAGAGGTCCTATTCCAGGGACCAAAAGGGGCAAAAGAAGATGTGGTTCCAGAAATCACAGTCATTTCGTGACACTCAGGAGTATTCGTTCCCCAGAGGCTGAGGGGGACAAGACCGACGCCACCCCAGGGGCAGAGGGGGTCCCAGAAACTTCGGTTCTAGGGAACCTTTTTCTGACAGACCCGCTCAGCAACCCTGAGGGGTTGCCCGGATGCTCTACTCTGGAGGCAGTCGGGGGAAGATTTTCCTTGCATCCAGCGGCATGGGAGTCCATTACTGCAGACCGCTTGGTGTTAAGCATCATATCCAGAGGATATTCTATCCCCTTCATTTCACATCCCATATCTCCAGCTCGCCTTCCAGATGTTCCACCCACTCACAGGGAGTCTGCAGCTTTAGATGTTTCGAAGCTGTTACAAAAAAGAGCCATCGAGCCAGTCCCCCCAGATCAATCCGGATCAGGCATCTACTCCAGGTTCTTTTTAGTGCCAAAGAAGACGGGAGACCTCAGGCCCATTCTGGACCTGTCTATCCTCAACCTATTGGTAGAGAAACAAAAATTCCGGATGGTCACTTTACAGTCCATTCTACCATTTCTGAGAGAATGCGACTGGATGTGCTCGTTAGATCTCCAGGACGCTTACTATCACATCAAGGTCCACAGGAGCTCCAGGAGGGTTCTCCATTTCCGGCTAGGGGCCAGTCACTTTCAATTCAGATTTCTACCTTTTGGTCTTACCACAGCCCCCATGGTGTTGACCAAGGTTATGGCGGTCGTAGCGGCTCACG
The DNA here is from genome assembly GCF_019279795.1 of Protopterus annectens. NCBI lineage: Eukaryota > Metazoa > Chordata > Ceratodontiformes > Protopteridae > Protopterus > Protopterus annectens. The sequence continues at coordinate 704,459,354 of NC_056725.1, read as the reverse complement.
TGAGACTTCAGGGCATTCAGGTATTCCCCTACCTAGACGACTGGCTCTTCGCTGCATCCAGCAAGCATCTCCTGTATCATGCCCTACACTACATCCTTGGTCTGGCTCACAAGTTAGGCATCTCGATCAACCTCAACAAGTCCCACCTGACTCCGGTTCAGATCATAGACTTCATCGGGGCTTGGTTGGATTCGATTCAGTCAAAGATTTTTCTCACTCCGGAAAGGATAGTGAATCTCAGACTCCATGTTTCCGTGATCTTGGATCAAGCGGTCGTCACAGCAGCCTATGTTCTCAGGGCCCTGGGTTCCATGGCAGCAGCAATTTCTATACTCCCTCTTGCACGTCTTCACATGAGAGTCCTTCAGTGGAATCTGGCAGTCCAATGGTCCTGGCTAGACCTTCCGATGAGTTTCCACATACGTATCAATCGGGCATGCAGAACGGCACTCCTGTGGTGGCTTCACTCTGCGGACATATTTGCGGGGCGCAGCTTTCTAGCCCTTCAGGTTCAATCCACGGTGACCACGGATGCTTCCCAGCTCGGGTGGGGGGGGCACTTCCTGGGAAGAACAGTCCAATGCACTTGGTCCCCTCCAGAGACCAAGCTACACATCAACGTCCTGGAAATGAGGGCAGTTTTGTTAGCATTGAGAGCCTTCCACCCGGTCCTACCTCCGGGTGCGATAGCTATTCAGTCAGTCAGCATGTCTGTAGTCTGGTATATAAACAAACAGGGAGGGACCCGATCCTACCCTCTTTGTCGCGAGGCCATGAGAGTTTGGGAGTGGGCCATATCCACCAGCCGGTTTCTCATAGAAACGCATATCCCGGGACGCTCCAACATTCTGGCGGACAGTCTCAGCAGGGCTATCTTTCTTCCCTACGAGTGGTCCCTGAAACAATGAGTGGCAGAGAAGATCTTACGTGTTTGGGGTTAACCTTGCTGCGATCTCTTCGCATCTCCTTCCAACGTGAAGTGCAGCAAATTCTTCGCTCTGATCCCCCCTTCGGGGGATGCCCCCAGGGATGCTCTAGTCCAGGCTTGGCCTCCCGGGCTACTGTATGCTTATCCCCCGTTACCTCTGATTCCGAAGTTCCTGCAGAGAGCTTGCCGGCTGCAGTGCAAAGTCATTCTCATAGCTCCCTTCTGGCCGCGTCAAGTGTGGTTTCCCTTCTTATGGTCTCACCTGTTGGCCCCTCCATGGGCTCTAGATCCATGTCCAGATCTAATTTCTCACCTGTCGGGCTTGCCCCTGCCCAACCTGGACAGTCTCAAGCTAACGGCTTGGCTGCTCCAGTTCCCATTTTCATCAGGACTCCCGGACTTTCGTCTCCTGTTAAGAATATACTGGTAGCTTCTCTTAAGGCATCCACTAGGAAACTGTACAATAGCAAGTGGAAACGTTTTGTGTTTTGGCCCTGTTCGGTCATACTGGATTTTTTAGCAGATCTTTTTGAGTCAGACTCTAGTGCTTCCACCATCAAGGTTCAACTGGTGGCCATCTCTAATTTTCATGTGGGTGAAAATAAGGTTGCTCTGGCTTTGGCCAAACTCTGTAAAGCCTTCCTGAAGGGCACTTTTGTATTCCGACCTCCAGTTAAAGAAACAGTGCCCCCTTGGGATTTGACTTTAGTCCTTCAGGCCTTGACCTCTTCCCCTTCGAGGCAGCCGGTTCAGTTCGATGAAGTTCTTGTCATGGAAGACAGCATTCTTAGTCGCTATCACTTCGGCTAAGAGAGTTTCTGAGTTGCAGACATTATCCTCCTTGCCCCCCTATTTGGTTTTTCACAAGGATAGGGTTTCATTGCGCGAACCCTTCTTTTCTTCCCAAAGTGTCTTCAGCAGCCAATATTAATCAATCCATACATTTGCCAGTCTTCTTCCCAAATTTCCAGAATAGGGGTGAACGTAAGCTTCATTTGTTGGATGTCCATAGAGCTTCGTTTTACCTCCATAGGACTAAACCCTTCCGGAAGTCGGATCAATTGTTTGTCTATTTTTCTAAACCATTTTTAGGCAAAGCAGTTTCGAAAGTGTCATTAGCAAGGTGGATCACCCTGTGTGTTGCGCAGGTGTATAAGGACAAAGGGTTATCTCCTCCTGGTGCATTGAAGGCTCATTCCACTAGAGCTATGGCCACTTCTGCAGCTTTCTAGTCGAGAGTTTCATTAGATGATATTTGTGCAGCAGCGACTTGGGCGAATTCGCACACATTCATCTCCCATTACAAATTGGATCTTATTTCTAGAGGAGAGCATCCTTTGGCTCTGCGATGCTCAGAAATATCCTTCCATAAGGGCCTCCCAGGAATTCTAGTAGCTGGGGACTCTGTCCCATATGTGCAGAATGAATGAAGTCAACTACTTCAGATAAAGAAGTTATGTTCTTACCATAACGTTCCATATGAGTAGTCGACTTCATTCTTCTGCCCTCCCTCCTCCCCTCACTCTTCAGGTTATTCTGTTTAGGGTTTTGGTTACGTCGCTTTTAGTGACAGCAAACTCGATCTGGGGCTAGATAGGAGGAAGTGAGGTAATATAGGTAAGGGAGAAGCTCGGAGCTGATGCTTGAAAAGTTTTTGCCGGCTCGGATCCGAATCAGATCCGTATACCCATATGTGCAGAAGAATGAAGTCTACTACTCAGATGGAACGTTATGGTAACAACATAACTTCTTTTTCAAAGGCAGGCTGTATGCGCTATCATTTCTCTGCACATGTTCTTCGTGTTTCACTGTTGCAGTCATTCATCATCTTTCGTCTGTTCCCGTTAGGTCACCACAGCGGATCACCTTTTTCCATTTCTTCCTGCCCTCTGCATCTTGCTCTGTCACACCAACCACCTGCATCTCCTGTCTTACCACATCCATAAACTTCATCTTAGGCCTTCCTCTTTTCCTGTTACCTGGTAGCTTCATCCTTAGCATCTTTTTCCCAGTATACTCAGCATCCCTCCACGGCACATGTCCAAACCAACATAATCTTGCCTCTCTGGCTTTGTCTCCAAACCTTCCATCCTGGGCTGACCCTCTAATATACTTATTCCTAATTCTGTCCAACCTTGTCACACCCAGTGCAAATCTTAACATCTTTAAGTCTGCCACATCCAGCTCTGACTCCTGCCTTTCTGTCAGTGCCACTGTATTCAACCCATATAACATAGCTGGTCTCACTACCCTCTTGTAGACCTTCCCTTTCACTCTTACAGGTACTCGTCTGTCACAAATCACTCCTGACACTCTTCTCCACCCACTCCATTCTGCCTGTACTCTCTTCTTCACCTCTCTTCCACACTCACCGTTACTCTGAACTATTGACCCCAGGTATTTAAACTCATCCACCTTCACAACCTCTACTCCTTGCATCCTCACCATTCCTCCTCACCACTCCTCTATCCTCACTCTCAATCACACACATATATTCTGTCTTAGTCCTGCTGACCTTCACTCCTCTTCTATTTAGAGCATATCTCCATCTCTCTAGGGTCTCCTCCACCTGTGTCCTACTCACTACAAATCACAATGTCATCTGCAAACATCATAGTCCACGGGACTCCTGTCTGATCTCGTCTGTCAACCTGTCCATCACCATTGCAAATAAGAAAGGGCTCAGAGCTGATCCTTGATGTAACTCCACCTCCACCTTAAACGCATCCGTCACTCCCACCGCAGACCTCACTGCTGTCACACTACCCTCGTACATATCCTGCACCACTCTTACATACTTCTCGGACACTCCTGACTTCCTCATGCAATACCACAACTCCTCTCTAGGCACCCTGTCATATGCTTTCTCCAAGTCTACAAAAACACAATGCAACTCCTTCTGACATTCTTTGTACTTCTCCATCAACACTCTCAGAGCAAACATTGCATCTGTAGTGCTCTTTTCCGGCATGAAACCATACTGCTGATCACTAATCATCACGTCCCTTCTTAACCTAGCTTCCACTACTCTTTCCCATAACTTCATGCTGTGACTGATCAATTTAATCCCTTTGTAGTTACTACAGCTCTACACGTCACCCATATTCTTAAAAATCGGTACCAAAACACTTTTCTCCATTCCTCAGGCATCCTGTCACTTTCTAAGATTTCATTAAACAATCTGGTTAAAAACTCCCCTGCCATTTCACCTAAACACCTCCATGCTTCCACAGGCATGTCATCTGGGCCAACAGCCTTTCCATTCTTCATAGCTATCTTTACTTCCTCCTTGCTAATCCATTGTATGCGTCATGATTCACTATCCCTACATCATCCAACCTTCTCTCCCTCTCATTCTCTTCATTCATCAACCCTCAAAGTACTCTTTCCATCTCCTCAGCACACTCTCCTCGCTTGTGAGTATGTTTCCCTCATTATCCTTTATCACCTTTATCTGCTGCACATCTTTCCTAGCTCGGTCCCTCTGTCTAGCCAATCGGTACAGGTCCTTTTCTTCCTCCTTAGTATCCAACCTTTCATACAACTCTTCATATGCCTTATCCTTAGCCTTCGCCACCTCTCTCTTTGCCATGCACCTCATCTCCTTAAACTCCTGTCTACTTTCTTCATCTTTCTGACAGTCCCACTTCTTCTTTGCTAACCTCTTTGCCTGTATACTCTCCTGTACTTCCTCATTCCACCGCCATGTCTCCTTCTCGCCCTTCCTCTGTCCCGATGTGATACCAGGCACCTTTCTAGCCGTCTCCCTTACTAGCTCTGCTGTAGTTACCCAGCTATTTGGTAACTCTTCACTGCCACCCATTGCCTGTCTTAACTCATCCCTGAATTCCACCTCACAATTACCCTTATTCAATTTCCACCATTTGATCCTTGGTGCTGCCATCACACTCATCCTCCTCCTCTTGATCACCAACTTCATCCTACAAACCAACATCCTATGCTGCCTAACGACACTTTCTCAGGTCACCTCTTTACAGTCTCCAATCTCCTTCAGACTGTCCCTCCTACATAAGATATAATCCACCTGTGTGCATCTTCCTCCACTCTTGTATGTCACCGTATGCTCCTCCCTCTTGTTAAAATACGTATTCACCACAGCCATGTCCATCCTTTTCGCAAAATCCACTACCATCTGACCTTCTGCATTCCTTTGTTTTAACACCATATCTACCCATCACTTCCTCATCCCCTCTGTTCCCTTCACCAGCATGCCCATTGAAATCTGCTCCAATCACCAGTCATCACCAATTCACTCCAAAATTTTTCTTTCTCATCCATTGCACACCCAACTTATGGAGTATATGCACTAACAACATTCATCATTACACCATAAATTTCTAGCTTCATAAACATCACTCTATCTGACACTCTCTTGACCTCCAAAACACTCTTAGCATACTGTTCCTTCAGAATAACTCCTACGCCATTTCTCCTCCCATCCACACCATGATAAAACAATTTGAACCCACCTCCGATACACCTAGCCGTACTCCCCTTCCATCTGGTCTCTTGCACACACAATATACCAACCTTCCTTTTGTCCATCATATCAGCTAGCTCTCTCCCTATACCAGTCATACTGCCAACATTCAAAACTATTATCGCCTGTGTCATGGAGTAGAGTGCTGCCTTCTTTTTTTCATTTGGATTGGTAATTTCAGCCGTGCACCAGCCGTTCGTGCAGGAGGACGTTGGACTTATCAAGATTTAACTACCCTGAAATGTCATCTGTTAGCAATCCGACTGCCGAAGTTCACAAAAAATGGAAGGAAAAAGACAGACCGTCGAGGTCCAAAACCGACGACAAAGCTTCTCCTAAGCCATTCGCCGGTTCGCTGGTACTCATTGAGGCACTTTCGCAGCCCCTGATACCTGCTACTTTTGAGTCGCAGGCCTCTATTGAGACCCATTCAGAGTCCGGTATGCCCCGAGATTCGCTAAGTATTGAACCCGTGGATGTCTCTCCATTGGATGAGTCCGGAGCTGCTGAGCAGGCACCGGCTTCTGAGGGTGTTTTTAGGCCTCAACATTCTTATATTAAACCGATGCCATCAACAAAAACAAGGTCAAAAACAACTTCTATGTCTAAAACACTGACGCATGAGCATTGTGTTTAGGCCCCTATGCCTAAAAAAACAAATGATGAAAATGGCGGAGGACTCAATTACATTGATCAGGGGTTCCCAAACCCCCCCCTGCTAAAGAGGCCTAGGCAAGGCACTGATTATGAATCTTCAGATCAGGTTTCCATTTCTTCTGATTCCTCTTCTGATAAGGAATTTTCTGTTCCACCTTATGAGGATTCTGATGTAGAGGAATCCATCCCATCTGCATCTCCTCCTGAGGATTACTCTTTTGGAGAGACTTTACTTACTTTAAGGGAACATTTTCACTGGGAGAGTTAGGACTTTTCTGGATCAAAAAAGAGGCTTAGGGATTTCCTCCTCCTTCCTCAGCATAGGCCTTTGGCAATACCTCCTGTATTAGACCTTGTGGGTGATGTGTTCTCGGAATCAAGCATGGCTTTTGATTCCTTGCCTCCGCCCTAGTAAGCCAGACAGATATTACAGGGTTCCTGACTCCCACAAATTTCTTTTCAAAAATCCTGCTGCTGATCTTGAGACTATTTCTCAGGGTCCCAAAGGTGTTAAGGCTTCTACAGCCAAAAATCCTACCCGTTCTGATAGAGATTTCAGGGCGCTGGATAGATGGGATTAGAAGGTTTATACGTCTGTAACCTTGGCAATCAGGGCTTTAAACTGCCAGTTTCATATGCTTAAATATCAACAGCATGTTATGGGCTTACTGAAACAGAAAATGATGTTGATTTCTGATTGTGTGGAAAATAGAGTTACATAATTTATTGCATGCAGCAGAACAGGTTGGAAAGTATACTTTGCAGTGTGGTTTTGATACCCTTGAGGCTTCTTGTAGGGCCGCCATTACTGGATCTGTGATGAGGAGGCATGCCAGGCTCAAGAAGCAAAATCTGCCTGATCATGGTAAAGCTAAATTGTTGGATGCCCCTTTGCAGTATGATACTCTGTTTGATAATAAGGCAGAAGAGGTTTTAAAGAAAATGGAAGACAAAGTTAAATCTATGCAAACTGTAAAAGATTTTTTGCAAGTGCAGCCACCCAGGTTCAGTAGGCACTGGTCAACTAAAAATTGGTCCTTTCCAGTGTCCAACAGAGCCACTCAGGGCAAACCCAGGTGCTCAAAAGGCTCCAGATATCACAGGGATCTTGCAGGTCAAAGCAATGGGGTGCCTCCACCTCCAAATCTGGAGGTAACAAAGCACAACCATACAGTAAGCAGTCTCAATGACTTTCCTCTACCATCTCCAAGCACTTATCTTTTAGCAGCCCCCTTGGGGCGAAAACTAGCACTTCATGCTCAAAATTGGCACTTAGTATCCCAGGGGTACAGATTTCATTTCCATTCTTTGCCAATTCCAAACGGATGGCCGGATCTGCTACAAAACCAGTGGGCAGAGACCCAGAAACAAGTCATGTTCCTCATGAATATGGAGACTATTCAACCGGTACCAGAAAAGGAAAAAGGACAAGGATTTTATTCAAGACTTTTCCTGGTACCCAGAAAAGAGAGTTCATGGCGTCCAATACTGGACTTATCGATTCTGAACACGTTCCTGAACATTCCAAAATTCAAAATGCTGACTTTACAAGAGCTACTGCCTATGCTAGGCAAAAATGCTTGGTTGGTAACTCTAGACTTAAGAGGCATACCTGCATATGCCAATAAGGGAATCTTGCAGAAGATACCTCCATTTCAAAGCAGGCTTTCTGCATTACCAATTCTCTGCACTGCCCTTTGGCTTATCTACTGCACCCATGGTCTTTACAAAGTGCCTGATACCAGGGATTGCATTCTGCAGGCAAAGAAACATTCAAATTTATCTGTATCTGGACGATTGTCTCATTCAGGCAGAGGACAAGGACACTCTTTTTCAGCATCTGGCATTTGTAAAAAGGCTTCTAGCATGCCTAGGGTACACCATAAATGAAAAGAAATCGCAACTGGTACCCTCTCAGATAATTACATTCCTGGGTGCAAGCTTGAATACAACTGCCCAGATGGCTTACCTCATGCCAGACAAACAACTGCAGTTGACAACATACTTCATACAAATTGCAACAAAAATCCAGTTATCTGCAAGACAAATTCTGCAGGCTTTGTGGTTCATGGCATCCTGCCTTCTACTAATTCCATATGCGAGACTGCATATGAGGAAACTTCAATGGTACCTAAAAAGTTTATGGAGTCAGCATTGTCACAGCCTGGAAACAATTATCCCTCTCTTCCCCTGCCTACAACAGGAGTTTCTTTGGTGGGCAGAGACATGTCACCAAAACAAGGGACTGTCATTCACTCTACCCCCTGCCACCCAAACCCGAACTACGGATGCATCAGACTATGCTTGGGAGGCCCACCTGGCAGGGCGATGCATTCAAGGCAAATGGAGCCCAAACCAAATGCATCTGAATATCAACCAGAAAGAAATGCTATCTGTTCAGAATGCTCTGACAGCTTTCAAGGACTTGCTTCATCCAGGACAACTACTGATAAAGACGGACATCTCCACAGTTATGTGGTACATAAACAAGCAGGGGAGTACCCATTCCTACCCCCTTTGCAGACTAGCCATGCCTTTGTGAAACACAGCCTTGACTTACCAAATACATCTTCAAGCTCAGTTCCTGCCAGGAAAACAAATTACTCTGGCAGACTACCTAAGTAGAAATCTTATGGACCCGCACGAATGGAGACTGGATCCATAAATCTTCAACATGTTAACACAGAAATGGGGAAGCCCAGACATAGATCTATTTGCCTCTCCCCAAAACTATCATTTGGACAAATTCTGCACGAGAACGCATCACAAAAAATCATGGAAGGTGGATGCTCTATCCTTCAGCTGGAAAAACCTATCAGTCTATGCCTTTCCCCCTCTGCCCTTACTCTCCAAGGTCTTACTAAAAGTCAGACAGGAAAAACCAAAATAATATTTTGATTGCTCCGGACTGGCCTCGCCAACACTGGTATCCACTTCTAAGGAATATGTCGCACCTTCCTCCGTGGTACTTGCCTCAGACACCTCACCTACTGTCTCAGCAGAACTATGAAATTCTGCACACTGAGCTCCAAACTCTGAATCTTGTAGCATGGCTAATCAACTAATTATTCAAACCACATCTCTCAGTAAACCTGTGATGAATGTCATTTTGGAAGCCAGAAGGCCTAGCACTAGGAAATCTTATGCTGATAAATGGAAGAGATTCTGTGCTTGGAACCAAGCACAGGGAATAGACACAGCAAAGCCCACTATTCCTCAGATTTTACAGTACTTAACTGAGATGCTTGACAAGGGCCTATCTTTTTCTTCAATAAAAATCCATGCCTCTGCCATCTCGGCTCATTACAACACAGAGCCTCCTCTCTTTTCTCATCCACTAGTAAAACAGTATCTGAGAGGGGCCAAAAATTTAAGGCCTCCCATGAGAGCGCCAACTCCCGCATGGAACCTCAATTTTGTGCTGGAAAAACTCATCCTACCTCCTTTTGAACTAGCAGCTACTGCGGATATAAAATTTCTTTCTTGGAAGACAGCTTTTCTTTTGGCAGTCACTTCAGCTAGAAGCGTTTCAGAACTACAGGCTCTCATGGCAGTGGAGCCTTTCATTATATTTTATCCGGACAGAGTGGCCCTCAAGACCAATCCCTCCTTTATGCCTAAGGTGGTATCCAGTGTGGCGCTCTACCAAACCATTCATCTGCCAACTTTTTTCCCAAATCCGCAGAACAAGGGGGAGCGGATTCTGCATTCATTAGATGTACACAGACAACTAAAATCCTACTTGAACAGGACAGAATCTTTAAGAAAGTCTGAACAACTATTGGTAGCATTTGCTGCAGGATCAGAGGGGAAGGCTATATCGAAGCAGACTATTTCCAAATGGATAAGCCACTGCATTCGTTTCTGCTATTTGCACCATGGTAAACCTGTGCCCAAGGGGATCTGGTCCCATTCCACCAGGGCTGCCTCTACTTCAGCAGCTTTTCTCAGAGGGGTCCCAACCAAAGACATTCTAGAAGCTGCTACTTGGAGCTCTGTTCATGTGTTCACAAAACATTACCATTTACCTCTCTTCTCTAAATCAAGAGCTGGCTTTGCCACTGCAGTCTTGCAGGGCGTTATAGCTGCTCCTAATGCTGTTTAGTTCCATCCTCCCATCCATAGCTTTGGGATTCTACCCAAATGTAGTGACTGCAACAGTGAAACACGAAGAACATAGTACAGTTGTGTACACTTAACCATAAATGTCGATGTTTGAGTGTATTTACTGTTGCAGTCCGGGTTACCCACCCGCCACCCCCCATTCTATACCTTTTCTTTCCTTGACTATACTCAAAAGCCTTTGTGGTGTTTTTGCTTTTAGTTGAAGGTAAATTTTATGTTTCTAAGGTGCATTTGTATATTTACTGTTTATTTATATATTTTTGCTCCCCACTCGGGGGGGGCACCTGACATCTGGGGCAAGAAAAACTGATTAAAATGGCGTCGGCTGCATGTTTTATATACCTGCCGTCATGGAAGAGGAGGCGGCAACCGACGCAGGACCCAAGACTTTGGAATTCTGGCCGACTGAGGGCAACCTGCCAGCAGATTACCCAAATGTAATGACTGCAACAGTGAATACACTCGAACATCTACATTTATGATAAGTGTACACAACTGTATTTTCCCTTTGGCTTATCTACTGCACCCAGGGTATTCACAAAATGCCTGGCTCCAGCCATTGCTTATTGCAGGCAGAGAAATATTCAAATTTACCCATAGTTGGATTATTGTCTGATTCAGACAGTCAGGAATTGCTACTTCAGCACCTGACGTTTGTAGAGAGACTGTTAACTTCTCTGGGGTATACCATCAACGAAAATAAATCACATCTGGTAGTCAGCCAAAAGATTGTTTCCCTGGGAGCAAGCTTGAACACAACTTCCCAGATGGCATTCCTCACCCCAGAAAAGCAGGTTTATTTGACAACTTATTTGAAACTACTGGCCACCCAAACCCAGCTATCTTCAAGAAAAGTACTGCAAGCCCTAGGGTTCATGGCCTCATGTATTCTACTGATTCCATGTGCAAGACTGCATATGAGGAAACTCCAGTGGTACTTGAAAAGTATCTGGTGTCAGCATTCCCAGGAAACTCCAGTGGTACTTAAAAAGTCTCTGGTGTCAACATTCCCATGACCTGGAAGCAGTGATTCCTATAATTCCTTGCCTAAGGACAGAGTTCCTTTGGTAGGCAGAGGCTTGCAACCACAACAAGGGTCTCCCTTTCTCACAACCACCTGCCGTCCAAACTCTGACAACAGACGCTTCAGACTATGCATGGGGGGCTCACATGGCAGTCAAATGCATTCAGTCCAAATGGAGCCCAGGACAAATTCACCTGCATATCAATCAAAAAGCAATGTTTGCTGTACAGAATGCACTGACAGCCTACAAATATTTTATCCTGCCAGGACAACTCCTGATAAAGACAGACAACACCACAGTTGTGTGGTACATAAACAAGCGGGGGGGGGGGACTCTCCCCTACCCACTGTGCAGGTTAGCCGTGACTCTGGAACACAGCCTTAAGCAACCAAGTGCACCTGCAAGCTCAATTCCTGCCAGGCAAACAAAATTCACTGGCAGACGACTTGAGCAGAAATCTAATGGACCCACATGAGTGGAAACTGGAACCAAACTCATTCAAACTTCTAATACACAGGTGGGGGACACCAGAGGTGGACCTCTTTGCCTTCCCCCCAAACCATCAAACAAACAAATTTAGCACCAGAATTCCCACAGCCAAGCTTCGAAAGTGGATTCCCTATCCTTCACATGGGAAAAACTCTCAATCTATGCCTTTCCCCCTCTGCTCCTCCTTCCAAAGGTACTCTTCAAGATCAAACTGGACAGGCCAAGGACAATCCTTATTGCACCATACTGGCCATGCCAGCACTGGTACCCACTCCTACACAAATGTTCATCGTGTTACCCTGCTGCAGTCATCACACTTGGATTATCCTGTCGTCAGGCGGTCCCGCAGTCGGCCGGATTTCCAAAGTCTTGGTCTGATGTCGGTTGCTGTCGCCGCATCCCTGAAGTCAGTGCGCCAGAGGTACATATACTGCAACCAATGTCATTTTCTCCAGTCTTTCTTGCCGCGCGGTGCCCGAAGCAGAAGCAGTTCGCAAGTGCTGGTCGGCCGACTCCTGAGATTGTCGAATTCGAATTTCAGACTGAAGTCTTCTATAAAGCTAAGTACCCCGTTGGGGAAACTTTTCTTGCCTCAGACCGATGTCAGAAAAAGTTAACAATTGTATTTCTTGTGGGAAGCAAATACCTCATAAGGATTTTCATTCTTATTGCATACCTTGCCTAGGCCCTGATCACGACGTCACTTCTTGTCATTTTTGTGCTAGGTTTAATAAGCGTACTATTAAAAGACGATTTGATTTCGCAAGACACTTTTTTGGTAGAAAATTTAACTATAACATGCCGTTGGAGCTACCGACGTGCACAAAAAGCGCAGGGACAAGGACCGACAGCCAAGGCCTAAACCCGATTCCGAGGCCTCGGTTGATCTGGAATCCGGTTCTCCGGTTATCAGTGAGGCTCAGACGCAGCCCCTGACTACCGCATTTCTGGAACTCGAGACCGCTACGGATATTTTGACGGAATGTACTAGGCCGACGCAGCCTTTTACTTCAGGCCCTTCCGACGATATACCTTCTAAGGACGTCAGTGCTTCTGAAACGCCATCGGTTTCTGAGGGCGTTTTCAGACCGACGACTCTCACAGTCAAAATGTTTTCTAAGTCTAAGACTCCTTCTAAAGCTAAAAAGACTACACTTCAGTCTCCTGTTCAAGGCCCTATGCCTAAGAAGCAGATGCTCAAAATGGCTGAAGATTTGATTTCTCTTATCAGGGGTTCTCAGCCTCCTGACAAAAGGCCTAGACAAGAGGAAGATTCTGCTTCTTCTGAGCAACTGTGTATTTCTTCGGATTCCTCTGAAGACCAAGACTTTTCCTACTCTCCTTATGAAGATTCTGATGCTGAGGACTCTATTCCCTCAGCTTCCCCTCCTGAAGACTACTCTTTTGGGGAAACTTTACACGCTATGAGGGAACATTTCCACTGGGAAGGTCAGAATTACTCTGATTCCAAGAAAAGGCTCAGAGAGTTTCTTTTACTCCCCCAACACAGACCTCTAGCCATCCAACCTGTTTTGGATATTGTGGATGATGCCTATTTAGAATCCAGTTTCAACCCAGACTCTCTACCTCCTGCTCCGGCTAAACCTGACAGATACTACAGAGTACCTGATTCCCACAAATTACTTTACAAAAGTCCAGTAGCTGACCCAGAGACTATCTCCCAGGGTCCCAAGGGGGCTAAGGCTTCCATGGCTAAAAACCCAGTACCTTCTGAGAGGGACTCAAGAGCACTAGACAGGTGGGGGAAAAAGATTTACACCTCAGCCACATTAGCTATGAGAGCACTAAATTGTCAATTTCATATGCTCAAGTATCAGCAGTTTCTAATCTCTCAGTTAAAACAAAAAGTAACCTCCCTTCCTCAACAATCTGAATTGAAAGAAGTACAGGATTTGTTGCACGCCACCGAGCAGGTGGGCAAACATACCTTACAATGTGGGTTTGATTCTTTGGGGGCCTCCTGCAGAGCAGCTGTCACTGGATCAGTTATACGTAGGCATTCCTGGTTAAAGGAACAAAGTCTACCTGATCATGTTAAAGCAAAACTACTGGATGCACCCTTACAGCAGGATGTTCTTTTTGGAGTTAAAGCAGAAGAAGTGCTAAAGAAAATGGAAGATAAGGCGAAATCAATGCAGACAGTCAAAGATTTCCTACAAGTACAACCGCATTGCTTCAGCAGAAACTGGCCAACAAAAAATTGGTCCTTTCCAGCCACTAACAGACCTCAGAGGGGTAAATACAGGCGCCCAAGAGGCAGAGGACAACGACAAGCCCAGTATAAACCTCGCCAATGGGGCACTCCAACCTAGAAAGGAGGAGAAGACAGGTCTCAACCCACCAGAAGGCAAACTCAATGACTTGCACCTCAACTGGCCAAACAAAGCTCTTTTGTCAGCCCCCTTTGGGGGAAAACTAGCACTTTTTGCAGACAACTGGCACATGGTCACAAAGGACAAATGCATCCTAGACATAATTTTACAAGGATACAGATTCCACTTTCACACCTTGCCAATGAAAAGAGGAATGCCACACCTGCCACAAAATCAATGGGCAGAGGCACAAAAACAAATTACAGCTCTCATGGATATGAGAGCCATTCAACGGGTACCGATTCAAGAGCAAAGCCAAGGATTTTACTCAAGGCTGTTTCTAGTACCCAGAAAGGACAATGCTTGGAGACCAATTCTGGACCTTTCAATTCTAAACACTTACCTACAAGTACCAAAATTCAAGATGCTAACACTACAGCAGCTACTTCCCATGTTGGGCAAGGAAGCATGGCTGGTAACGTTGGACCTCAAGGAGGCATACCTGCATGTCCCTATCAGACAAAGTTGCAGAAGATACCTCCGTTTCATTGCAGGTTCAACCCATTACCAGTTCTCTGCACTGCCCTTTGGCTTATCTACTGCGCCCAGAGTTTTCACAAAATGCCTGGTACCAGTAATTGCATACTGCAGACAGAGGAATTCAAATATATCCATACCTGGTCGACTGCCTCATCCAAGCAGAAAGAAAAGACATACTCTTACCTCATCTGGCTTTTGTGAAGCATCTACTAAACTGTCTGTGGTACACAGTAAACGAAAAGAAGTCAAAACTAGTACCCTCAAAAAATGACATTCCTGGGTGCCAGCTTGGACACAACGGCCCAGAAGGCTTATCTTACACCAGACAAGCAACTACAACTGACTCAATATTTCAAGACAATGGCAACAAAGACCCAGTTAACTGCAAGAAAAATTCTGCAGGCTTTGGGCTTCATGGCATCTTGCATTCTGATAATACCATTTGCAAAACTGCATATGAGGAAATTACAGTGGTACCTACAAAGTGTATGGTCTCAACACAGCCACAGCTTGGACACACTGATATCTCTCATTCCCTGCCTTCAACAGGAATTTCTATGGTGGGCACAGGCATGTCACCTCAACAAGGGTCAGCCTTTCACCTTTCCCCCACCCAGGCAAACTATCACAACAGATGCTTCAGACTATGCCTGGGGGGCACACATGGCAGGGCAATGCATTCAAGGCCTATGGACTGCAGAACAAAGAAAACTGCACATAAATCAAAAAGAGATGCTAGCTGTACAGAAAGCTGTGACAGCCTTCAAGGATCTACTACATCCAGGACAACTTGCAATAAAGAAGGACAACACAACAGTAATGTGGTACATAAACAAACAAGGGGGCACACATTCCTACCCTCTTTGCAGCCAAGCAATAATCTTATGGAACACAGCTCTGGCCTACCAAGTCCAGTTACAAGCTCAATTCCTGCCAGGACAGAAAAACACATTGGCAGACGACATAAGCAGAAACATCAAAGATCCCCATGAGTGGAAGCTAGACCCACAAATATTTACAATGATAACTCAAAAATGGGGCCTACCAAATATAGACCTGTTTGCCAGTCCTCAAAACTACCAACTGACAAAATTTTGTACAAGGACATTCCACCATCAAGCTTGGAAAGTGGACGCTCTCTCCTTCAGCTGGGAAAACCTGACAGCATATGCCGTTCCTCCATTACTTCTTCTCACAAAGGTTCTTTTGAAGGTCAAAAAGGAGAAACCTCGACTAATTCTCATAGCCCCAGACTGGCCACGCCAGCACTGGTACCCGCTATTGAAGAATATGGCTCACAGCCCAACATGGATATTGCCTCAAATACCTCATTTGCTCACGCAGCAAAACAAACAGATTCTACACAGCCAGCTAAAAACCTTAAACCTGGCTGCATGGCAAATCTTTTAAACATCCAACCAGCCCCTCTTTCACAAGCAGTTCTGGATGTTGTTCTGGAAGCCAGAAGGCCAAGCACCAGGAAGGCTTACTCGGACAAATGGAAAAGGTTTTCTGCCTGGAACCAAGCTAAAGGCCAAGATGCAACTCAGCCTCATATGCCTCACATTCTGCAGTATTTAGCAGAGATGTTACACAAAGGACTTTCCTTCTCCTCAATTAAAATCCATGCTTCTGCTATTTCAGCTCACTACAACACGAATCCACCTTTATTTTCACATCCTCTTCTAAAGCAGTTCCTCAGAAGGGCAAAAAACATTAGACCACCTAGAAGAGCTCCTACACCAACATGGGACCTCAACTCTGTTCTGGAAAAACTAACGTTACCTCCCTTTGAACCAGCTCTCTCTGCAGACCTTCAGTTCCTATCTTGGAAGACTGTCCTGCTCCTGGCAATAACTTCTGCTAGGAGAGTCTCAGAATTACAGGCACTAATGGCAGTATAACCTTTCCTCATTTTTCATCAAGACAGAGTTTCTCTACGAACTAATCCTTCCTTCATGCCTAAGGTGGTTTCCAGTGTAGCTTTAAATCAAACCATCCATCTACCCACTTTCTTTCCCAATCCACAGAACAAAGGTGAGAGACTCTTGCATTCCTTGGACATTCACAGGCAGCTTCGTTACTACTTGGACAAAACTAAGGTTTTCAGAAAAACTGACCAGTTCTTTGTATCCTATGCTACAGCTTCTCAAGGGAGGGCTATATCCAAACTAACCATTTCTAAATGGATAGGCCATTGCATACGGTTCTGTTATACCCATCATGGGAAACCAGTGCCTACTACCATTAGATCCCACTCTACCAGGGCAACAACTACCTACAGCCTTTCTCAGAGGGGTTCCTACCAAGGAAATTTTAGAAGCTGCAACTTGGAGTTCAGTACACACCTTCACCAAACACTATTCCTTACCTCTTTATTCTAAGTCCAGGGCAGGCTTCGCCACTGCAGTTCTGCAGGGCTTCATTGCCTCCTCTAACCCTCTATGATACCTCCACCCTACCTTAGCTTTGGGACTCAACCCAAGTGTGATGACTGCAGCAGGGTAACACGATGAACATAGTACAGTTTTGTACCTACCATAAATGTAGATGTTCGAGTGTTCACCCTGCTGCAGTCCAGGTTACCTTCCCTCCAACCCCTCTGTTCTTCTGGCTAAATCTCTGATATGCCTTACTGATGTATTTGCTTCTAGCTGAAGGGATTTTGTGTTTCTATAGTGTTCACACCATTTGGTACTAATTTTGATCACCTTTTTGGGGGTACCTGACATCTGGGGCAAGAAAAACTGAAGAAAATGGCGTCGGTTGCAGTATATGTACCCCTAGCGCACTGACGTCAGGGATGAGGCGACAGCAACCGACGTTGGACCAAGACTTTGGAAATCTGACCGACTGCGGGACCGCCTGACGACAGGATAACCCAAGTGTGATGACTGCAGCAGGGTGAACACTTGAACATCTACATTTATGGTAGGTACAAAACTGTACTTTTTACAGCAGTGCCACCCTGGCACCTACAGCAGACCCCCTCTCTGCTGTCCCAGCAGGAGGGACAGATTTTGCATCCTCAGCTGCAAACCCTGAACGTGGCAGCCTGGCTTATTCCCTGAATACATCACCAGCAACCATCAGCAAACAGGTGCTGGATGTTATCCTTTAGGTCAGGAGTCCCCAGTATTAGGAAATCCTATTCAGAAAAGTGGAATAGATACTGTTCTTGGAGCCAGTCTCAAGGGAAGGACACAGCCTTGCCCTCCTTGCCTCAAATCCTAGATTACCTAGCAGAGCTGCTCCACAAAGGCCTCTCCTCCTCATCAATTAAGATTCATGCCTCTGTCATCTCAGCTCATTACAACACTGAACCACCCCCTCTTCTCTCACCCTCTGATCAAACCGTTCCTGAGAAGCATTAACTATTTAAGACACCCAAGGAGAGCTCCCACCCCTGCCTGGGGCCTTAACTTTGTACTAGAGAAAGCTCACACTTCCCCCTTTTGAGCCTGCTGCTACAGCAGAGTTAAAATTCCTCTCTTGGAAAACAGCCTTACTGCTAGCCATCACTTCAGCAAGAAGAGTGTCTGCGTTACAGGCCGTTATGGCTGTGGAATCCTTCATTATCTTCCATGCCGACAGGGTTTCCCTCAGGACTAACCCATCTTTTATGTCCAAGGTAGTATCCAGTGTGGCTTTAAACCAATCCATCCATTTGCCAACTTATTTTTCCTAATCCTCAGAATAAAGGTGAAAGGATACTGCACTCCTTGGACGTGCACAGAAAGCTGAGGTTCTACCCTGACAGGACTAAACCTTTCAGAAAATCTGAGCAGCTGCGTGTCAGCTTTGCTACAGGGGTAGAGGGTAAGGCCATTTCGAAACAAACCATTTCTAAATGGATAGCACACTGCATCCATTTCTGCTGCAAACACCATGGAAAACTTACCCCACTTGGGATCAGGCCGCATTCCACTAGGGCTATCTCAACCTCTACAGCTTTTCGTAGGGGAGTCCCTACCAGGGACATCCTGGAAGCTGCAACCTAGAGTTCTGTACACACCTTCACCAAGCATTACCACTTACCTATCTTTTCCAAATCCAGAGCTGGATTTGCCTCAGCAGTCTTACAGGGCCTGCTAGCCAGCCCTAATACTCCTTGACTGCCTCCTTCTTTCCTCAGCTTTGGGAGTCAACCCAAGTGTGATGACTGCAACAGTGATACACGAAGAACATAGTACAGTTGTGTACACTTACCATAAATATAGATGTTCAAGTATATTCACTGTTGCAGTCCTGGTTACCCTCCCTCTATCCCCCTGTCTTTCTTTACTTTCTACCTATCCTCTTTTTTGGCCATATCTTATGGAAATGGTATTTACTTTTTACTGGAGGTGTTCCACACCATTTGATTGCTTCCTATTTTGGGGGCTCCTGACATCTGGGGCAAGAAAAACTGATATAATGGTGTCTCCTGCATGTTTTATACCCCTGATGACCTGACGTCATGGATGAGGCGACAGCATCCGATGCAGAAATCCCAAGACTCTGGTATTCAGGCCGACTGAGGGCTACATGCAGGCAGATAACCTAAGTGTGATGACTGCAGCAGTGAATGCACTCGAACATCTACATTTATGGTAAGTGTACACTACTGTACTTTTTTTTCCCTGTTTTTACCTTTTGGTATTTTCTTCCTTACCATCATTGATGTAGGCCCCTCCCTCCTCTTTTACCTTTGATAAATCTCTAATACCATAGCTGGTATTCTTTCCTTACATTTACCCTTTCTGGGTATTTCTCTGTTACCGTTGTTGGTACATTCAAAAAAAAAAATCATCTTCTTCTGGCCCTTTTTCCCTTTATCTTACTATAAGCTTTATCTTACTGTATAGCTACGAGCTAGCTTCAGTTCACCATTCCCTGGAAGGATTATTTCATAGCTTCTCCCAGGTTTTATGTAGTTGGGGACTCTGTTCCATTTGTTGAGGAAGAATGAAAAGACAGCATCTAGCATGAAAGTTATGTACTAACCATAATGCATCTTGTCTTCTTCTGTCCATCTCAGCATTTCCTCACATCCCCCTACCAAATTCTCACCTTTCCATGGCTGCCATTGGGCCACACTGATCATAACTAGGGCCTTTACTTATCCTCAACTTTGTTTTTGGTTTGTCTTAGTCTTATAGCGGTGTCCGTAGTGTTTTGTTTACATGTTTGGTGGCAAATACAATCTGAGAGCTTATAGGGAGATGGTGCATTATGGGAAGGGGTGGATCCCAAGCCTTGGAGTCAAAGAAGTCTGGTTTAAGTGCCGGATTCAAATCCATTTGGATCCAGTGTACTCCATTCGTTGAGACAGACAAAAGAAGACCAAACAAGATCAAGCATTATGGTAATTACATAACTTTTAATCTGATGTTGTCAGTCTTCATTCATTCCTGACTGTTGGATTTCAGTTCCGTCCTCTGAACCGACTCGGCTGTTATAACAAGCTCGTGCCAGTCAGAAACTCTTGAGCTAAGGCCATCAATAGTGCCTCTTTTTCTTTACCCTCAGATTTCATTTACCGCGTAGAATTTTAGGATCCGTCAGACATGCTCTTAAGCCAAGTGCTTATTTTTTATATATTTTTCTTCTTTATAGCTTTCTGTACCCTAGAAAACTTTAACTTTTCTATTGTTTAATTGCTAATTTTTGTGTGTGCGCGAGTGCTGTTTTTTTCCCCGTTACTACCTTTTGGTATTTTCTTCTTTACCTTCATTGGTATAGGCCCCTCCCTCCCCTTTTACCTTTGGTAAATCTCTAATACCATCACTGGTATTCTCTTTCCTTTACCCCTTCTGGGTATTTCTCTGTTACCATTGTTGGTACGTTCAAAAAAAAAAAAAAAATCATCTTCTGGCCCTTTTTCCCTTTATCTTATTCTGTGTGTGTGTGTGTGTGTGTGTGTGTGTGTGTGTGTGTGTGTGTGTGTGTGTGTACGTTTTGTGTTTGAGGCCTATCGGTTTGGTTAACCTTATTTTATCATGGCAGAGAAACCGGCACCACTGGCTTTAAGGAGTGTCAGGGTTGTAGCAGAAAGCTACAAGAGCAAATTAAAATCTTTTATAAGAGTGCCAGAAATTTGAAAGATAGGGTAGTACATAATCATTTTTGTCTGACATGTAGCAATGTAAATGCAAATTGAATAAAAGAAAAGGGAACGTTTCCTTGTAATGTTGTGTCTTTCGGCTTATCCCGGTTAGGGGTCGCCACAGCGGAATTCCGG
Organism: Protopterus annectens; assembly: GCF_019279795.1. Taxonomy (NCBI): domain Eukaryota; kingdom Metazoa; phylum Chordata; order Ceratodontiformes; family Protopteridae; genus Protopterus; species Protopterus annectens. The sequence goes on along the minus strand of NC_056725.1, from coordinate 704,438,533 downwards.
TCTGCTAATGTTTGGTAGTGGATTTTTACGTGCCGAGTTACCAGCCCTGACGTACAACCTTCAACGAAGGCACGCCCATTCACGCATGCCTCCACACAGAAGACGCTCTAGCTGAGAATCGAACACGACAACGTCTTGCTGTGAGGCGGCAGTGCTACCGCAGCACCACTACAAACGTTTCCTTGTAATAAGTGCTCAATTTGTAAACATTTAGTGCCCTATTTTACATATATTAATAGAATACAGTTCACTCCTAGATGCCATTACACCAGTCGCACTGAGGGAGTGGTTTATGCATTAAAGTGTACTTGCAATTTGTATTATATAGGAGAGACATATAGAAGTTTTAAAGTACGCATGCAGGAACATATTAGAGACATAAAAAAAAAAGAGATTAGAAAGTCCTTTAGGTGCCCATTTTCTAAATTATCATAATTCTAAGACTGATGATCTGAAAGGTTATGTGTTGGAGAAGGCAGATGTATTATTTGAGGAACATAAAAATGTTGAGAATAAACTGCTACAGAAGGATTCATTGCTTTTTTTAAAGTATGGCACATTGGAGCCCTTTGGGCTTAATCGAGAGTGTAATTGGAAATATGTAATTTAAATAATTAATTGTTTTATTGAGTTGATTGTTAATGATGATATTTAGTTGATATAAGTACATGTATTATGATGTTTTTTACTCTTGGAAGGCAGTTCATGCCGAGGCGCTAAGTGTGTATTAAATTTTCCTACTTTTGGAGCTGTGGTGGTCTTTTTCGTAGTATTTGGAATTGTAGCAGAAAGATGCCCAACTCGGATGGGCATCTTTCCTGTGTATATTGTTTGGGGGTGCCACATTTCGAAGTCCAACCACCTTATGAGCTCTGTAAGGGTTTTAGTGCCCGGACCCTTGCAGAGCACCAAAACAAATTAATCCTCAAGGGGCTATTAAAATGCCCTTTCTCAGAGGCTTTGTCTCTAAGAAAGAAGTGAAGAATAGGAGCCACTCCGTTCCAGCAGTTCCTCAAGCTCATGATCCTAAGTCATCCAAAGGCCAGGTTTCCGCTTCGCAACTGAAGCCTAAACAACCAAAATTGACTAGAACAACTGTTTTGGCGCCGAAATGTATGACTCCTTCCACAGTGCTGACGATAACTTTACCGGAACCGTCAAAACTTACCACAGTACCAACCCTTTCATCGGTTCCTCTGACCCTCTTGGCACCAACAATAGTTTCATCCACATCGGTTACCTCCCATGCATTACAAACAAGTGGTCAGCCGACCTCGGTGTCAAAGATCGAATCCCTGCCCAGGACTAGGTACTTCTCATCTGTTGACCCCTTTTACGGTCAACAGTTAAGCTCTTTCACAGAACATCCAGAATCTCCCTTGGGGATGTCTGTTTGCTTCACCAGAAACCTTTCTGAGTTTGAGGTAGTCAGTTTAGTGGATCAGCTCTTGGTGGCCAGAGTTCATCCACCCCCTTCTAGGACCTCCATTCCATCTGGGGCCAAGGTCTACTCTCCACGGACTCCATCCTATCTTCCTCCTTCAACCTCTCCACAGGTCTTGGAGCCCTTAACTTCGACACCGCTCTCGGTACCAACTACTTCGGTGCCGATAGTGGATCTCACCTTGGCTCCGGAACTGTCTCTGTGGTCCTCTGCTCATTCGGAGCTATCCCACCATCGGGACCGTGATTTGGCTGCCGGCTCTGTGATCCATAGTTCTGCGCCAGTTTTTTCTTTGGTGCCATCTACGGTTCTGGGTGCTTTGACAGTTCCAAGTCCTCTCGAGGTTCCTGCTCTGGAAGTGGGCTTGTCGGAGCAGGGTGTGATTCCGGTTCTGAGGTTGTCTTTCTCTGTTCCGGGCTCCCATCCTTCTTCAGGCAGTCCTGCCTTTCAGATTATGGAAAGAGCTCTTGCCTCAGCAGGCTCACAGTTTGCACCAACTCTGTCAAAGTGTCACATCTACTTACCCTCTGACTCGCAGCTGTCACAACCTCCTACATTGAGCCAGTGGGCATGTGAGCAGCAAGACACCCTGCAGCAGGGTACCCTCTCTTCAGAGTTCTCAGACCGTCCCCCTGTAAGAAGTTGTGCAAGAGGAAGCACTTAAATTTTCCAGAAGAATCTCTTGCTGAGGATACAGACTACGATGAAGGGGAAGGGTCCCCACAGTCACCCCATTAAGATGTTTCCTTTGGAGACATTCTGGAAATCTTGAAACAGAGGGGTGCTTGAAAGTCCACCGACCCTTCCTCTGAGGAATCTGTTTTCCTGCAGGCTTTTCGTGCCCAACCTTCTACTTCCTGGGTGACCCCACCTGCCAATGATTTGGTCAAGCTCACCATGCAGTGTGCTTGGAAGGCCTCTGACACTATAGAGCCAATTCTCCGGAGACCGGACAAAATTATTAGTGCACCAGAGGACCATCCCCACTGGTCTAAAAGCTTAGCTCTTGATGCTATGGTGGTGACGGCTGCCACAAAGAAGGAACTTGCAGAGGCGAGTCCAACTGTCCATCCTCAAAACCAGGAGTCTTGGAAGATGGATATATTTGGGTAGCAGGTCTACACTTCAGCAGTCTTTGCCATACGGTCATTGAACTTCTTGGCACATTTTACCCATCTTCAGAGGGACCTGATCACTGAGCTCTCAGGCACCTTGGCAGGGGCAGTGTCTGACGAGGTATGCGATAAAGTTGCCTCCTAGCTTGCAACCCTAGAATCGATATCAAACTTGACCATGTGGCTTACTGCACACACAGCCAAAGGGACGGCCATCAGGCACCACGCCTGGATGTTCTTTTGTGACTTTGTGGACTCTTTGAAGTCTTCCTTTGTCAGCACTCAGGTTGATGCTACCTTGTCTTTTGGCCCAAAAGTCAGACACACACTAGCCAGGTGTGAGAAGGACAGAAAGACCCTTTCTGCTTTGGGCATGCATTTTTCTGCTCCTCAATGACCTTACTCCAAGAATCAGAGGAGTGGAAAGATGTGGTTCAGGAAGTCCCAAGGGCTTTTTCTTGATGCACGTGGCAAGTTTTCCCTCTGGGGCAGAGGAGGGACCTCATCAGGAAGATGCCCCTCCCATGGCAGAGGGGGCCCTGCGTAACCAGGGTTCCAGGGATTCTTTCTCTGGACAACCCTACCAGCTCTCCTGAGCAGTGGCCCGATTGCCTACCTCTGGAGGCAGTTGGGGGAAGATTCTCTCTGCACCACTTAGCCTGGCACTCAGTAAAATTAGATTCCTGGTTGCAGATATTACCAGAAGTTACCATATCCCCTTTGAGCTTTCTCCAAGACCGCAAAGCAGAATCCACAATGTTCCATCAAGTCAGAGGGGATATAGCAGCACAAGAAATTCAAAGACTGCTTCAAAAAGAGTCATCCAAACAGTCCTACCAGACCAAATAGGATTGGGTTTTTACTCAAAATTCTTTTTAGTGAGAAAAAGACAGGGGACTGGAGGCCAATTCTAGACCTCTGTGTCTTGAACAAGTTTGTTCGACAGACAAAATTCCTGATAGTCACGGTACAGTCTATCTTTCCGTTTCTGGAGAAAGATAATCAGATGTGCTCTATAGATCTTCAGGACTCGTATTACCACAACAAGATGGACAAGCACTCCAGAAGAGATACCTCTGCTTCCAACTGGGAGCCAGTCACTACAAATTTCTGGCACTGCCCTTTGGTCTCACCACAGCCCCCAGGGTGTTCACCAAATGCATGGCGGTGGTAGCAGCTTACCAAAGACTACAAGGATTCTGAGTGTTTCCGTATCTTGATGACTGGCTCCTCACTGCCTCCACCAGCTATCTGCTGCTTCATGCCTTAGATTCCACCCTACATCTTGGAAAGTACTTTGGGATTTCATTAAACAGGGAAAAGTCAAAGGTATCACCCACCCAAAAGATAGAATTCATCGGAACAACATTCAACCCAAACTCCTGTATGGTTGTGCTGCCACATCACAGGCTGCAGAGGTTAACATCACAGCTTCAAGTGATACTGTCTCAAGGCAACATCCCAGCTCACTTAGTCTTACAGCTGCTAGGGTCAATGGCTGTCACGATCACTGTAGTTCCCCTGGCAAGGTACCATATGAGGCTCCTTCAATGGCTCCTGGCATCACAGTGGTCTCTATTAACACACCCGATGTCTTAACTAATCCACATAACCAGCCGATGCAAGCAGGACCTAAATTGGTGGATGAAGTCAGAAGAAAAACTATGGAGTCTCCCTTTCGCCCCCGCTCAGCCCAAGGCCATAGTGACCACAGATGCGTCCCTGGTGGAGGGGGGAGGGGCATTTTCAGGGAACAGCAGTCCAAGGTACTTGGTCCCCCTCAGAGGCCAATTTGCATACCAACATCCTAGATCTGAGGTCTGTGTTTCTAGCATTGCAGGCATTTGAATCGGCTCTCCCTTCCAGGACATTTATTATACAATCAGACAACATGTCGGTGGTCTGGTACATCAACAAACAGGGAGGAACCAGATCCTACCCATTATGTCAGGAAGCCCTAAGAGTATAGCAGTGGGTGATGGCATCCAACTGCTTTCTGGGGAATTCCAACATGATTGCGGACAAACTGAGCAGATGTATCCTCCTGCCTCACAAGTGGTCTCTCAAACCCAATATAGCGACTAAGATTTTTTGTCGATGGGGGTCAGCCTTGCTGCAACCTGTTGCATCTCTCATAAATCCACCTGCTATTTTGCCCGCCCCCCCCCCCCCCCGTGGGGAGACCCCGAGAGATGCTTTTCTATATATAGGCAAGGCTCAAAAGTCAAACCCACCTCCGTAAACAGCACAATTAACAAAAAACTGAGGGTTATGCTACTCAGTGCCAGGAGTTTAAATCTCAAAATGTATGCACTCGAAGCACTTCTCAGTATGGAGAACGTTGACATCTGTGCAGTAACTGAAACCTGGTTCAAGGCTCCAGAGAGCGCCGCAGCACTACCAGGCTGCAACTCATACCACACGTTTTGGCAACAGAACATGGACCGAAACACAAAAGGGGAGGGGGTGTATCCATATTCATCAAGGATACCTACACCTCCAGGTTAGTGGCGCAGCATGATACCTTTGAGATCATCCATGTGCAACTAACATCGGGCAAATCTGCAATGCAAATTTTGGCCTGCTGTAGATCACCCTCCATGACCCAGGACCACCACTCCACCTTTTTGGAGACACTGGAAAACATGAAAGTCCTACCAAACAACTTGATATTGGGCGATTTCAATTACCTACCATTCACTGGGAAAACTACTCGAGTACAAACTCGCAGGCCCTACCGCTTCCTGAAATACATCAACTCAAATGCACTGGATCAGCTGGTAAATTCCCCTACCAGAGGTGAAAACATATTGGACCTGGTCATCACCAACATGGGCGACAGGTGTTCCACACCAGAGGTCAACCCATCACTGGTTAGATCAGACCATAAACTAATCAATGGGACCAGATGGTGTTCCAGGCTGCGTCTTGCGCGAACTACAGAACGAACTAACCCCCCACCTAAACACACTGTTCAACCTCAACCTCTGCACAGGCTACATGCCCATAGAATGGCGCACAGCAACGGTTATTCCTTTCCACAAAGGAGGGGGCCATAACTGACCCTGCTAACTATCGCCCCATAAGCCTGATTAGCTGTGGAGCGCATCATCATGGAGCCCATTAACAAAGACATTGGGAACATCCAAGCCCTTGACCCGACACAGTTAGGCTTTAAGGGCAGATCATGCCTAGTAAACCTGGTTGACTTCTTCAAGACAGTCACTAAGGCCATAGACGAGGGAAAGGTGGTTCACACAGCTTAACTTGACCTCGCCAAAGCTTTTGAAACTATTCCCCACTCATGTATTGCACAAAAACTCACCAGCCTGAACATAAACCCCTACGTCACGAGATGGGTTGCCAGCTGGCTTACAGACAGAACTCACACAGTAAGAATAGCAGGCTCCAGGTCCGACTCTAAACCAGTCATAAGTGGTGTCCCGCAAGGCACGGTCCTGGGACCTAGACTGTTCGGCATAAACGTCTCAGAAATACAGGCAAACACAGGAGGACTATGGCTAACCAAGTTTGCCGATGACTGCAAACTGGGAGCCATAATTGACTCTCTGGCTGACAAGGACATCCTCCAAAAGGGCCTTACTGAGACAGACACCTGGTGTCAAAGTCATGGCCTTAAGCTAAATGCCAAAAAATGCATAGTCATCCTGTTTGGGAAAAGCAAAACACCCACGAATTACCACATAGGTGGCAGCCCCCTTAATGTAGAAGAGGTAATAAGGGATCTGGGGACCCAGGTAGATAGTAATCTCTCCTTTGACAAATATATTGCCAAAGTAATTAGGAAATCCTTCTATGTTGCCCATCTAATTACTAAAGGGTTCACATCTAGAAATAGAGGTTATAGTGCCCCTCTACTCGTCGCTTATTAGACTCATCATAAAGTACAATGCCTCATTTGGGATTTACCTCACAAGACTCTTCCAACAGCTGGAAAGACCACAAAAGTTCCTCACCAAGAGGATTACTGGCCTCAAACATATGTCCTATGCAGCCCAACTGAAAAAACTCTGGCTGTACTCAGTGGCATATCACTTACTCAGAGGTGATGTCTGCCTGACTTACAAAGCCATGTCCAACTCAGAATTGATGGACATGCTCCACCTAAAGAAATCCAAGTCATAGTTTCATAGTTTTGTACTAGGCTATCTGCCCTGGGGCATTTATAAGCCTAGCCATAGTGATGTGGCTTTCGCCACCCCATGTAATGGTACAAACGTGTACAGAATAGATTTAAAATACTGTGCCTCTGTCTAGTAGTGACACAGTGAAGACCCCCTTAGATAATAGAATTAGTTTACTGTGCCTCTGTCTAGTAGTGATACAGAGATTACCCCTGGGGTAAACCTACGATCTCCCATCCACTTGTCAAGATTTCTCTTGAAGAGAGTCAGTGAGGGGCTCTGCCTAACATGAACTGGGATTCTGTTCCAGAGTATGGGAAGCCTCTGAGTTATGAATCTGTCCCTCCAGCATGTCCTATTCATATTTGTGCTGAGGTTTAAATTTTTAGCTCTCGTGGTTCTGATGGATTTGGATTTTTTGAGGTGGAGCATGTCCATCAATTCCTGATTGGACATGGCCTTGTACGTCAGGCACAGATCACCTCTGAGCAGGCGGGATGCTACTGAATAGAGGTGGAGTTTCTTTAGTCTGGCAGCATATGACATATGTTGGAGACCCTTGATCCTCTTGGTGAGGTACTTTTGGGGTCTCTCTAGCTGTTGCAAGTGCCAGGTGAGGTACATACCAAATGGGGCATTGTACTCAATCATAGGCCTGATAAGGGAGGAGTACAGGGGCACAATGACCTCCTTTGATCTGGATGTGAATCCCCTCATGATAAGGTGGGCAAGGTAGAAAGTCTTTCTAACCACTTTGGCAACGTGGGTGTCAAATGAGAGGTCACTATCGACTTGGGTCCCCGGGTCTCTGATTACTTTTGCCGTCATCAGTGGGTTACCGCCTATGTGATAATTTGTGGGCACTTTGTTTTTCCCAAAGGGGATGACTATACATTTTTTGGCATTTAGTTTAAGGCCACGACTCCGGTACCAGTTGTCCGTTTCAGTGAGGCCTTTCTGTAGGATGTATGTGTCAGCTGGTGTATCGACTATGGCACCTAGTTTGCAGTCATCTGAGAACTTTGTCAGCCACAACCCTCCCATGTTTGCTTTCACATCTGAGAAATAAATGCCGAACAAGAGGGGTCCCAGGGCAGAGCCCTGTGGGACACCACTTGTCACTGGCTTTGAGTCTGACATGGCTCCAGCGATTTTGACTTTATGGGTTCTATCCTTTAGCCAGTTTGCCACCCATCTTGTGACACATGGATTTACATTTAAGCTGTTGAGCTTGTCTATGATGCCAGAGTGGGGTATTGTGTCGAAAGCTTTAGCCAAGTCCAGGTAGGCTGTATGGACTGCTTTGCCCTCGTCAATGGCTGTAGTGACTGTTTCGAAAAAGTCAACCGGGTTCAAAAGGCAGGATCTGCCCTTTACAAACTCGAACTGGGTGGGATCAAGTGTCTGTAAGTCCCCAATGTCTCTGTTTGAGTTCCATAATGATTCTATCCATAGCTTTGCAGACCCGGCTGGTTAAGCTTATGGGGCGGTAGTTACCAGGGTCTGTAGCGGTGCTTCCTTTGTGGAGTGGAACTACTGTTGCTGTACGCCAGTTTTCAAGTACATATCCTGTAGTAAGGCTAAGGTTAAATAGCATTTTTATGTGCGGGTTTAGCTCCTCTTGGAGTTCACGTAGCACGCAACCCGGGATACCGTCAGGTCCCATTGATGCTGTGTTTTTTGCTTTGCTGAGGGCGGTTCTCACCTGGACATCTGAGATGACAGGGAGGTTACATTCAGCTGGGATAAGTATTTCTTCTTTTGGGGGTGAGGGAGGAGAGAAATTTGCACTGAACCTGTTTGCCAGAATGTTGGCAATATCTGTGGGTTCAGAGTATTTTTTGTCATTGTGAACTAACTCTGAACATATCTGAGGGTTTCCGCCCAGGTTTCTAACATAGCTGAAGAAGGCCTTGTGATTATCTTTAGTGTCCATAGCGATTTTTCTCTCAAAGTTGGCCTTGGATGTTTTTATGAGAGAACGTAGCTTTCTACTAGTGCTGATCAGAGATGCCTTCTCTTTATGGGATTTTGCTCTGTCGTGCAGTAGCTTCCTTCTTTTGTTATACAATTTGTTTATGGCTGGGGCCCACCAGACAGGACGCCTGCCCTTGGTGGAGAGGATCTTGGTTTTATTTATTTGGGATTGCATGATCCATGCATTCTTGGAGATGCCCGTAGAAAGCATTTGTGAAGGATTCTGCATTGTGGGATGTGGTTTCCACTGGCCCAGTGGGCTTAAAGGATATCATCTTAGTTTTAAGAAGTGTAAAGTCGGCTTTTGAGAAGTTTTTCACTGTAGTCTTTTGTGTTGGGGGTGGAGGTGGGATATGTATATCCAGGGTGATTAGTTTGTGATCAGATCTCACTAGTGAGGGGTATACTTCCAATGTGGAGCACTTTGTCCCCATGTTTGTGACTAGCTGTTCCATTGCATTTGAATTTATGAATTCCAGGAACCTTTGGGCTAGGGTGTTTGAGCTAGAATAATGCACCCAGTCTATGTTAGGGTAGTTGAAGTCTCCCAATATGATGGTGTTTGGTGAGACATTCATATCCTCCAATGTCTTCAGGAAGGCTGAGTGGGGTTCCTGAGATTGGGAGGGTGGTCTGTAACATGCTACCAGTTGTATAGCAGTTTTGCCTATGGTTAGTTGCACCTGGATGATCTCTGATGCTTCATGTGTTGCCACTAACCTGGAGGTGTGGGTGTCCTTGATGAATATGGACACTCCCCCTCCCTTTTTGGTTTGGCCCAAGTTTTGGGGCGAAAAGCATGATCTGAGGTATAGCCTGGTAGCGCTGGGGTGCTCTCAGGAGCCTTGAACCAGGTTTCAGTTACTGCACAGACATCGATGTTCTCCATACTGAGGAGTGCTTCGAGAGCCTGCATCTTGAGATTTAGACTTCTGGCATTGAGCAGCATTACCCTTAATTTTTTTCCATTTTTGTTTTCTAAGGAGGTGGGTTTGTCTTTTGAGCCTTGCCTAAAAAAGGCACTATGGGGGAGGCAAGAGCCTTAGCCAATATCCGGAAGCCCAGTGGTGACGGATGCAAGCCGTCCCTTGCGAAGCAGCGTGGCTTGCCCAACATGTCATCCCAAGCAGACAGACACTGGATCCCCCTAGAATGACACCAGTATTTGAGCCAGTTATTAAAGCTGATCATCTTGTCTTTGTATTGTGGCATCATTCTTGGTGAGGGCAAGATGCTGCTCAGGGTCAGGGTCATACCCCCCTGGGCTACATAATCAGAGAGCTCCTCTATGTCTCTTTTCATGTAGTCCAGGGAGGTACGTCTCGGGTCATTCACGCCAGCATGGACAATGACGGAGTCATATTTGTACTTGCTTTGGAGTGACCTGAGTGCGTGTGTTATGTGGCGGATCCTAGCTCCCGATAAGCTGCTCATCGTTACCCTCTCCTTGTTCAGCCTGGTAAGTGGAACGTCAGTGTGTCTGACTGTAGAGTCACCTATTACTAATGTATCAGGCATGGTGTTTGGCCTTAAGGGCTGTGGTTGTTTGACGCACTGATTTATTGAAGTATGTGATGCATGTGTTTTGTTTTGAGGTGGTGGATTTTTGGGTGTCTGCTTTGGGAGCCTCTGTTGTTTTGGTAATTTTTTTGTTAGAGCCTCCGAGTATGTCTTTGTGTTATGTGTTTGGTTTGCAGTTGTGGTAGGTCTATGTGGGACTGGGTTTGGTGTGTGTGTGGTTACCTTCTCCTCCTGTCTGGTCTTGCCAGTCCTGAGTTGAGAGAGTTCAGCCTCCAGTTTGGCTATGTAGTTGCATCTCTCACATGTATTTGTGTTTGTTGGGAGGAGGAGAGGGTTGTCTGTGTTCATGAGACAATTGTAGCATTGTTTCAAGATTCCCAGATTAACCAGCTGAACCGGAGAGGATGCCAGTAATCTACCACTCGACATGCTAGCTAGAATATTATAAGGGAGTGCTGTGCTTTTAAGGGAAGTGGGTACTCACAGGGAAGGTAGGTGGATGTAGTGCTTACTTTAGTTAGCGAGTGCTTACTTAGAAGAGAGGTTTTGAGGACAAGTGCTAGGCTTATAATAAAGCGATTAGACTGATTATTATAAGAGTAGAGCTTTCTTAAGGGAAAATTTGAAGAGCAGACTTGGCGGAGCCAGAAAAAGTTTAACCGGCTATGCGCACAAACGTGCAAAGCCGTGCAAACTCGGATTTTAAACAGGGAACTTCAAAAGAGCTAGAAATGGTCCAAAACAACCAAGTCACTGCGAGCCACGTGCTCTAGTGAGCTAAACTTCGCCCCAGCAATAAGTAGAACATGCTGGAGGGATAGATTCCTGTCACAGAGACTCTCCCCATGCTTTGGAACAAAATTCCAAACTACATTAGGCAGAGCCCTTCACTAAGACTCTTCAAGAGAAACCTTGACGAGTGGATGGGTAACAGAAAATGCACCCCTGGGATCACTTCATTGACTGTGCTTGACAGAGGATCAGTTAATTAATCAATGGGGTGGCGAAAGCCGACAAGGTCTGGCTAGGCTTATAAATGCCCTCGGGCAGATAGCCTAGTACCTACCTATGAACCTATATGATTGGTCCCCCGGGACTGCTTTATACCTTTCTTTCTTTCCTCCCGATCCACCGGTTTTTGAAGAAAGCCCAACGGTTAAAAAGCAAATTGATGCTCATTGCACCTTATTGGCCCCACTAAGTGTGGTTTTCCTTTTTCTCACCTAGTTCACTGTCCATGGACTCTGGGCTCAACCCCAGACCTGTTGTCACATCCGTAGGGGCTGGTCCATCCCAACCAACACAGTCTCAATGTGACGACTTGGCACCTCCACTTCCAGTAATTGCCAGGCAGAAAAATCTATCTTCCCCAGTACAGAAAGTACTTCTGGCTTCCCATAGGCCATCCACAAGAAGACTTTATCTTAGTAAATGGAATAGATTTGTGCTTTGGTCTCTTGCAGAAAAAGTGGACCCCTTTTCAGCCTCTATTAATAAGGTATTAGAATACTTATCAACTATATTTCAGTCAGGAGCATCAGCTTCTACTATTAGAGTTCATTTAGCTGTAATTTCAAATTTTCATAATGGTTTTGATGATGATTCCTTAATGTATCGACTTTGCAAAACCTTCCTAAAAGGTGTCGTGTTTGAAACCACCCTTTAAAGAACCCATTAAACCTTGGAATTTAACATTAGTTTTGCCAAGTTTAACCCATCAGCCGTTTGAGCCAGCAGCACCCTGTGATATAATTTTCTTATCTTGGTAGGCCCTTTTCCTGGTGGCCATCACATCAGCCAGGAGAATATCAGAATTACAGGCTGTGTGTGTGAAACGTTCATTTATCATTTTTCTCAGAGAGAGCATCACTTAGGACTAACCCTTCTTTCCATCCCAAGGTTATATCGGAAACAAATGTTAATCAATCTATAGATCTATCAGTCTTCTTCCCAAACTTCAAAAAACAAAGGAGAATATTGTTTACACTTGTTGGATGTACACAAACAATTACGTTTTTACTTGAATAGAATGAAATCAGTTAGAAAATCCAACCAATTGTTTTTGTCCTTTTCAGGCACTTGACTGGGCAAACCAGTTTCCAAAGTTACCTTATCCAAATGGTTGAGAGATTGCATCACCTTTGTTTATGACCAAAATAAAGTAAACCTATCAACTAAGGTCAAGGCTCATTCTACCAGATCAGTTTCCACTTCAGCAGCCTTTCATTCTAGAGCCTCTATGGATGACATTTGTGCAGCAGCACCTTTGGCAACCCCGCATACCTTTATCACTCATTACAAATTGGATATGATCTCCAGGGGAAGAGCATCCTTTGGCTCTATGGTGCTTAGAAATATCCTTCCATAGGGCCTCTTGGGACATAAGGTAGCTAGGGACTGTCCCAACAGTCAAGAATTAATGAAGGTTTGCAACATCAGATAAAGAAGTTAGGTTCTTATTGTAATGTTTCATCTGTGTTGTCGATCTTCATTCATTCTTGACATCCCACCTTCCAAAGACTCCTGGAGGTTTGGATGTAGTCCTGGTTTTGTAGTAGGGCAGTTGCTCAGACAAAGCTTCTACATTTTATTTCTATGGGCAAAACTCAGTCTGAGGGGAAGGGAAGAGAGGCACTATGGCTAGCCTTAGCTTGAGAGTTTCTGGCTGGTGCGAGCTTGTTACAACAGTCGAGTCAGTTCCAAGGATGGAACCAAAACCCAATAGTCAAGAATGAATGAAGATCGACAACACAGATGGAATGTTATGGTAAGAACATAACTTCTTTTTTTGAGCTTAGCTTTTCAAAATACCATCAATGGACCACCTTCACCTGAACTGTGGCACAGTTTGTGCCACTCATTTTAAAAAAAAATACAGCTTCTAAAAATGAATACAAATTTGGACAGCTGTGTCTAGTAATATCTGTACCATGCACACTCCCTTATGCCTTACTGCACAGGTAAATACATGGATTCTAAGGCTGCTGGTGGTGAGTTTTCTGTCTTGTTGCTCTCTTGGGTCTTTTTGCACGTTGTGTATAATTTTTGGGGAATTAACCTCATATGGCCTACTTTAGAAACTAATGTATGTATTGTAAATTACACTCTGCTTGAGTGTACAGTGCATTGTACTTGTTGACTTGAACGTATACATACAGGAAATTGTGTAACTAGGCTGAACTACTCTGTTAATACTTACATTAATGTATCTGTTTATTTTTAAAATGTTTTGTATTTCACCCTGGCTGACGAAATTGGTCAGTGCACCACCCTGGTAAACAAACAAGAATAAATAGCTGGACCTTCATATGTGCATGATGCACTTGGGCGATCCTACTAAGATCGAAAGGAGGTTTCCAAAGTTGCACAATATCGGAAAAAAATTGTCCCAATGTGCGAATGCACATTGGCATTCGCTCATTGCAGATTCGGCATTTTGGGTGCAGATTGCAGTATAGCATGGATCGGGAAATGAACCCTTTCCCCACTGTAGTGCGATCTCGGAGTTAGTATCTTAAAGTAGGGGGTGGGGGGCAGCCCCCCACAGCGGGGCTTGCCCCCCTGCATTACGATGTGTATTTGAAGTTTGTTAAAAAATCAACTAATCTGCTTTTCGGACTACGGTGACTTTCGAAGTTTAAATTTCGCATTTTAAATTCACACAAAAGCACGATCGTAATTGTGATTTCCACTTATTTAAACGTAAACCCAATAAATGTCATCTCCTAGTGCTGTATCTTGTGCCAGTGATCGAGTTTCTCATCTTGACTTGACAGTAGATAGCAATAGAAGGTGGTTGGGTGCCAAACGGAGTAAGCTAAAGATGATTTTGTAACCGTACTGACAGTTATTGGAATATCAGTTAGTATTTTAGTATTTTATTTTTCATTGAATTTTATTATGTTGCAGTAGTTCATCCATCAAACGTGATGTGTTAAGTGTGTATATATGTCAAGTTTTGTTTGTTGAATTCCCCACCTAGCAATCTGCAACTTTAATAGTGTTGTGCTGCCTCTTTGTTTTATTACTAAGCAGCATAAGTCATTGGTTTTGTTGCAGTGTAGTTACTTCTTGGTGGGAATGCTATTATTCTGAGACCATAGTGTCCAATAGTTGTTACCATTAGTGCCAGATTAGGCAGTTCAACCTCGCCCCAGCTTTTGCTTTAGCTGGTGTTCATTCTGATGATGCAAATATGAACTTTTTCTGTGACAGGGACCTCTTACTAGCCCTTCCTGAATACTTGTCCACCTGAGTGCACTTCAGGAGGTTGGAAATAGCGGAAAGTTGTTGGACTGGAGGAAGTAGCTCAGCTGTTTCTCATTGGTGGAGTTAGGATTACTTAGCATAAACAGAGGGCAGAATGCCCCTGGGATAGAGGTCTTATATTTATTGCATTAGTACCTCTGGAGTGTAGAAAACGTGCATGACTGATGACCAGGACCTGCCCTGTCCCCCATTACCTTTTCTAGGACTCTGTTTAGTGTAATTTCAATGTGAAACACATTTGGTGTTGTCTCAGACTTTTGTTTGTGTGTATGACTTTGCCTTTTATGGGCATCATTGCAGTTTGGGTGTGTTGAGGAGGCAAGAGGATAGAGTATAACATTAAAAAAATATATATATATTTATTTATTACATTTGTTAACCAGGCTATAGTCTGTCTGGGCCAAATACAAACTCTTTGTGGTGGAAAAAAAATTAAAAAATTATGTGATGGTTCACTAACAACACAGACACGATACAATACCTTTTATTGGACCAACATAGATTTTGCAATTATTCAAGCTTCCTGGCTAGCCGGAGCCCTTCATCAGGAGTTGTCCATTGTCTATGGATGACTGTAAAGCATCAGTGGATGACTTCACCTCAGACTGATTTTTGCTTGAGCTTTCATTGTAGCTTTAGGCAGGCGCTTGGGGGGGAATGACTAAGTTGATAGGTTAGTAGGGGCTGCTGATCCAAATATGAGGGAGATAAAAAAATATATTTCTTGGCAAGTAAGTGGTGATTTCATGTAGACCTAAATTCCTAGTGCTGTTTCATTATGAGGCCTTATTTAGAAGTTGATAATGGCATGTTTTAAAGAATGATGTATAATATACTTAATCAGTGAAAGTTTTGGGACTAATTAAGAGATTTGGAATGACACAGGGGGGATGTCTTTAACAAAGTAGAGTAAATGTTTCCATCCAGTGCAGATGCTTAGTGTTGATTTTAACCTCTCTCAAGAGACTTATTGGAGTGGAACAGTGGTTGTGATGTCAGTATGTGATATATTAGTAGGATGAGAATTGGTGGCAGTGATTAAAGAAGGGTTTGAAGAAAGACCCATTAGTCTTAGGATGGTCACTTAACACTCTGGCATAGGAAAACATGTCTTTACTGTTTGCTTGATTAAATGTTGAACATAATTGTGTTCAAGTTGTTAGCATGGTTTTAAATTCTAATGAAAAATGCCTAGTACAACAGAAAAATAATAACTACATATTTTTAGCTTCTGTAACAAGGGTTCTTAGATCCCTCTATCTTGACAAATATGATTATGACCTGATAGTGGTCCATGTGTGGTGAATGACCTTAGATACTCTACCCAGAGGGATATGCAGAAAGTTATGGCAGAACTTGCATGTTTCTGAGCCAGGAAAGACTCATTTCTTGAGTGATATTTTGCCATCACCTAGATTGATATCAAGATTCAAATGCCACATAATTGGCTTTAATAATTGGCTATGTGGTTGGTGTCATTCTAGGTGGATCTGGTATGTTTCAGCTTGAGATGGGACAGCTGACAAATCTTCCTACTATGCCAGGGATGGCCTTCACCTCACTTACTATGGCTTTTACATTCTGGCTAAAGCCTTTGCTGTCACCATAGTGCCTTTGTTTAGGCAGAGTCCATCTGGTGGACATTCCAACCTATTAAATTCTTATTTGGAACACATTAATGTGGCTCTGCTCAGTGCCAGGAGTCTTAACAAAAATGCCCAGACTTGAGGCTCTCCTCTAACTTCAACACATTCATATCTGTATAGTTATAGAAACATGATTTCACAGCAATGAATGCACTCACTCTCTTCCTGGGTTTAATGCGTATCTCATTTTCAGACCCTCTGGCAATTGTGTGAGAGTGTCAGTAATTGTCAGGGATATCAGCACCTCACAACAGATTCCTTGGGACACCACACGTGAATTCTTATAAGTCCAAATCACCCTAATCGAGACTAATTACCACTTCATTGCTAGCTGTAGAACACCCTCTGTTCCCTGTTGAACATAATAGATATTGTAACACTTTAGTTGAAATTCCCTTTAAACCCAAAACCTTTATACTGGAGGACTTCAGTTATCCATCTCTAAATTGGCTGACTCACACTATCCATTGTCTGAGTGCCCAGCACTTCTTTGATATTATGAATGTGAATTTTCTTTCACAAGTAGTTAGCCATCCTACTAGTAGCCCCAGTATTCTGGATCTAGCCTTCACAAATATGGCCACTTCTTGCACAGCTCCATATGTATCATCATGTTAAATCAGACATAATTTAGTGATCTTTTCCTTAAAATGGGTGGTACTTCTATAAAATGCACTTTTTCTATTCATTTATCTAAACATATCCCATAACTCGAGAGACCTTGTTTATTCATAACTAAAAAGGTTAGTGGCCTCAAAAATCTTAGTCATCAGGAGAGACTGGCAGACCTTTCTTTTACAGATCCCTCCGTAGAGATCTGTTTCTAGCCTTTCTTGCCAAGAAAGATCTGACCATGTTTGATCTCCTGTTCCTTTTCAGAACTAATGGTACATAAAGTACTCTTAAAGGAATTAAGCCTTCATCAAAATATAAATAAGACACGTTGGCATGATAGATTCATATCTCAACATATTCATCACCTCTGGAACAAACTTCCACTACATGTCAAACAAGCACCCTTGCCACCTTCAAGGTAAATCTAAGCAGTTGGATGGGCAGCCTCAAGTTCTCTCCCTTTGTCTGTCTTATCTTGCCCTCCTTGAGGCTAGAGGGAAATTCTGAGTAGGGATTTTGGCTAGGATTGAAAGGTCTGCAGATAGATTGACTTGTACTTGCCTGTTAACCTAAGACTACTTGTCCTTTGACTGATGGGGTTAAAGTAAAGAGAAATTAGCAGTGCCCTTCCTGCCACTTAAACTGGGACATTGATTTGATCTGACTTTGTATTTACTAGCTGAGAAGAAATTGTCTTGTGTGCGTTAACCAGTACAGAGTTGATTAGATGTAGGGCATTAGTGGTTCATTTTCCACAGTGTTGGAATGCCATTACTTTTTAAGGACTGAAGTCTCATCTGGTTGTCTCTGAAGAGAAACTTGTGTAAACAGAGATAATGCTTGATGGTAGCTTTGAGTTTTTTAAAAGGCCGCCGTGCTATTATTGGGCATTGACCACTTAAAGAGATTGAGCAGACATGGAGGGAACCTTTTTTAGGTTGTGTGCAATTATCCATTCAGTGACATCATTGTCCTGTGCCTAGATTTAAGCAGCAAGTATTAGAATTATGACAGAAACTGTTTGGCGACAAAGGACTCACAGGCTTTCTGGAATTCCATTTACATTTAAGGTATAGGTCATTTAAGAGAGTAAAGGTGAGGTTATGTATATGCAAACTTTTAAGCCTTTTTATAGGTTCTCAAATAAAAGGGTGAATGAAATGAACGAATATATATTGCACTAATAAAATTTGGTATGCCTTCTGGAATCACTGAAGTTTTACAATTTGAGGACACATTTATATAGAGAATGAGCAGTTTCAAGATGGATACATTGGAGGTCTTCTGGTAACAGTGGTATAAAAACTAGATGATGTTTATCGTGTTTCACTGTTGCAGTCATTACACTTGGGTTATCCTGCTGGCAGGCAACCCGCAGTCGGCCCAAGTTCCAAAGTCTTGGTCCGGCGTCGGTTGCTGTTGCCTCTTCCCTGACGTCAGTGTGCCACGGGTATAAAAGTTGCAACTGATGCCATTTTCTCCAGTCTTTCTTGCTGTGCGGTGCCCGAAGCAAAAGCAGTTCGCACGTGCCGGTCGGCCGACTCCTGAGATTTTCGAAATTGAGTTTCAAAACCGAAGTCTTCAATAAAGCTAAGTACCCCGTTGGGGAAACTTTTTCTTGCTCCAGACCGATGTCAGTAAAAGTTAATAATTGTATTTCTTGTGGGAAGCAAATACCTCATAAGGACTTTCACTCTTACTGTATTCCTTGCCTAGGCCCTGACCATAACATTACCAGTTGTCGGTTTTGTGCTAGATTCAATAAACGCACTATTAAACGTCGGTTTGATTTTGCTTTACATTACTTTGGCCGAAGGTTTAATTACATAATGCCGTCAGAACAACCGACGACTGGAATTTATAAAAAACGTAAAGACAAAGAAAATTACAGGCATCCGAGGTCCAAAACCGACGACGAAGCCTCTTCTAGGCCAGTCGCCGGTTCGCCGGTTTTCAGTGAGGCGCTTTCGCAGCCCCTGACACCCGCTACCTCAGAGCCACAGGCCTTAACCGACAGCCATGTGGAGAAACCGAGGCCTGTGGAAACTCAAGGCATGGGGCCTTTGGAAACTATTCCCTCAGATTGGTCCAGAGCTGCTTAGCAGGCATCGGCTTCATAGGTTGTTTTTTGACCTTCACAGCTTACAATTAAGCCCACTACAGCAGCCAAGGCAAAGTCAAAAACACCATTAAAGACAAGGAAACAAGTACAGCATTCTCCAGAACAGTCATCCATGCCAAAGAAACAGATGCTTAGCCAAAGAAACAGATGCTTAAAATGGCCGAAGACCTAATTACTTTAATCAGGGGTTCCCATTCCCCTCCTGACAAAAGGCCTAGGCAAGACACTGACTATGATTCCTCTGACCAGGTTTCCATTTCCTCTGATTCCTCTTCTGATCAGGGATATTCTCTCCCTCCCTATGAGGACTCTGATGCAGAAGAGTCTACACCTTCAGCCTCACCGCCTGAAGATTATTCTTTTGGGGAAACCCTGCACACCATGAGGGAGCATTTCCATTGGGAGAGCCAGGATTATTCAGAATCCAAGAAAAGGCTCAGAGACTTCCTTTTATTGCCTCAGCACAGGCCCCTGGCTATCCCCACTGTGCTTGATATTGTTGATGATGTTTTCTCTGAATCCAGTCTGTCTCCTGATTCTTAACCCCCTGCACCAGTCAAGCCAGACAGGTATTACAGGGTCCCTGACTCTCATAAATTTCTTTACAAAAACCCTGCTGCAGACCCAGAAACAATTTCTCAAGGTCCTAAAGGGGTTAAGGCTTCCACTGCTAAAAATCCTGCCCTCTCGGATAGGGATTCCAGAGCTCTGGACAGATGGGGGAAAAAAGTTTACACTTCTGCTACTTTAGCTGTAAGGGCTTTAAATTGCCAGTTTCACATGCTTAAATATCAACAGTACCTCATGTCATTGTTAAAACAGAAAATGGTTTCAAATTCAGAAAGTGCTGACAGTAAGGAAACGCAGGATTTATTGCATGCAGTTGAACAAGTGGGAAAGTATACTCTGCAGTGTGGTTTTGATTCATTAGAGGCTTCTTGTAGAGCCGCAATTACAGGCTCTGTTATTCGAAGGCATGCCTGGTTGAAGGAACAAAGTTTACCTGACCATGTTAAAGTAAAATTATTGGATACTCCACTACAACATGATACTTTGTTTGGTGTTAAGGCAGAAGAGGTGTTAA
Organism: Protopterus annectens; assembly: GCF_019279795.1. Lineage (NCBI taxonomy): Eukaryota > Metazoa > Chordata > Ceratodontiformes > Protopteridae > Protopterus > Protopterus annectens. The sequence continues at coordinate 704,418,595 of NC_056725.1, read as the reverse complement.
AGAAAATGGAGGATAAAGCAAAATCAATGCAGACCGTGAAGGTTTTCTTACGGGTTCAACCACTTAGATTTAGCAGAAGCTGGCCTTCAAAAAATCGGTCCTTTCAGTGTCAGACAGACCACAAAGAGGCAGATACAAACGCCCAATTGGCAGATCTCAGCCCCAAAGCTCTTATAGACCTAAACAATGGGGTGCTTCGGCCCGCAAAGGAGGGGAAGACAAATCACAACCTTATAGGAAACCGTCCCAATGACTTCCCTCTACAAATGCCAAGCACTTACCTTTTGGCAGCACCCCTAGGGGGAAAGCTAGCACTTTTCTCAACAAATTGGCACATGATCACCCAGGACCAATGGGTGTTGAATACTGTTTCTCAGGGTTACAGGTTCCACTTCCACACGCTTCCAAAATCAAAAGGTATGCCAGACCTGCCACAAAATCAATGGGCAGAGGTGCAAAAACAGATTGCTGCTCTTATGAACATGGGAGCTATTCAAAGAGTTCCACAGCAAGAACAGGGGCAAGGATTTTACTCGAGACTTTTCTTAGTACCCAGAAAGGACAAAGCTTGGAGACCAATACTGGACCTGTCAATCCTAAATACTTTCCTGGATGTTCCAAAATTCAAAATGTTAACACTTAAGCAGCTTCTACCCATGCTGGGCAAGAAGGCTTGGCTAGTTACTTTGGACCTCAAGGAGGCATACCTGCATGTCCCAATCAGACAATCATGCAGAAGATATCTCAGATTCATAGCAGGCTCAATGCATTACCAATTCTCTGCACTGCCCTTTGGCTTATCTACTGCGCCCAGAGTCTTCACAAAATGCCTGGAACCAGTAATTGCATTTTTCAGACAAAAAGGAATTCAGATATATCCCCTACTTGGACGACTGCCTTATTCAAGCAGAGAGCAAGGACATTCTTCTAAAGCATCTGGCATTTGTAAAAAGATTACTAATTTGCCTAGGGTACACAGTAAACAAAAATAAATCAAAACTAGTGCCCTCTCAAGAGATAATATTCCTGGGTGCAAGCTTAAATACAACTACCCAGATGGCTTATCTCACACCAGACAAACAAAGGCAACTGACTCATTACTTTCAAATGATGGCAATAAAGACCCAGCTACCTGCAAGAAAAATTCTGCAGGCCCTGGGCTTCATGGCATCCTGCATTCTACTAATTCCATATGCAAAACTGCACATGAGGAAACTACAGTGGTATCTAAAAAGTGTTTGGACTCAGCATTGTCACAGCCTGGAGACCATCATAACTTTAATTCCCTGCCTACAACAGGAGTTTCGATGGTGGTCCCAGGCCTGTCACCACAACAAGGGGCAGCCTTTCACCTTACCCACAGCCAGGCAGACGATAACAACGGATGCTTCGGATTATGCATGGGGGGCACATATGGCAGAAAAATGTTTTCAGGGCACGTGGCCTAAAGAACAAATGCATCTTCACATCAATCAAAAAGAGATGCTAGCTGTACAGAATACCCTGACAGCTTTCAAGGACCTACTACATCCAGGACAACTATTAATAAAAACGGACAATACCACAGTTATGTGGTACATAAGCAAGGGGGCACACATTCCTACCCCCTATGCAGACAAGCCATGACTTTGTGGAACACAGCACTGACCTATCAAGTACATCTGCAGGCACAATTCCTGCCAGGAACAAAAAATACACTGGCAGCCGAACAAAGCAGAAATCTCATGGATCCTCACGAATGGAAACTAAATACACAGGTGTTCAGCATGATAACAAGGAAATGGGGACGCCCAGACATAGATCTTTTTGCCTCCCTCTACAATTACCAAATACAGAAATACTGCACAAGAACTTATCACTCTCAAGCATGGAAAGTGGATGCTCTATCTTTCAGCTGGAAAGGTCTGACAGTCTATGCCTTCCTTCCGATGCCTCTTCTTACCAAGGTGCTCCTAAAAGTCAGACAAAAAAGCCAAAAATGATCCTGATTGCCCCAGACTGGCCACGCCAGCACTGGTACCCAATCCTAAAGAACTTGTCTCAAGGCCCAGCTTGGCCTCTACCTCAATTTTCTCATCTTCTGACACAACCGAACAATCAGATTCTGCACAGTCATCTCAGAACCTTAAATCTGGCAGCATGGCAAATAATGTAGCCACTCAGACTGCACCTCTCTCTAAAGCTGTTATGGATGTCATTTTAGAAGCCAGGAGGCCCAGCACTAGGAAATCTTATGAAGAAAAATGGAAGAGATTCTGTGCTTGGAACCAAGCACAAGGGCTCGAGCCACTTGTCCCTAATATACCTCAGATTGTACAATACCTAACTGAGATGCTGGACAAAGGCCTATCTTTCTCATCAATTAAAATCCATGCCTCTGCCATTTTGGCTCATTACAATACGGAACCTCCTATTTTTTCACATCCTCTACTACGACAGTACCTCAGAGGGGCAAAAAATTTAAGACCCCCAAGGAGAGCACCAGTACCAGCTTGGGATCTCAATTTTGTTTTAGAAAAACTCACACTGCCTCCTTTTGAACCAGCCAGCACAGCTGATCTAAAATTCTTATCATGGAAAACCGCTCTGCTCCTAGCAATAACTTCAGCAAGAAGAGTCTGAGTTACAGGCATTAATGGCTGTGGAACCTTTCGTCATTTTTCATCAGGACAGGGTCTCTCTTAGGACAAACCCAACATTCATGCCAAAAGTGGTCTCCAATGTGGCCTTGAACCAAACCATTCATTTACCTTCTTTCTACACAAATCCCTAGAATAAAGGGGAGAAGACTACTGCACGCTTTAGATATACACAGACAACTACGATTCTACTTGGACAAAACAAAAGCTTTCAAAAAAACTGAGTAACTGTTTGTAGGATCACAAGGAAAGCCTATTACAAAACAGACAATTTCAAAATGGATAGGCCACTGCATCCGCTTCTGTTATGCACAACATGGCAAATCAGTGCCTAAGGGCATTGGGCCTCATTCTACCAGAGCAGCAGCCACTTAGAGGAGTACCAACCAAAGACATTTTGGAAGCTGCAACATGGAGCTCAGTGCACACTTTCACCAAGCACTACCACTTACCTCTCTACTCTAAATCCAGAGCAGGCTTTGCCATTGCAGTTCTGCAGGGCTTGGTAGCCTCTCCAAATCCAATTTAGACCCAGCCACCCAACCTCAGCTTTGGGATTCTACCAAAGTGTAATGACTGCAACAGTGAAACACGATGAACATAGTACAGTTGTGTACCTACCATAAATATAGATGTTCGAGTGTATTCACTGTTGCAGTCCAGGTTACCCACCCACCATCCCCCTTTTCATTGCTGGGACTTTTCTGTACTTCTCCACTCTATACAGCCTATGTGGTGGATTTGCTTGTAGATGAAGGAAATGTTTATAGTAATATATGCATGTTTTCTGGCATAATTTTATCTTTCCAGCCTTCCTATCTGGGGACACCTGACATCTGGGGCAAGAAAAACTGAAGAAAATGGCGTCGGTTGCAACTTTTATACCCCTGGCGCACTGACATCAGGGAAGAGGCCACAGCAACCGATGCCGGACAAAGACTTTGGAACTCGGGCCGACTGCAGGTCTTCTGCCAGCAGGATAACCCAAGTGTAATGACTGCAACATTGAATACACTCGAACATCTACATTTATGGTAGGTACACAACTGTACTTTCTTCGTTTCACTGTGGCAGTCATTACATTTGGGTTATCTGCTAGCAGTAGCCCTCAGTCAGCCTGATTAACAAAGTCTTGGGTCCTGCGTCTGTTGCTGTCCCTTCTTCCATGACGTCAGGTCGTCAGGGGTATAAAACATGCAGCCGACACCATTAAATCAGTCTTTCTTGCCGTGCGGTACCCGAAGCAGAAGCAGTTTGCAAGTGCCAGTCGGCTGACTCCTGAAATTTTCGTTTTAGAGTTTCAGAACCTAAGTCTTCAACTAAAGCTAAGTACCCCGTTAGGGAAACTTTTTCTTGCTCCTTACCGATGTCAGTAAAAGTTAATAATTGCATTACCTGTGGAAAGCAAATACCTCTCAAAGATTTTCATTCATAATGTATTCCTTGCGTAGGCCCTGACCATGACGTATCTTGCTGTTGGTTTTGTGCCTTATTTAATCGGCGCACTATCCGTCATTGGTATATTTTCGCTTCTAAATATTTCGGTTCTCAGTTTAATTATCCAGAAATGTCGTCAGTTAGCCATCCGGCTACCGGAATTCCGAAAAAACACAAAGATAAAGACAAAGATAGGCCGGCGAGGTCCAAAGCTGCCGACGAGGCCGCCAAGGTCCAAAGCTGCCGACGACGCTTCTCCTAAGCCAGTCGCCAGTACTCCGTGAGGCGCTTTCACAGCCCCTGATATCCGCTACTTCTGACTTGCAGGACTCTACTGAGACCCATTTGGAGTCCGGTATGCCGTGAGATGCTTCAACTGTGGAACCTGCGGATGTCTCTACCTTGGATGGGTCCAGAGCTGCTGTGCAGGCACCGGCTTCTGAGGGTGTATTCAGGCCTACGGACTTGCATATTAAACCAATGCCTCCTTCTTCATTTAGGCCAAAATCTTGAACCATGCCTAAGAAACCGACGCCCAGGCGGCATGCTCAGGCCTCTGTGCCTAAAAAACAAATGATAAAAATGGCTGAAGATCTTATAACTCTAATCAGAGGAAGCCAATCTCCCCCTTCTAAGAGACCTAGGACTGAAGTTGTTTATGAATCTTCTGAACAGTATTCTGATTTTTACAATTCTTCTGATGATCTGGATTTGCCCCTGTCTACTTATGAGGATTCTGATGCAGAGGACTCTATTCCCTCTGCTTTCCCTCCAGATGATTTTTCTTTTAGTGAGACCTTACATACTCTAAGGGAGCATTTCCACTGGGAAAGCCAGGATTTTTCTGATTCAAAGAAGAGGCTTAGGGATTTCTTACTCCTGCCTCAGTATAGGCCTTTAGCTATACCTCCTGTACTAGACGTTGATGATGCCTTTTCAGAATCTAGTTTGGCTCCTGATTCTTTGCCTCCTGCTCCCAGGAAACTTGACAGATATTACAGGGTTCCTGATTCTCACAAGTTCCTTTTTAAAAATCCTTTTGCGGATCCAGAGACTGTTTCACAGGGACCCAAGGGCATTAAGGCTTCTACTGCTAAAAATCCTACCCCCTCTGATAGACTCCAGGGCGCTGGATAGATGGGGTAAGAAAGTTTACACTTCTGCAACCTTGGCCATTAGGGCTTTAAACTGCCAGTTTCATATGTTAAAGTATCAGCAGCATATTATTGGATTGCTTAAACAGAAAATTATGTTAATTCTTGATTGTGCTGAAAATAAGGATTTACAGGATTTACTACATTCAGCTGAACATGTTGGAAAACATAATTTGAAATGTGGTTTTGATTCACTAGAGGCAGTTTCATATGTTAAAGCATCAACATCATGTTATTGGATTGCTTAAACAGAAAATGATGTTCATTCCTGACTGTGCTGAAAATAAAGACTTACAGAATTTAATGCATTCTGCTGAACAGGTTAGAAAACATACTTTGCAATGTGGATTTGATTCATTAGAGGCCTCTTGCAGGGCTGCTGTTACTGGGTCTGTGCTCCGAAGGCATGCTTAGCTTAAGGAGCAATCTTTACCTGATCATGTTAAAGCTAAATTGTTGGATGCTCCCTTAAATCAGGACCGCCTGTTTGGCAACAAGACTGAGGAAGTTTTTAAAAAGATGGAAGATAAAGCTAAATCTATGCAAACTGTTAAAGATTTCTTACAAGTTCAGCCTCCTAGATTTAGTAGGCACTGGCCCTCTACAAATTGGTCCTTTCTAGCCTCTTCCAGGTCTTCTCAAGCCAAACCCACTCACAGCAGAAACCCCAGGTTTCAGTCCCAAGGGACACACAAGACTAGGCAGTGGGGGGGGGGGGGTTTCTGCACCCAAAACTGGGAGTAGTAAGACTGCCCCCCTATGGAAAACTATCTCAATGACTTGCTTTTAAAACTTCCAAGCACTTCCCAACTGAATACTCCTTTAGGCAGAAAGATTGGTCTGCAGGCCAAAAACTGGGAACTCATTACCCAGGACAAATGGGTTTTAAATATAGTGTCCCAAGGATACAGATTTCATTTCCACATGTTACCAACACCAGGTGGGTGGCCAGATCTACCCCCAAATCAGTGGGGTGATTCCAAAATTCAAAATGCTGACTCTTCACCAGCTGCTTCCTATGCTAGGCAAAGACACCTGGTTGGAAACAATAGATTTAAAAGAAGCATACTTGCACATCCCTATCAAGGCGTCTTGCAGAAGATACCTACGCTTCAAAGCAGGCTACATGCACTATCAGTTCTCTGCACTGCCCTTTGGCTTATCTACTGTGCCCAGGGTATTCACAAAGTGCCTAGCTCCAGTCATTGCATTTTGCAGGCAAAGAAATATTCAGATATACCCCTACCTGGACGATTGTCTAATTCAGGCAGAAAGCAAGGACATTCGTTTGAATCATCTGGTGGGGTTCACCTTAAACGAAAAGAAATCCCACCTTGTACCCTGGGAGCAAGCTTGAATACAACTTCCCAGATGGCTTTCCTCACGCCAGAGAAACGGATTAATTTGACTTGCTTTAAACAAGTGGCCACAAAAACCCAGCTGTCTGCAAGGCAAATTCTGCAAGCTTTGGGGTTCATGGCCTCCTGCAGTCTTCTAATTCCATATGCAAGGCTGCTTATGAGGAAACTACAATGGTATCTCAAAAGCCTATGGTGTCAACATTCACAGGATCTAGAAGCAAGGATTCCTATCATACCTTGCCTACGCCTAGAGTTCCTTTGGTGGACAGAGGCCTGCCACCAAAACAGAGGACTACCATTCACATTACCCCTGCCACCCAAATCTTAACACTCATCAGACTATGCATGGGGAGCTCACCTGGCAGGGAAGTGCATTCAGGGCAAATGGAACCCAAGTCAAATGCACCTGCACATAAATCAAAAAGAAATGTTAGCTGTACAGAATGCTCTGACAGCCTTCAAGGACCACATTCTTCCAGGACAACTAATGGTAAAGACTGACAACACCACTGTCCTGTGGTACATAAACAACCAGGGGGGTACACATTCTTACCCCCTCTGCAGACTAGCCGTGGCATTGTGGAACACAGCCTTGAGCTACCAAGTGAATCTACAAGCTCAATTCCTTCCAGGAAAACTAAATACACTGGCAGACAAACTAATCAGAAACCTCATGGACCCACATGAGTGGAAACTGGAACCAAAGATTTTAAACATGTTGACAAGCAAATGGGGGAGCCCAGATATAGACCTGTTTGCTTCCCCCCAGAACCATCAATTGGACAAATTTTGCACATGGATTCCCCACAAGCTAGCTTGGAAAGTGGATGCTCTATCCTTCAGCTGGAAAAACCTATCAGTTTATGCCTTTCCTCCTCTGCCTCTTTCCAAGGTACTACTAAAGGTCAAACAGGACAAGCCAGGGACGATTTTAATTGCACCAGACTGGCCTCGCCAACACTGGTACCCACTTTTGCGCAGTGTGTTATGCTTGTCGCTTGTCTCCATGGCACCTGCCGCAGACTTCTTCCCTGTTGTCTCAGCAGGAGAGCCAGCTTCTGCACCCTCAGCTGCAAACCTTGAACCTAGAAGCCTGGCTAATTACCTAATCTCTCCTTTACCATCCCTCAGTAAATCAGTGATGGATATCATTTTAGAGGCAAGGAGGCCTAGTACTAGAAAATCTTATGCTGCAAAATGGAAAAGATTCTGTGCCTGGAACCAGTCTCAAGGAATGAATGCAGAAGTGCCCAATTTACCTCCGATTCTACAATATTTGACTGAGATGCTTCATAAGGGCTTGTCTTTTTCCTCCATCAAAATTCATGCCTTAACCATTTCAGCTCATTATAGCACAGAGCCTCCACTCTTCTCTCACCCACTGCTCAAGCAGTTTCTCAGAGGGGCCAAAAATTTAAGGCCACCCAGGAGAGCCCCAACTCCAGCCTGGGACCTTAACTTTGTCTTGGAGAAACTCACTTTTCCTCCTTTCGAGCCAGCTTCTACTGCAGATTTAAAATTTATTTCCTGGAAAACAGCTTTCCATTTAGCAATCACTTCTGCAAGAAGGGAATATGAATTACAGGCCCTTATGGCAGTGGAACCTTTCATCATCTTTCATGCGGACAGGGTGTCCCTCAGAACCAATCCCTCCGTCATGCCCAAGGTGGTATCCAGTGTGACTCTTAATCAGTCCATTAATTTGCCTACCTTCTTTCCTAACCCACAGGACAAAGGGGAACGAATACTGCACTCTTTAGATGTGCACAGACAGCTTAAATTCTACTTGGACAGGACTAAACCTCAAAGGAAATCTGAACAACTGCTGGTGGCATTTGCTGCAGGGACAGAGGGGAAAGCTATTTCAAAACAAACCATTTCAAAATGGATAGGCCACTGCATTCATTTCTGCTATAAGCACCATGGAAAATCTATCCCACAGGGCATCAGACCCCATTCAACCAGGGCTGCATCTACCTCTACAGCCTTTCTCAGGGGCGTCCCTACTAGGGACATCCTAGAAGCTGCTACCTGGAGTTCTGTACATACTTTAACCAAGCATTATCATTTGCCAATTTTCTCTAAATTCAGAGCTGGTTTTGCCACTGCAGTCTTGCAGGACCTTGTAGCTGGTCCTAATTCTGTTTAAATTCCTCCTCCCAACCTTAGCTTTGGGAATCTACCCAAATGTAATGACTGCAACAGTGAAACACGAACATAGTACAGTTGTGCGCACTTACCATAAATGTAGATGTTAGAGTGTATTCACTGTTGCAGTTCTGGTTACCCTCCCTCCAGCCCCCTTTCTTCTTTTGGCTATACTTCTGCTCTCACGTATTATGCTCTAAAAGCTTTTTGGTGTATTTGCTTTTTGTTGGAGGTATATCCTTGTCTTAATAGATTTGATTGCTTCCCATTAGGGTGGCACCTGACATCTGGGGTAAGAAAGACTGATGTAATGGCGTCGGCTGCATGTTTTATACCCCTGACAACCTGACGTCATGGAAGAAGGGACAGCAATGGATGCAGGACCCAGGACTTTGTTAATCAGGCCGACTGAGGGCTACTGCAAGCAGATAACCCAAATGTAATGACTGCAACAGTGAATACACTCGAACATTTACATTTATGGTAAGTGTACACAACTGTACTTTATTTTCCTTGGTCCTAAGTAAAGTTGGTAAATTTTCATAAAATTAAGGGGAGTGGAGATTATACAGTAGTTAGCAGTTTAGTACAGTGGAGGCATTAATGATGAAAACATGCAAAAAGATGAAGTGTCTGACATTTGCCTTAAGGTCTGGAGATTATTGGGTTCTGTTGCTGACCAGATGGCTGATAGAGAAAGGCAGTGGCTTTGCCAGATGGCTTAGTAGTTGCTGTGAATGTAGTCTTTGAGGGAGGTGCCTTGGGAACAACATTTTTTATTTTATTTGTTTGTCCTCTTGTTGATCAGGGTAGTCCCACTAGGCTAGTGACCTCTCTTCAGGGGAGATGTAAGGTGGTATTTATATTGCTGCATATGTTGAGAGTTGAATATATTAGTATTGAATTAGGCAGTTATACTGCGGTAGCCAAAAAAAGGATTCCATACTGGTTTAGGCATTAAATTCACATACTGGCACCACTGAAAAAAGTGGCACAGAAAAATAACATTGAATGTCCCTACTGAAGTCACTCTTGCAGTATTCCTAACAGATGGGTTATCACTGCTGACATCTGGCTGGGGTACCAAAGCTTTACCTTCCCTAGGTTATATGTCCGATGAATGATTTCAGCTCATTTTCTTGGGTTATAAAAGTGGACATACAAGCTTGGATCTCCAGACTGTCTTGCTTCCAGAGCGAATTCGGGTCATTTCCTGAATTGGAATTAGAATAGTAAAAGCAAACTGATTCTTTTACAGGAATACCTGAAAAAGAAGTAGAAACAGCTGTATTGGCATACATGATAAAGCTCTAATCTACTGTAATCTAGAAGACTGTAGTTCAGTTAGCAAAATAGGAACTTTTGGAACTGGATGGGAGGAAAAGAGTAATGCTGAAACTTACTGTACTTTTGTCTTTTTGGGGTGGAGTTAGTGTGGGACATCTTGAGTGTAAGGCATTCCACAAATTCGTGTCTATATGCAGTCATCGAGCAGAAAAAACTACAGTGAGGAATGGGCAAATTTCCTGATTTGTGGAAAAGGCAAAAAACAAGAACACCACCACGTAGTTGGGGTTGATGTTCTTCATGTTTCACTGTTGCAGTCATCACATTTGGGTTATCTGCTTGCAGTTAGCCCTCAGTCGGCCTGATTAACAAAGTCTTGGGTCCTGTGTCGGTTGCTGTCTCCTTCTGTGACGTCAAGTTGTCAGGGGTATAAAACATGCAGCTGACGCCATTACATCAGTCTTTCTGGAGGTGCGGTGCCCGAAGCAGAAGCAGTTCGCAAGTGCCGGTCTGCCGACTCCTGAATATTTCGTTTTCAAGTTTCAGAACCGAAGTCTTCAACTAAAAGTTAAGTACCCCGTTAGGAAAACTTTTTCTTGCTCTAAACCGATGTCAGTAAAACTAAATAATTGCATATCTTGTGGAAAGCAAATACCTTAAAGATTTTCATTCGTACTGTACTCCTTGCCTAGGCCCTGACCACGATGTACCTCGCTGTCGGTTTTGTGCCTTATTTAAACCACAAACTATCCGTCAGTATATTTTCTCTTCTAAATATTTTGGTGCTCGGTTCAGTTATCCCAATATGTCTTCGGTAAGCCATCTGACTACTGACATTCCGAAAAAACGCAAAGATAAAGAAAGAGGCCGCCGAGGTTCAAAGCTGCTGACGACGCTTCTCCTAAGCCAGTTGCCAGTTCACCGGTACTCAGTGAGGCACTTTCGCAGCCCCGATACCCGCTATTTCAGATTCGCAGGCCTCTACTGAGATCCATTCGGAGTCCGGAATGCCGCAAGTTGCTTCAACTGTGGAACCTGCGAATATCTCTACCTTGGATGGGTCCAGAGCCGCTGTGCAGGCACCAGCTTCTGAGGGTGTATTCAGGCCCAACTGACTTGCATATTAAACTGATGCCATCTTCTTCTTCAAGGCCTGAAACTCAAATCATCCCTAGAAAACTGACGCCCAAAACCGCATGGCCTCTATGCCTAAAATGCAAATGATAAAAATGGCTAAATACCTTATTACTTTAATCAGGGGAAGCCAACCTTCCCCCTCTAAGAGACCTAGGACTGAGTTTGCTTATGATACTTCTGACCAGGATTCTGGATTTTCTGTTTCGTTTGATGACCAAGATTTTACCCTTGTCTACCAATGAGAATTCTGATGCTGAAGACTCTATTCCCTCTGCATCCCCCCCCCCCCAGAGAATTTCTCTTTTGGTGAAACATTGCATACCCTCAGGCTGCATTTTTGTTGGGAAAGTCAGGATTTCTCTGATTCTAAAAAGAGGCTTAGGGATTTCTTACTCCTGCCCCAGCACAGACCTTTAGCCATACCTCCTGTACTAGACATTGTGGATGCCTTTTCGGAATCTAGCTTGGCCACTGACACTTTACCCCCTGCTCCCAGAAAACCTGATAGATATTACAGGGTCCCTGACTCTCACAAATTCCTTTTCAAAAATCCTACTGCGGATCCTGAGACCATTTCACGGGGACTCAAGGGCAATAAAGCTACTACTGCCAAAACTTCTACCCCTTCTGATAGAGACTGCAGGGCACTGGATAGATGGGGTAAGAAGGTGTACACTTCTGCAACTTTGGCCATTAGGGCCTTAAACTGCCAGTTTCATATGTTAAAGTATCATCAGCATATTATTGGATTGCTTAAACAGAAAATTATGTTGATTCTTGATTGTGCTGAAAATAAGGATTTACTGCATTCAGCTGAACATGTTGGAAAACATGTTTTGAAATCTGGTTTTGATTCACTAGAGGCATCTTGCATGGCTGTTGTAACTGGGTCTGTACTTAGAAGGCATGCTTGGCTTAAAGAGCAATCCTTGCCAGATCATGTTAAAGCAAAATTACTGGATGCTCCCTTAAACCATGACCGCCTGTTTGGCAACAAGGCAGAAGAAGTTCTTAAAAAGATGGAGGAAAAAGCTAAATCTATGCAACCTGTTAAAGATTTCTTACAAGTACAACCTCCAAGGTTTAGTAGGCATTGGCCTTCCAAGAATTGGTCCTTTCCTGCCTCTTCCAGACCTTCTCAGTCCAAACCCAGATCCAGCAGAGCACCCAGGCTTCAGTCCCAGGGTACGCACAGGGCTAAGGCAGTGGGGGGCCTCCACTTCCAAATCCGGGAGTACTAAAACTTCCCCCCTATGGTAAACTGTCTCAGTGGCTTCTTTTTAAAGCTTCCAAGCACTTCTCAACTGACCGCACCTTTGGGGGGAAAGATTGCTCTTCATGCAAAGAACTGGGAACTCATTAGCCATGACAAATGGGTTTTAAATATAGTGTCCCAAGGATACAGATTTCACTTCCACATGTTACCAACACCAGGCGAGTGGCCAGATCTACCCCCCCCAAATCAGTGGGCAGAGGCCCCAAAGCAAGTAGTTTCTCTCCTAAGCATAGGGGGCTATTCAATTGGTACCAGAAGAGGAAAAGGGACAAGGTTTCTTTTCAGACTTTTCCTGGTACCCAGAAAAGACAATTCATGGTGTCCTATCCTGGATCTGTCTACTCTAAACACCTTTTTGGTGATTCCAAAATTCAAGATGCTGACTCTTCACCAGTTGCTGCCTATGCTGGGCAAAGATGCCTGGTTGACAACACTAGATTTAAAGGAAGCATACCTGCACATCCCAATCAGGGAGTCTTGCAGAAGATACTTGCGTTTCAAAGCAGGCTACAAGCACCATCAGGTCTATGCACTGCCCTTTGGGTTATCTACTGCGCCCAGGGTATTCACAAAGTGCCTAGCTCCAGTCATTGCATTTTGCAGGCAAAGAAATATTCAAATATACCCATACCTGGACGATTGTCTAATTCAAGCAGAAAGCCAGGACATACTTTTGGACCATCTGGTCTTTGTACAAAGGGTGCTTACTTGTCTGGGGTAACACCATACATGAAAAGAAATCACACCTGGTACCCTGACAAATTATATTCCTGGGAGCAAGCTTGAATACAACTTCCCAGATGGCTTTCCTCACGCCAGAGAAACAAATTCATTTGACTACCTACTTCAAACAAGTGGCCACAAAACTCTGCTATCTGCAAGCAAATACTACAAGCCTTTGGGGTTCATGACCTCCTCCTTTTTTCTAATTCCATATGCAAGACTGCATATGAGGAAACTACAATGGTATCTAAAGAGCCTATGGTGTCAACATTCTCAGGATCTAGAAGCATTGATTCCTATCATACCTTGCCTATGCCTAGAGTTCCTTTGGTGGGCAGAGGCCTGCCACCAAAACAAGGGACTACCATTCACACTACCCCCTGCCTCCAAAACCCTAACAACAGATGCATCAGACTATGCATGGGGGGCTCACCTGGCAGGGAAGTGCATTCAGGGCAAATGGAACCCAAGTCAAATGCACCTGCATATCAACCAAAAAGGAGATGTTGGCTGTACAGAATGCTCTGACAGCCTTCAAGGACCACATTCTTTCAGGACAATTAATGGTAAAGACGGACAACACCACTGTTATGTGGTACATAAACAGGGGGGTCCACATTCTTACCCCCTCTGCAGACTAGTCATGGCATTGTGGAACACAGCCTATAGCTACCAAGTGCATCTTACAAGCTCAGTTCCTGCCAGGAAAACTAAATACACTGGCAGATGGACTAAGTAGAAACCTCATGGACCTACACGAGTGGAATCTGGAACCAAGGATTTTCAACATTTTGACAAGCAAATGGGGGAGCCCTGATATAGACCTGTTTGCCTCCCCCCAGAACTATCAATCGGACAAATTTTGCACAAGGACTCCCCACAAACAAGCCTGGAAAGTGAATGCTCTGTTTTTCAGCTGGAAAAACCTATCAGTTTATGCCTTTCCTCCTCTGCCCTCCAAAGTACTACTAAAGATCAAACAAGACAAACCAAGGACGGTTTTGATTGCACCAGACTGGCCACACCAACACTGGTACCCTCTGTTGTGCAGTGTGTCACTGTTGGCCCCATGGCACCTGCCTCAGTCTCTTATCCTGTTGTCTCAGTAGGAGAACCAGATTCTGCACCCTCAGCTTCAAACAATGAACCTAGCAGCCTAGCTAATCACCTAATCTCCCCTATACCATCCCTCAGTAAACCTGTGATGGATATCATCTGAGAGGCAAGGAGGCCTAGTACTAGGAAATCTTATGCTGAAAAATGAAAAAGATTCTGTGCCTGGAACCTGTTTCAAGGGATGAGCACAGCAGTGCCCAGTTTACCTCAGATTTTACAGTACTTAACGAGATGCTTCACAAGGGCCTGTCTTTCTCCTTCATTGAAATTCACGCCTCAGCCAGTTTAGCTCATTATAACACAGAACCTCCCCTCTTCTCTCATACACTGCTCAAGCAGTTCCTCAGAGGGGCCAAAAACTTAAGACCACCCAGGAGAGCTCCAACTCCAGCCCTGGGACCTTAACTTTGTATTGGCAAAACTCACTCTTTCTCCTTTCGAGCCAGCTGCTACTGCAGATTTAAAATTCCTTTCTTGGAAAACAGCTTTCCTCTTAGCAATCACTTCAGCAAGAAGGGTATCTGAATTACAGGTCCTTATGGCAGTGGAGCCTTTCATCATCTTTCATGCGGACAGAGTGTCCCTCAGGACCAATCCCTCTTTCATGCCCAAGGTGGTATCCACTGTGGCCCTTAATCAGTCTATTCATCTGCCAACCTTCTTTCCTAATCCACAGAACAAAGGGGAACAGATACTGCATTCCTTAGATGTGCACAGACCACTTAGATTCTACTTGGACAGGTCTAAACCTCAAAGGAAATCTGAACAACTGCTGGTGACATTTGCTGCAGGGGCAGAGGGGAAGGCTATTTCAAAGCAAACTATTTCTAAATGGATAGGCCATTGCATTCATTTCTGCTATATAAGCACCATGGAAAACCTATTCCACAGGGGTTCAGACCCCACTGTACCAGGGCTGCATCTACCTTTACAGCCTTTCTCAGAGGCATCCCTACCAGGGACATCCTAGAAGCTGCTAACTGGTGTTCTGTACATACTTTCTCCAAGCATTACCATCTGCCAATTTTCTCTAAATCCAGAGCTGGCTTTGCCACTGCAGTCTTGCAGGGCCTTTATTGCTGGTCCTAATGCTATCTAAATTCCCCCCCCCCATCCTTAGCTTTGGGAATTTACCCAAATGTGATGACTGCAACAGTGAATCATGAAGAACATAGTACGGTTGTGTACACTTAGCATAAATGTAGATGTTTGAGTGTATTCACTGTTGCAGTCCTGGTTATGGTATATGTATAGATATAATATGATCCTGCTGGTACCTTGCTTTTCATTGCCTCCAGAAGTGCACAAACACCTCCCCCCCAAGGCAACCCCATGGGTGGGTAGAGTAGTACCAAGGTAAGTCACTGATTCACTTCTCTTTTGCAAACTGCCAAGGGAGCTTTATCTGGAAAGTAGCACCAGAAGTGGAAGCAAGAGAAATCCGAGGAGTGCTTAACAAGCAGCTTCGGGAACCCAAAAAAAAAAAAAAAACAGAAAGAAGGAAGTGAATGTGTGGTATATTTGCAAGCAAAGTTGGCAAACTGAGCTGGGTTGCTAGGTCCAGTGGCTGCTGCTTAACAGAAGAGCCATCACTTGGTTTGTTTTAAAGCATGTAAAACTAAAGACCATATTTTCTCAGTGTTGCAATGATTTGTTAGAGTTTACGATACTGGGAAAAATGATTTTTCTCCAAAAATGTCTCTTGTGCCCAGACTTCAGATAAGCAGTTGCGGTATAGGCTGAGGAAGTTGAAGTTTAGAATGTTGTGCATAGCAGTATTTAGATTTTTTTTCACTCAAGCCTTCAAAACTGTTAAGCACTGACATCTCTGCACCATATCAAAAACAAAACATGTTCAACATTCATATTATGAAGGCATTTTAGCTGAGGCACTATTATATTGTGGTATTACGTTGCATCAATGGAGTATTTGTTTTTAAATGCACCATTTGTTACCAGTGTATGTCCTGTCTGAACCTTGAAAACGTTAATCATGTTTTTTGGATTGTGTACAAAAAGAAGGTGACCCCTCTACTGCTGCTGCAGTAGAGACAGTGAATGAGGTACAGCATTGATGGTGTGAAATGGGCTGCATTGCAAAATCTTCTTGCAGAAACTGAGAGTCAAAGAATTTCTTATTTTTAAAAATTGCGTGGTACAATGACAAAAGTCTTCTGACAACACAAGAAAGTCTGTTTTGTTGTAAAAGTGCTTTTGTGCGTTATGCCTGAGAAGAATGGACTCGATGCAAGTCTTATCAGAATGTTGCGTTTTTTTCTCTTTTTTAAGTGGTGTACTGAGGTACAAGAATGTTTTAAACTGCTAAAAACTCTCTGCCTTTAGTCCACAGAGTTTGACTTTGGCTACCCATGTTTTATGCTTACTTTGATGGTTAATTAAATTATTGAACCAGTTTAGGCACTGACATGAGCATGTTTTGGCACTAGGATGAGTTGCTAAGGAGTTTTGAGAGTTACACAGAGGTGCAAGTAAGTGCATGCTCTTAGTTGCTGCTATCCACAGTCAAGGTAGTTTATGAGGTTTCCTTACACTGTTACTGTTTTGCTTTTTAATGTGTTGGAGTGCTGGTTAACAGCTTCAGATATTTGGCAGGGTGGTTGAGAAGAATGGAAGTCTGAATTAAGAGGTCAAAGCTACAACTGGAGAGTGTCGGGTGTAGTGTATGACAGAGGGTTATGCAAAAATGGAAACTCAGCAACACAGCAACAAGTCCCAAAAAATTAAACAAAATAGTCACAATGCAGCTTTAATAAACCAGCACAACAGAAGTAATTCAGTAAGCACCTTCGTCTAATGTTAGACTTCGTCAGACTGAATAAGATCAAGACATAACTCATTTATACAAAAATGCAAAGCATTAAATCAGTTATTCAATCAGTGCTTATAAAACACTTCAAAAAATAACTCAAATATAAATCCAACGTAGAAAAACCTTTTTTAAAAAAATTTTTTAAAATATTCATATTAATGACACCATTATACATCACTGCCATGGTTAATGCTTTAATTGTTTTCCTTATTAAGTAAACTTTGAAATTCTCTGTCATTGAGGCCTGGAGGATGATTAGCATTTAATTTTAGTATCCAACAATACTATTTCCAGTATAGTTCATCTTCTGCCTCAAGTCTGTTATCAAAGTCAGAAACTTTATCCAACAGTAAAACTTTAGATAACCTTTTGCATTTGGTATTACTATAATGCTTGCCCCATGCAATGGTAATATCTATCTTTTGGACTGCATAAAGATGTTCATTCATTCTTTTGTAAAGCTCCCTGCTAGTTCTATGAATGTAATATTAGGCTCATTCTGAACAGACAAACTACAAATTTACTTTTGCAGATGTTAATATTACACACTTGAATTCTAACATTATTAATATAAATTTCTGCTGGACCATTGTACAGAAATTTACAATAACTACAATTCCAAATTGTTTCTTTTCTTTTGCCAAATTATTTTACTTTATCCTGGAAAATACGTTTAAGATTTTTACCTTTTTTATTTATAGCTATAGGTGTATCAACTACCAATTTCCTTACCTCTGGAAAACTGCTTAAAATCTTCCAATTATCTTTAAATAGACTTTTAATCTGCTTACCATGTATAGAATATGGGACAACCATCCCTAGTCCGTAGTTTTTGTTTGTAACAAGATCCAGAAATAGTATTACATATATTTTGCCCCTGTTTATTTTCTTTAGCCTCCCTTAATTTGTCTTTAACCATGTTTTCAAGGTAACCTCTTACCAAAATGTTTCACACAAAGCCTCACTTTCATCAAGAAACAAGTCATCACAGTCAGTTAAATCACTTATTCTTTTTAACTGACCTTTCACAGTATTATGCTTTACATACATTGGATAAATACTGTCATATTTAAGAAGTGTTATTTTGAATATTTTTTTTGTAAATGTTTGTACAAAGCTTGTTTCCTTTTTTATATATCTCTACATCTAAAAAACAGATGCTTGTGGAGCTGTAATTCCAAGTGAAGCTCAAATATTCACAAGCATTATTAACTGCATTTAAGAAACATAAAAGATCATCCAAGCCACCTTTCCAAATAATAAAAAGGTCATCTATAAATCAACTGTAGTATTAAACATGGCAATAATGTCTATTCTCTTTAATACACTGGTTCTCCCATGCTGCCATAAATAAATTGGTGTAACTAGGGGCCATAGTGGCCCCCATAGCTACGCCATTAGTCAGTTGATAAAAAGACCCATTATATTCAAAAAAGTTGTAAGATATCACATCCAGAATTTCTAAAATCAATGAAACTTCATCCACATTATAAAATCTAGATCTCAATAATTCCATTTTAACATAGCCTGCACCAATTGTATTAGGTTTCACTGTATATAAGGACTTAACGTCCATAGTAACCAGGAAGTAATTTTCTATTTCTGTTTCGTTGATGCTTTTAACAAAGGCAAATGTGTCACATATGTATGCCTCACCTAATTCTACTACTTTCTGTAGTTTTTTATCAATATATATTGCCATAGGCTCGATCTTTTATCCACCACTGGCAACCTTACACTTTATGGACTTTTTGTAGGCCAAAGATTTTACTAAAAAGTAGGGCTGTTATTAGAGAAAAAATGCTTCTTTGCTTGTAATCCTGCCTTCACATAACCGCGCTTCAGTCAGAGAATCAATAAACCTATCAGATCTTTTCATAAGATTTTAAGTTACTACTTTGTAGTAATGAACATCTTGTAGCATCTCTGTCATAGCTTTTACATATACATCTTTGTCAAAAACTACTGTAGAATTACCTTTGTCTGCTTTCAATGGCACAATATTTTCATCCTTACTAATTCTGTTAAAAGCCGAACGTTCATCACAAGTTAAATTGAAATATTTATTGACAGGTTTATTCATTAGCAAATCTCTCAATTGTTTTTCCATGATGATCTGAAAGGATTTAAATTCAGGCCTCAAAGGAGGATTAAAGCAACTTGGTTTGTTACTTACATCTCTCAAGCTACTAGCTTTGTTACAATCGTTGACATGATAGAAAAACTTCAAATTCAGCCTTCTAACAAAAACTCCCTTAAATTATTTATAGTCTCACAAATATAAGCACAAGATGCAGGTACAAAAGTCCATCCTTTGCTGAGGACCCAGACTTCATAACAGTCAAGCAGCCTGTGCGAAAAGCTTACAGTTTTAAAGTCACAGGGGAATTACCTTTTATATTTACACATTCTTCTTCCTTTTCTTCTTTGAAAAATTGCCCCAAAAAGTTTTCCCCTTTTTTTGCACATTGGCTCTCTCAGGACCTACAGTGACTTGTGCCCATGATCGTTTTCCAGTGCCCGTGTGCTGATACACATTTGCTAACTGAAAAGGATGCTGGGCTGCTTCATCTCTAGAATTGTGACTGCCATTATTATTCTGTACAGATGGAACAGATTGAACTTAGGCCCCTTTTTTGCAATCTGCTCAGATCTCCTTACTTCTGTACAGCTGCAGAACCCTGATTTTCATCTTCAAGGACTGGCTCGTTGTCATCTATAAAACCCGTACTGGAATTAAAAATGTTTGCAGTACCTTGCTCATAATCCAGACGATCTCTCTCTAATTTTATGAGCTTCCTTTTCTTAAGGACCTCATTTTCTTTAATTAATTTGTCTTGTATAAGGCACATCTTTGTTTTGAAATTTTCAGTGGTAGAAGCTTCTTTTAGTGAAAAATTGTTTGATTTAATTATTTCATCGAGCTCATGTATTTTTTGTTTACAACAGTCCACAAGCATTGCTATGTATTCCATGCTGTTTTTTTTGTTCAGCTCGCCCCATTTGTCTATCAACTCTTTTGGCAAATCATTGCCCACTGGCATTTTGTTAATTCTAAACCCTTTGGGCACTCTTTTAACAGCAGTGCTACTGTCAAAAAAAAAGTACATCCCATTGAAGACGTTTAAGCATAACCAAGTCCTTTTCTAAGGACAAAAAACGATCAGTTAAGCTGAAACTAGCTTTACTTTCATTGTTAGCTGTAATATCCACAAACGGATTAAAACGGGCTGCTAGACCGTCACAAAGTAGCTAATCTCTAGTAGTACAAAACGCAGGCTGAGATTTATTCTGTGTACTTGCCTTGTTAGTAGGTCTGCCAGCAGTTTTTTTCACACTACTGACATTACCTTCCTGGTTAAGGACAAAAGAACCACTGAGACTATCGTAGAGTGTGAACCCCAGTGGCAGAACCATGAAACTGTTGTCTGGCTGGCTGCTCATGCCTTCTCTGATCCCAAAGAAAATAATGCAAAAACGGAAACTCAGCAACAAGTCCCCCCAAAAAACAAACAAAATAGTCACAATGCAGCTTTAATAAACCAGCATAACAGAACTCATTCAGTTAGTGCTTTCGTCTAATGTTAGACTTCTTCAGACTGAGTAAGACCAAGGCACATAACTCATTTATACAGAAATGTAAAGCATTAAATAGTTAACTAATTAATCAATTATTCAATCAGTGCTTATAAAACACTTAAAAGAACATTTAACTCAAATATAAATCCAATGTAGAAAAACCTTTTTAAAAAAACTTTTTAAAAATATACATATTAATGACAGTATTATACATCACTGCCATATTTAATGCTTTATTTTTTTCCATTTTAAGTAAACTTTGAAATTCTCTTTGTCATTGAGGCCTGGAGGATGACTAGCATTTAATTTTAGTATCCAACTGTATTCTTTCCAGTGTAGTTCATCTTCTCCCTCAAGTCTGTTATCGAAGTCAGAAACTTTATCCAACAATAAAAATTTAGATGACCCTTTGCATTTGGTAGTACTATAATGCTTGCCCCATGCATTGGTAATATCTCCCTTTTGGACTGCATAAAGATGTTCATTCATTCTTTTGTAAAGCTCCCTGTTAGTTCTACCAATGTAATATGAGGCACATTCTGAACAAACAGACAAACTACAAATTTACTTTTGCAGATGTTAATATTACACACTCGAATTCTAACATTATCCATTATACCATTAAATTCAAAAAAGTTATAAGATAATATCACATCCAAAATTTCTAAAATCAATGAAACTTCTGTTTGGGACAGACTGTGAAATGAGGATATAAGAGCAAAAACCAAAGTAGCTCCAATTGCAGAGAAAGTAAGAGAATAAATTGTGGTGGTTTGGGCACGCGCTGAAAAGCAAAATATAATCTGGTGAAGATTTGAGACTGACAGGAAGAAGGCAAGAGGAAACAAGGCCATCCAGCAGAGAGGTGGGTGGGACTGTATGAGTAAAGACTTGTGACATTCACACATGAGTTTCGAAGAAGGCAGGAAAGTGGCATTGAATAGAGAGGGAGGGAGAGACTGTGACAGTTGACACAACACCGGCGACCACATGTAGAAAATGTGAAAAAGGGGGTTGATGATGATGGTGAGTGCGTTGAGGACTAGTTGGATGCTGAATTGTTAATGTATCTAAAACGCCTGTGGGTCTGTCATTTGGCTGACTCGCTAAATGAATAATATAATTAAGTATTTATTTCACTAGTAGGGTTTATTTCCTCCCAGCTGTTTCCCTGCTGATCTAGCTGATTTATTACCTATTAATAACTCCATTATTTATATTTGGAATTATTTGTTAATGCTATTGTAAGGTTAAAAGAATTGTACTACACAAATATATATAAAGCCTGTTACATGTAAAGTTAAATTTTCAGGCTTAAGAATAGGGCATAATTGTTGGGGTGATATTTGTGAAACCTGGAGTGTATATCCTTCGGTGGATAATGCTTCTTGGGTAGTGTTTGTTGATCGTTCAGTTTTTCTATGTTGAAGTTGGTTTTTAGGATTTGGATTCTGTTCATTTCCAGTTCGTGTTTTTGAACCGTATGCATAATCAGGAGTAACATCTACTGTTCTGGGAACAAGATGAAGGGGATTGATGCTACTTACTTCTAAGCACTGTCCCTTCAGTTTGGAAGATATGTTAATGGATGATGATAGCTGCCAT
This sequence comes from Protopterus annectens, assembly GCF_019279795.1. Classification (NCBI taxonomy): domain Eukaryota; kingdom Metazoa; phylum Chordata; order Ceratodontiformes; family Protopteridae; genus Protopterus; species Protopterus annectens. Next base: position 704,396,303 of record NC_056725.1, on the reverse strand, counting down.
GTGAGATTGGTAGGGTTTATTGGTGCAATTAGAGTCAACATTTACACCTCTTGATATTTAGAAATTCCACATCAGTGATCACAGTCAGACCATTACTACTTAAACTGCATGCAGCTTGAGCCCCAACACTTATTAAACATGCATGCATGCATCATGGCCAGTGTGTGAGATGATGAGTTCCTCATCACAGCCGTAGTACAGAACTACAGCCAGATTTAAAGTGTGAGCAACCGTGGTAAGTATCGAATATGCAGCAAGTAGTCATGAAGAGTCTGCATGCACAGATGGGAAACTACATTAACAATGGTATTGATGTAATTTATAGCAATGTGTGTACAGAGAACGAGTCGAAAAATGTTAAGAGATGGATAAGGGTAGAATGCCAAGATTTCATTATAACACCAGAAACCACAGTGATGGATAGAAGAGTACAGAGGGAGCTTCCTGCCAAAGATGGGCTGTAAAACACAATGGAGAAGGAGGTATGACAACACTTAAGTGTAAAATTATGTGAAACTTATGCAGAAGAGGTGGAATATAGTAAAGTAACATGATGTATTAACCTACACCAAATCGGACGAAATTCAACTTTGACCATAGTACATGTACTATAATGTAAATATTACTTAAAAAGGAAAATAGACATAAATAGCACATGCTAGAGAGATATTGTTTCAAAGGATCCCTGCACTATGGAACAAGCTTCCCGTACTTGTGAAGTAGAGTTCATCCTTGATCCTTTTCAAGCAAAACATTGATCATAGAATGGAAAATCATAAATTTACACCCTGTTCTGGCTCCCACATCTCTGTTGAACCAAGGTTGACATTAAGTAAATGAATCCCAAATTTAAAGTACCCTCCACAAAACTCTTATCTAACCCCTTACTAAGATACCCTACCATATAGGCATCCAAGGTACTCTTGGACAAAACTGGGTGGGTTGTATGGCTAGGGTTATAAATGCCCTGGTGGATTTTAGCTTAGTACAAACCTATGAACCTGTGAAACTATTCAACTCTGAGGGGAGCTGACATATCGTCTCAGTCCATTTGCATTATATTCTCATTGCCTTAACAAGGCGAGCCACTGAAGCACTCTGACCGAAGGGGTGATAAAACACATTTCACTGGAAAGTAAAACATTTGCAGACTGAAAACCAAACACTGTAAAACATAAAATCCTCAGTGTTTAGAACCCTCCATCCAGTGCATTGACATTGCAAATCACTTTGCGAGTACTCTTGAGCCGTGAAGAAGTTCTTCTAAAGGCATTAGCTTTACCTTATTTCAGATTTGCATGGTGGTATGCCAGTGTGCTCAGCATATTTGCAGGCCTGATGGCAATATCCCCACAGTGCATTATATGGATTATGCTTCATTTATGCCATAGGCTGAGAAGTGCCATTTCTCATTAGCTGTGTATGGACCATCGACATTGTGCCGTATATGCCCTTTTGGGGGGGGGGGTCTGTATATCTTTTTTTGACCATATTAAAGGGTAGAAATGGGACCATAAGACAGAGATGAAAAGTGGAAGCAAGCAGAGGGTGAAACACAAGGTGAAGCTGATTGTGAACAAAGTTACCTACACTGAGGCTGAAGATCTAGAGAACTGATACATTTAATTCTAACTTTACTCCTGTCTTCCTTGCTCCTTTCCCTCAAAATATACCTGAAACTGGCTCGCCTCCAACTATCACACAAGACCAAGTCCTAAAAGTGCTATTAAAAGCTAAAAATACTGCATTAATGGGTCCTGACAGTATTCCTGGATGCATCTTAAATACCATGAAGTACGATTTAACCACACCCCTAACAACAATCTCAGCCTACATACAGGTTTTGTACCATGCGAATGGAGAACAGCTAAAGTCATGTCATTGTATAAGGGAGAAGCTTCACAGACCCAGGCAGATGTCCTTCAAGGATGCATCTGCAGTCCTTACATATGGGTTGTCCTGCCCCAGGCAGCCCCTCGGTCGGCCGGATTCCAAAGTCCGGGTCCGCTGTTGGCTGATGTCACCCTTTCCCCGACGTCAGAGCGCCCGGGGTATAAAAGTGTCAGCCGACGCCATCTTCCCCAGTCTTTCTTGCCGCGTGGTGCCCGAAGCAGAAGCAGTTCGCAAGTGCCGGTCGGCCAGCTCCTGTAACTTTAGCTACCGAAGACTTCAAAAGCTAAGTACCCCGTTGGGGACTCTTTCTTGCCTCAGCCGATGTCAGATCAAACGCTTAAAGTTAATAATTGCTTAACTTGTGGGAAACAAATACCTCATAAGGATTTCCATTCTTACTGCCTCCATTGCCTAGGCCAAGACCACGACGTCTCGGCCTGCACTGCCTGTGCCTCCTTCAATCGACACACTCTTAGGCGTCGGGCGGAGTTTGCAGAGGATTTTTTTGGGGCTAGTTATTGTTATAATATGCCGTCGGAGTCTCCGACTTCTCATTTAACCAAAAAACGGAAGGACAAGGACTGACACGCGCGGTACGTGGTTTCGGCTAAAACCGCGCCTAGGCCTACCGCGAGTGTCTCGGTCTCGGCTGAAACAGAGTCCTTGGTACTTCCAACAGTGGAAACCGCACAACCGACAACCTTGGCCCTGGAAGCCTCTTCTGAGTCGGTTATAGAATTTCCCTCAGAAACCGGTGTTCAGGAAACATCCAACACCATTTCCCTAGACAAAACTATGCCAGCACGTGGAGCAGCCAGGCCTCTTGCATCCATGTCCATAAAAGCATTCACTAGGGCTAAAGCTGCTAAACAGCCAAAAACTCTGCCTCCCAAGGCTATTCCTCAGGGATCCACTACAGGTTCACAGATTTTAAGTTTAGCTGAGGACCTTATTTCCTTAATTAGGGGCTCTCGGCCTCATCCGGACAGGGGCTCTCAACCTCCTCTAGACAAAAGGCCCAGGGTTGAGCCCACTGATCCCCAGTCCTCTGATGAGGCCTCAGATGGCTCTGCTTTATCAGACTACCAGGAGGAGGCCTTTACGGCCTACGAGGATTCTGATGCAGAGGAATCTATTCCCTCTGCCTCCCCTCCTGAAGAGCTGTCTTTTGGGGAGACCCTTCACTCCATGAGAGAGCATTTCCAATGGCAGGGCCAGGAATTCTCTGATTCCAGGAAGAGACTAAGGACCTTTTTGCATTTACCTCAGCGTAGACCTTTGGCTATTCCTCCTGTTTTAAATGTCATTGATGATGTGTATTCTGAGTCTAGCATTACCCCTGACTCCCTTCCTCCGGCTCCTGTCAAACCCGATAGGTACTACAGGGTCCCGGACTCGCATCATTTCCTTTACAAGGCCCACTCTGCTGATCCAGAAACCATTTCCCAGGGCCCTAAAGGGGTTGCAACTGCCACTACTAAGAATCCACTCCCCTCTGAAAGGGAGTCCAGGGCTTTAGAGAGATGGGGTAAAAAAGTGTATACTTCTTCCACTCTTTCTATGAGGGCATTAAATTGTCAATTCCATATGATACAGTACCAAGAGTATTTGTTAGATGAATTGCATAAAAAACTGTCTTCACCTGAACCCCTAGATCGCAAGTCACTTCAGGATCTGGTACATAACTCACAACAGGTTAGCAACCATTTCTTGCAGTGTGGTTATGATGCATTGGAAGCTTCATGTAGGTCAGCAATGACAGGTGCAGTCATACGTAGGCATGCTTGGCTGAAGGAACAAACTCTGCCAGATCATGTTAAAGCAAAGCTTCTGGATGCACCACTGGAAAAACAAAAGTTATTTGGCTCCACTGCTCAGGAGGTCTTGAAGAAATTTGAGGAAAAGGCTAAATCTGTACAAACAGTCAAAGATTTCCTCCAGGTCCAACCACCAAGATTCAGCAGAAATTGGCCTTCTAAGAATTGGTCCTTTCCAGACACAAAGAGATTTCAGAGAGGCAAGAACAGGCGTGCCAGAGGTAGAGGGCAAGCTAGAGGCTCCTACAGAGGACGTCAATGGCAGCCTCCTAACCAGAGAGGTAGTGCAGGACCTACAACTGCTGCACAAGGACAGACTCAATGACTTCACCTTGACCCCGCCGACCAGGGCTCAATTGGAAGCACCTTTGGGCGGAAAGCTATCTTTATTCTCAAGAAATTGGCACAGTATTACAAGGGACAAATGGACACTGCAAATAATAGACAAAGGATACAGGTTCCATTTTCATACATTACCAAAAAGAAAAGGCATGCCAAACCTGCCACCGAATCAAAGGGCAGAGGCTTTAAAACAAATTGCCAACCTATTGCAAATGAAAGCTATAGAAAAGGTTCTTCTCACAGAACAAGGCCAAGGATTTTATTCCAGACTATTCCTTGTCCCAAGAAAAGAAAAACAATGGAGGCCTATTCTCGACTTGTCCGCACTGAATACTTATCTCATTGTGCCAAAATTCAAAATGCTGACCCTACAGCAACTCCTTCCATGCTGGGCAAGGGGTCTTGGCTGGTAACTCTAGACCTCAAGGAGGCATACCTGCATGTCCCTATCAGACAAAGTTGCAGAAGACACCTCAGATTTCTTGCAGGTTCAGAGCATTATCAATTCTCAGAATTGCCCTTTGGCTTATCTACTGCGCCCAGAGTATTCAGGAAATGCCTGGCATCAGTAATTGCACACTGCAGACTTCAGGGGATTCAAATATACGACTGCCTTATACAAGCGGACAGCCAACAAACTTTGGTAAAACACTTGAATTATGCCATCCGCCTACTTCAGGCCTTTGGATACACAGTCAACATTCACAAATCAAGACTTGTTCCATCCCAAAGAATAACTTTTCTGGGTGCGGAACTAGATACAACCACCCAAATGGCTTTTCTCACAGAAGAAAAACAGACACAACTACCGGATTACTTCATAAATCTGACAAAACAAACTCAGCTGACTGCAAGGAAAATCCTGCAGGCCCTGGGTTACATGGCATCGTGCATTCTTCTGATTCCACAAGCAAGGCTGCATATGAGGAAACTACAGTGGTACCTAAGGAGTTTATGGTCTCAGCACAGTCACAGCCTAGAAGCTTTGATACCACTCATTCCATGCCTTCAAAAGGAATTTCTGTGGTAGGCTCAAGCAAGCCAGTCAAACAGGGGTCTGCCCTTCAGCAAACCAATAACCAGCCAAACCATTACATCGGACGCTTCAGACCATGGATGGGGAGCACACATGGAGGGCAGATGCATCCAAGGGCTATGGTCACAGAAAGAATTGCGTATGCATATAAGCCAAAAGGAAATGCTGGCAGTGATACATGCAATCGAGGCCTTCAAACACTTTCTGCATCAAGGCCACCTGCTAATAAGGACAGACAATACCTGAGTTTTGTGGTACATAAACAAGCAAGGAGGTACCCATTCCTACCCTCTTTGCAGGCTGGCAATGAATCTTTGGGAACTTACCCATAAACTCAGTATAGAGCTGCAATCCCAGTTTGTGCCAGGAAAAGACAATATACTGGCGGACAGCCTAAGCAGAAATATCATGGATCCACACGAATGGATGCTGCACCCAGACATCTTCCTTCAGATAACACAATCATGGGGGAGGCCGGACATAGATCTTTTTGCCTCCCACCACAACCATCAGCTGAAGAAATTCTGCTCAAGGACATACCACCCACAAGCATGGAAAGTGGACGCCCTCTCTTTCAGCTGGAATACTCTGTCAGTGTATGCATTTCCACCTCTTCCATTAATGGCCAAGGTCTTACTGAAAATCAGGACAGAGCAACCAAAAGTGATTCTGATAGCTCCAGACTGGCCAAGACAGCACTGGTACCCACTGTTAAGGAGCATGTCACGCACGAAACCCCGTGGCCTCTACCACAATGGTCACTTCTTCTGACACAACACAATTACAAAACTCTGCACTCCAGCCTGAAAACCCTGCGGCTGACAGCCTGGAGAATACCTTGACTCCTCACCAGGAAAAGCTATCCAAGAGAGTGAAGGATATCATCATGGAAGCTCGCAGGCCTTCCACAAGAAAGGCATATTCAGCAAAATGGAAAAGATTCCGCACTTGGAGCACCGCAAAGGGCCTAGATGCGACAGTGATGAGCATGGCACATATCCTGGAATACTTGGCAGAAATGCTCCACAATGGCCTTTCTTACTCTTCCATAAAAATTCATGCTTCAGCAATTTCAGCAGAATACAATACGGATCCACCTGTCTTCTCTCATCCTCTCCTAAGGCAGTTTCTAAGAGGAATTAAAAACATCAATCCTCCAAGGAAACCACCAGTGCCTACATGGGACCTTAACTTCATCTTGGAAAAGTTAACTCTGCCTCCCTTTGAACCAGCAGCATCTTCAGAGCTTCAGTTCCTGTCTTGGAAGACTGCCTTCCTTCTGGCCATAACCTCAGCAAGAAGAGTATCTGAATTGCAGGCCCTCATGGCAGTACAACCATTTCTTATTTTTCATCAGGACAGAGTTTCTTTGAGAACCAATCCTTCATTCATGCCAAAGGTGGTATCCAGGGTCTCATTAAACCAAGCTATTCACCTGCCTACCTTCTTTCCAAATCCACAAAACAAGGGGGAGAAACTTCTGCATACACTGGATATTCACAGACAGTTGCGCTACTACTTGGACAGAACTAAGGCTTACAGAAAAACTGACCAGCTGTTTGTAGCATATGCTGCTGGTAAAGAAGGAAAACCAATTTCCAAACGGACATTTTCAAAATGGATAGGGAATTGCATTCGATTCTGCTACTCCTTTCATGGCAAAACTGTGTCAGCTAACATTGGACCTCATTCCACCAGAGCTACAGCCACCTCCACAGCCTTCTTAAGAGGGGTGGCTACCAAGGACATTTTAGAAGCTGCTACATGGAGCTCCGTGCATACATTTTCCAAGCATTACAACTTACCCTTATATTCCAGATCCAGAGCAGGTTTTGCTACGGCAGTCCTGCAGGGCATTTTAGCTACACCATCCTTTTCTTAGATCCTACCACCCCCAGCTTGGCTATGGTATTCTACCCATATGTAAGGACTGCAGATGCATCCTTGAAGGACATAGTACAGTTTTGTACCTACCATAAATGTAGATGTCCAATAGGTATGCATCTGCAGTCAGGTTTTCCCTCCCTCCTGCCCCTCTGTGGTATTCCTTGGGTACTTATCCCTCATTCTAGCTAGCTGGGGTTATCTCTTATGGTGTATTTGTTTTATATTGCTGTGCATGTTTGGAATTTTTGCATCTCTCCAAATTTAGCCTTCCTTAGGGGGCACCTGGCATCTGGGGCAAGAAAAACTGAGGAAGATGGCGTCGGCTGACGCTTTTATACCCCAGGCGCTCTGACGTCGGGGAAAGGGCGACATCAGCCGACGCTGGACCCGGACTTTGGAATCCGGCCGACCGAGGGGCTGCCTGGGGCAGGACAACCCATATGTAAGGACTGCAGATGCATACCTATCGGACATCTACATTTATGGTAGGTACAAAACTGTACAGACACACAAGTCTGACCAACCTCATGCAAAGCCATGGAAAGACTTATCATGGAATTAATCATTCAAGACATAAAGAACCTCCAAATACTGGACCCATATCCATTTGTGTCTGGAATGCAAGGCATCATCTGACCCACTACTGATGGATTTGCTGCACTACATCAGGTCAAATGGCATCAGAAATACTTATCTATGGATTTAAATCTATTTTGCAGCATCAATAAAATAGTTTGAAGGGACAGGTGCATCTCTGAGGATCCAGATAAAACAAAGTTTATCATTGTCCCTTTTTAAGCACTGTTTAGATTTATGATTGGGAATCAGAAATTTACCCCAGACTGCTCCCTGTAAAACTAAAGGACAGAGGCAGCTGCTAAGTGTTTTATCCCAAACATGGGTCCCCTTAAATTATGTGTGGTATGATCTCAGTTATTCTCATTGGGGTAATATATAATTATTGACCATGGGATGGGTAAGGCCAGTCTTTAACCAAATGGGTATGTTTTTTCAAGCACGGAAAGAGAAGTTGGCCAGGCTTCAAATGGGCCACAAGGAAAGATAGACTAGTTTTACCTCTGAACAAATAAGGAATGAGTAGGATGGAGGTAGGATAGGAGCATGCTTCTCAATTTCTTAGCTCAAGAATCCTGGTCAAATCCAAAAATAGTTGTAAACATTTAATGATTTCACTTCTTAATTTATCAGAATAGAGCACATTTTATGATGAACATATAAAACAATAGGAAACCATCGTGTTTACATTTGTCAGATATCTGGAAAGTTGAGAGGTATAGAGGTATAGATGGGAGTATATTTTTGTGGGACATATGCCCTTTTTTTTTTTTTTTTTTGTTGAGAAAAGGGAGTATAAGAGGTGGATAAGAGTGTAAGGTTAGGACAAAAGACATATGACTGACAGGGTGTGGGGGTAAAACAGTGAGGGGAGGAGAACAGAATGATGGAGACATGAGACAAACAGAGGAAAGCAGGAAAGACATTGGTGAGGAGAGGATTGTACAATTTAACAGGAGTGGGCATGGACACACAAGGGAGAGGAAGACCAGTTTTGGGGATAGAGTTGTGTGTTTGTAGATGGGTTCTCTGCCAGCTTAGACCCAGTAGGAGTTTACTTTTCAGTGTGGGAGCTATCATCACAGGATCCTGCCTCAGAAGGTAGAATCAGCACTGTGCAGGGACGTAACTCAGCAAGTCACTGGAGCATGGTCTCCATGTCGCAAATGCAGAAATCCAACCTCCTGTTTCCTCCCTCATAAGCTCTGCCAGCTCCTGACAGATGACAAAAGTGTCATTTGTACTTGTACTGCTACTGGTTGGTGCCACTGTACCTCCCTCCAATGTAAAGCTACCTGATGAAGGTGGCACAGAAGGTGTTAAAGGAACTGTGTCTGGCTGGGACCCAGATGTGCTGGGTGCATCTAGTGGTGGCACTACTGCTGCCACCTGTGGGGGGATTACAGGCTTTGCCAATCGGACAGACACAGGTTGCTGTGGTGCTCCATATAATAGTAACAGAAATGGAGAGAGAAAAAAATGTATGTAAGTAAAATAATAGTGACAAAGAGGGTGGGGAAAGAGAAATGCAGCTGCACAGTGAAAATTGCATTCATAATTATGCTGATACTGATGCAGTTAAGCATAATCTACATTTAAATAGCAAAATAGGAGTTGGGGTGGGTGGCTAAGCCAGAAGCATCCTTACATGCACTCTGACATAATAGAATATTAACAGTAGAAGCTATTTAGCAGTATACCGCATTTGTGCTTGTGACCAGTGATGCAATTTGAGTTTTTACAATAATAAAACTGTACATTTACAAAATAAGCATGCGGATCAAACAAATATGTGCATCACATGTGAAAAAAAGGGGATAGATACCTCTGTTGTATATTGAGAAATGCCCAGCAAACTACTACTAATGATTCTTGCATGTAAAGAACTTAAAGTGGTGCACAGAAATTACTAGGACAGCAGATATAGTTTTCCATGATGATAGAACTTTGTGGGATGGGAATCAAACCCACAGCCATCAGAATAATCCCAGAGCTCATAAACTTAACATGATTATTCACATGTCCTTTACACTTTTCTCCACCCTGACATAATTGGCTTTCTGTGTGTATGTGCACACAAGCTACATGCAGGTACTCAGTTGTGCACAGTGATTATCAGGTTTGCTGCATCTTTTTCTCATAAAATAGTTTTTTTTCCCTATTAAATCCCTAGCAAATCGTTGAGGACTGAAGTTGGAAAATAATGGTAGACATCTGAACTTTAGACTTTGTTCAGAAAATTCATACTAATGCAAAACTTGCTGTTCTATCAGCTTTCTAAGTTTGTAAGAGCAATTTATTTGTGGCTTTGTCCAGATTTCTTGCTCTAGTCTAAGAGGTTGAGAGGTAGGGGTGTATGTGTGTGTCATACTTCTCAACCCTGTAATATTTTTTGGTCTTTTGCTCATAAAAATTGTCTTTTTTTGACAAATCACTGGGATGTTTGAGTTTCAGACTTCATATTTTTCAGAAAATGCATTGTAACACAAATTTTGTTATTCTAGCAACTTCCTAAGTTTACAAGAGAAATATTTAAAATGTGTCCCTAGTTTTGGACCTTTGCACCCCCCCCCCCCGTTATGACAGACTTTTCCCAGATTTCTTGTGCTAAGAGGGGTGAGAGGCTGTGTGTGTAAGATGGAGGTAGGGGTGGGGTGGTGTGTATGTGTAAGAGGGAGAGAAGGAGGTAGGGCTGTGTGTGTGTAAGAGGGAGGTAGGGATGTACACATCTGTGTGTGTGTGTGTGTGGGGGGGGGGAGGAGAAAGGGAGTTTGCACATGTGTGGGGGAAGGTGGTGCACATGTGTGTAAGAGGTAGGTGGCATATACCTCTAAACTGTCTAAGATGTTTGTCCCATATTTTTGTCTGTTCCTCATAAAAAGGATTGACGTTGCTAAATAATGAGTCATTTTAGTCTGATGTCATAGTATCCTTAGAAAAATGCATACCAACACAAATCTTGTTAGTCGTAACAATTTTCTGAGTTCATAAGAGCAATATTTTTAATCTGTCCCTATTTATTTTAGGGTTTGTCCAGATTTTTTACACTAAAAGGTTGAGGGGTGTGGGTCTATGTCTGTATGTGATGCCCTAGTTAGGATTAGCAGGTGGTTAGTAATTTGCTTGGGCTCAAACTCTGTACCTAAGCTACGGGGAGCAAGAGCCTGAATCCTACCCCATCTACCAAGTTGTTTTTTTCAAGGAACTGTGTTTTGGTGCATTTTTCAAGGAATTTAGTTTCAAGTGCATTTTCAAGGAACAGTGAACTTCAAGGGAAGAGAAGTGTACTGCTGCTCGTGCAATGTGCAACTGTTTTGTTTAGCAAATTGTATCACCATTGTGGTATAGAATTTCAAAGCAGTGTCAGTAGCACAACAAGTAGCATCCTTGCATTTTGATGCTGAAGGCAGTGGTTTCTACTCCCCCACAGTATGCAGATGGATTGCTGATACTATGTTGTATTTTAAGGGGGTGGGGTGCTTCAGTCCTGAGTATGTCCTCATCAGTTTGACATCTATTCCCTGGCCTATTGCAGTATTAGCAGCCATACCTCTCAACCTGGAAACATCAAACATCTGGACAAGGCCCATGAAAAATAGGTACAAATCTGTACGCTGATTAACATCTAATTTGCATACATAATCCCACCCAATCCAATGGAATTGTGCGATAACTTTCAAATGCAAACTGAAGATCAGACAACCAAAATATGGCACCACTGACCCCCTGCAGCCATTCCAATGCCCCATTACCTGCCAGTTTCACCCCATTTACTATAAACGTTAATGTGTGCATACTGCTTTACTTGTACAATGATTATTTGGATTTTATTTTGACATCCGCTAAACAAAGCAATACTGTCTCAATGAAAATAGACTTGGCATTAAAACTTCTCTGCTCTAGAAACTCACATTCATTGAAATAGCATTGAAACCCACACCACATCCAAAGAAAATGCATCTGGCCAGTGGTGGATAAAGATTACCTTTGGGCCGTTTTCAAATCATTGGCCCCTTGCACACAAAACAAGAAACATTATATGTGTTCTTTTCTTTGATACACCTTCCTGACTTTGTTATATTCCTTGTGTAATACAACACACTTGTTAGAGTGCATTTTAAATGTATTGTTTGAACATTTTTCTAGTAGGCTGTACTGTAGGCAATGAAACAAAATGCATGAACCAATAATGGCAAGACTGCCCAATTCAGAACATTTCCATCATAAGTCAACTTCCACACCCACACTATAAATAGAATGACAGTAGTGTAAGCCATAGGCATCTTGCACGGCTTCTCGCACTTATTTTGAAGTTCAGTTTTTTTTTGGGGGGGGGGGCAAAAGGTCAAAAACCAGGGACACGTTTTAAAAACATTGCTTGCATAATTTTGGAAAGTTGCTAGAATAAAATGTTGTGTTACCACCATGCATTTCACTGGCAAGACTTGAACCCAGGACCCTATGCACTACAGTCAGAACAACATACCACTATGCCAAATCAGCAGATTCCTAAAAAATAGGAAGACTGAAACTTAATGGCTATCATTTAGTGAATTCAGTTCTCACTTCTCACCATAGCTCTCACTGCATTCCTTCTATGGGAAGGGCTGGGACTGATACCTAGTATTGTTGGACTCTAGCAGCTGAGGAAATGACATGCTCATATGGTTCACACAGATGGGTAGAAACAAGGCTGAACTGGTATTTGTAGCACAGTGAGGTCAGTGAAATGACTTTTTGCTATATTTCTGCATTGGTGAGCCTTAAGAAACAATGACCAGCAGGATGGCACCAGCATAAGCAAGTTCTGTTTTCCATTTCTTTGGGCCACGACACTTCAGAGAAGGCTTTAGGATGTGGTTTCAAGAATGCCTGCTGCAATGCAAATAGGAAGTATACGTTGCTGTCTTTAATGTATTTGTAAAGTTGATTCTTATACTAGTCTTAAATGGAAACACATCTATATATAGTTATATAGACAGACCTTAGGCAATTGTGGAGGATTTTTTTATTTTTATTTTATTTTACATTTGTTTGCTGGGAAAGTCCGACTGGACACAGGTCCATTTTCAGCGGAGGCCCAGGGAGAAAAGCTCCAAATACCAGGTCAATAGAATAGAGACAATATAGTCAACATATTTTTTTTTTAGTTTAACTTTTACTATAATGTCTATAGTCTATAATTATAATACTATATTTTTCTTTTAACCAATGCTACCTCTGTACTGTTATTATACATGTCTTTGTTATATATTGTTAACTTTGTTACTGTTCATGCTTGGAGCTTTTCTCCCCGGGCCTCTACTAAAAATGGACATATATCCAGTTAGACTAGCCCGGTCAACAAGTGTAAAATAAAAATAAATAAAATATAAGAAAAACAATGTCATACATATTAAGAATACATTTGAGCATAGATAACAGAGATTAACAATATTTAAATATTTGATAGAAAGCCATATCCATAGATATAAGAATACATGACAGTTGAGTTACTTTATTATCATCAACATATGTAATGTGGGGGACCATAATTTGATCCATAGCAAAATCCTAGTAACAGTGCAGTGGGATGGCTTAACCAGGGGAATGACATGAACAATGCCAGTTATTTAAGTAGTGAGTTTTGAGAAGGTTTTTAAATTGGGAAGTAGAGGAGGTGGCAGTCGAGTACCTTGGTAGAGAATTCCCGGTCTGGCAATGGAACAGGCAGAGAGGGATTTATCAGCGTCATTGTTATGTTTGATGACCTTTATGTGGTTCTGATAACTAGATCTTAATGTTCTAGTGGTAGTATAGGGGAGAATTAGATTATGAAGAGCTGGGGTTTTGTCAGGAAGGTAGTAGAGTTTATGAGCTATTGAGAGTTGGTTGAGTAGGAGTAGTTGAGGTAACTCAAGCAATTTAGTTGTTTGAGGGCTGGACAGTGATGTGATCTATGAGATGCATCAGTAGCAAACTTGGTAATCTTGTTGTAACAGGATTCCATTTTGCTTAGTTCTGTGTGGCGAAGGTTCGTTAAGATGGGGGAGGCATAAAGGAGAATGGATAAGACCAAGCATTCTATAGCTATGTCAAAAATCTCAATGGCAACACTCAGATCTGCTGTGAGTTGCAGCACAATGACACTAAAATATACAGAACCAACTGATATTGCCAACATCCTGGCAGATAGGTTCAATGCTAACTTTACCCCCCATCACCCCATAAAGGGCCCATCTTTATACCGGAAGAATGCAAAGTTCCTGTAATCACGGCTGAACAGGTAAAAGCTTCACTCTCCAAAGCCAAAAACACAGCATCCATGGGACCTGACAACATCCCAGGCTGCCTTCTACATGAACTACAGAATGATCTGGCAACCCACCTAAGTACCATGTTCAGTCATAGCCTCACCTCAGGCTCTGTGCCCATTGAATGGCGCACTGCGACAGTTATCCCACTCCACAAAGGGGGGGCCACAACAGACCCCGGGAACTACCTCCCCATTAGCCTGACAAGCCTCGTCTGCAAGGCCATGGAATGTATCATCATGGAACTCATAAACAAAGACATTGGAGATCTCCAAACTCTGGACCCCACACAGTTTGGGTTTGTAAAAGGCAGATCATGTCTCCTAAACATGATAGACTTCTTTGAAGTAGTCACCAAAGCCATAGATGAAGGTAAGGTTGTTCACACAGCCTATCTAGATCTCACCAAGGCGTTCGACACCATCCCCAACTCTGGAATTATAAACTCACTTAAACTAGGTATAAATCCCTATGTCACAAGATGGGTTGCCAACTGGCTTACTGACAGAACCCACACCGTGAAAGTAGCAGACTCCAAATCAGACTTCAGACCAGTGACAAGTGGAGTACCACAGGGTTCAGTCCTGGGTCCTCTCTTGTTTGGTATCTACTTCTCTGAAGTACAGGCTAACACAGAAGGTCTTTGGATAACTAAATTTGCAGATGACTGCAAACTAGGAGCCATAATTGAAACTCCTAATGATGTGGACATCCTACAAAAGGGCCTCGCTGAGACAGATGCCTGGTGTCAAAGATATGGTCTCAAGCTCAGTGCCAAAAAGTGCATTGTCATCCCCTTTGGTAAAAACTCTGTACCCATGAACTACCACATAGGCGGTAGTCTACTTAACACCAAAAGTGTGATGAGACCTTGGGACACAGGTGGACAGTAGCCTCTCCTTTGATAATCACATTGCCACAGTGGTCAGGAAATCCTTCTACGTGGCACACCTCATCACAAAAGGTTTCTCATCCAGAAAAAAAGAGGTCATTGTTCCCCTCTACTTATCACTCATTAGACCCATTATAGAGTGCAACGCCCCTTTTGGTATGTACGTCACAAGACCTCTACAACAACTGGAAAGGCCGCAAAAATACTTCACAAAGAGGATTACTGGCCTCAAACAGATGCCTTACACAGACAGTCTCCAAAAACTCCTGCTTTACTCTGTCACATATCGCCTTCTCAGAGGCGATCTCTGCCTAACATACAAAGCTATGTCAAACCCAGAGCTGTTGGCCATGCTCCACTTAAATCCCAATCCCTCCGAGCTACACGCTCTAGGGACCTAAACCTTGTCACCACAATAAACAGAATGTGCTGGAGGGATGGATTCCTGTCCCAGAGACTTCCCATAGTCTGAAACAGACTAACTATCTATGTCAAACAGAGCTCCTCATTAACACTCTTCAAGAAAAATCTTTGATTGGATGGGCAATAGGAAATTCACCTCGGGGATCACGTCTGTGGTTCTGTGTGACAGGGGCACAGGAAAATAATTTTCTTGGGTGGCGAAAGCCAGGGTACCTTTTTGGCTAAGCTTGTATAGGCCTTAGGGCCTATAGCCTAGTACCTACCTATGAGTCCTTGCTAAGGTGGCCTTGCTAGGATTATTGATAAACTGTCTGTTCCTGTACAGGAGACCAAGCTTTTTGTTAACTTTCTTAATTGTTTGGGCTGTGTGTCGAATTTTAGATTGTCAATTTCGACACCTAATAGTTTTGTGTGTGTTGTTGGGGTGATTTGTATATTATCCTTGGATGTTATGGTGAAATCATTATTTAGTGATGGAGATCTGCTGGGAATGAAGAGAATGAGTTTGTTTTTTTGGGAATTAAGAATAAGTTTTAGGTTAGTGAACCATGCTTCTGCTAAGGAAAAGTTGTTTTGGGTTATGGTTTTTAGCTCATATTGGGTGGGGGAGACACATAATAGTGGTATCATCTGCATATTGCACTATGGAGGCAGAGGGTGAGGATGAGGCTATCTGGTTAGTGAATAATGAGAAAAGCAGAGGCCCTAGGATGGACCCTTGAGGGACACCTATGGCTATTGGTAATGGGGGGACAATTGGTCTTGCCATAGAACTGCCTGCTTGACGGTCTGATAAGTAGTTCTTGAACCATGTTATGGTGGAGGAGCTTATGTTAAGGGAAGATAGGGTTTCTCGAAGCATGTTATGGTTGACCATATCAAAGGCTTTTGATAGGTCTAAGAATATTGAGGATACAAATAGTCCATAGTTTCTACGATGATTGACAATGTTGGTAAATGTGAGTAGTGCTGTGGTAGTACTATGGGAGGGTCTGAAGCCATGTTGGGATTTGGATAGCAGGTCATTCTGTAGAAGGAATTGCATTAGCTGGGAATGAAAAACTCTCTCTAATATTTTTGATAAAGGTGATAGAATTGCAATAGGGTGCTAGTTGGTGAGCACAAGGGACTTACCCCCTTTGTGCAGTGGTATAATTTGTGAAATTTTCCAGGAGTGAGGTACATTTCATTCAGATATTGACCTATTTATGAGACTGGAAATGGAATAGGCTGTATTGTCAGCTGTTAATTGAAGGAAGTCTGCTGGAAGATTGTCAGCTGCCAGGGTGGTTGGTTTCAGTTTTTTGAGGAGTTTATCAATTGTATTAGTGGGGACTGGGTGCAGGGAAAAACTGGTGGAGTTTGATAAACTGAAATGGATAGGGGTCTCAGTAGGTAGAGGGCTGTTAGTGTTGTGGGTATTGACTAGGGCTTGGACTGTTTCCGTAAAGTATTTGTTAAATTGGGTGGGGATGCTGTCATGGTTGTTTGGTAATACAGGGGTAGGAGTGGAGGATTTACCTGGGTGCAGTAAACTATTTATTGTGGCCCAAAATTTCTGAGGGTTGTGAGCATATTTAAATTGTATGGTTTTGTGGTAATTCATTTTGTCAAAATTTATCAGTTTTTTAGCTTTGTTGCGGAGTTCAAGGTAATTCTGTCTATGGTAGTTTTTTTTGTTTGTGAAATTGTAACCAAGCTTAGTCCCTTTCTTTCATTATGGTTTTAGTATCTTTTGTTAGCCATGGGGCATAGTTAGTTTTGATTCTAATGGTTCTGGGGGGTGCATGACAGTTTAAGATGCTTAGGAAGGTTGAGTTAAAGTGCTGCACAGCTCATCAAGCCGTAGTTGTTTTAAGAGAGTCCAGTTGCAGCATTTTAGTGAATTGATTAGGTCATTAGCTCTGAAGGTCTTTTTGTTAGATACTACTCTGAGGATGGGTTGTTTCTTGTGGTGGGATCGGTTCCTAATTAGGTATGTTGCTTAGTGGTCACTCAGACTATCAGGAAGACAGCCTGATTGTTGAGCCATTGTGGAGTCTGATAGCAGAATCCAGTCTAAGATGGACTGGCGTTTAGAGGTTTTGTGAATTCTTGTGGGGGTAGTTATAATTTGGTTAAATCCATGGAGGTTGATATGGGTGGTGGAATTTAGGCTGGAGCAGTCATTCCAGTCTGTTAGTCACCTACTAATATGGTTTCTTGTGGAATGGAGGATGACATCTAGTTTAGTAGGCATTCCAGTGTGGCAGTATTATTACCTGGTGGGATACATCTGCTTGCAATAATTATTTGTTGGTTGGAGTTGTTTTAATTTGGCTAGTATTCGTTCTATGTCATTGACATCTTGGGAAGTGCACTCGAAATTGTTCAATAGAGAGGTAATTTTGGAATAGTATTGCAACACCTCCTCCCTTTTTACCTGTTGTTTCTACGTATAATATTGTACCCATTGGCTGTAATTTCATTGTTATGATGTTCAAGTTTGAGCCAAGTTTCTGTTAATACTACAACATCTGGCTTATATAGAGCTTAGTAGGGCATGAAGGTGCTGAGTTTTGTTAAGAATGCTTCTAACATTAATGTTTAAATGGAGGAGAGATGAGGTAGGTCTTAGATATAGAAGATTTTTCTGTGTTAAGTTTCTGTTAGATTTAGGTCCTGGAGTAGGGTGAATGTCCCAACAGCAAGCCAGTTTTTGGAGTAGATATAGATAGAGTTTGCTTAGTTTGTGTAATATCTTATCTTGTTTGTGGGAGGATGGAGGGCTAATTTGGTATTTGAGTATTATACAGTGGGAAAAAAAGGTTGTGTGGAGGTAAGGTGATATAGGGAAATGTTCTACATTTATGGGACTGGGTGTGGAGTCTGTCTGCCAAGGTGGTGGGGGGTGATATTAAGTTGTGTGTGTGGTAGGATGAAAGGATGGATAGCAGGAGGAGATAGAAGATAGTTAATGAAAACAATCATACTTTTAGTAGCTGGGTGTGATGTGTATAGGACATAGCTGCAATAGGAGTTGGGGGAGTGTAGGAGTGGTCTCAGTAACTATGCAGGACAGGCGTTGAATAGGGAGTGGTGGAGTGTTTCAGTGTGGGGGGGTTATTGGTGAGGACTAATTGGATAAATGGGTGTGAGTTGTGTTGAGGGATGTGGTCTGCAACTATAAATGTAATTGAAGTGGGGGTGGGAATGAGGGTAGGGTAGGGGAGAGAAGTGAGCCCGAGCAGTAGCGAGGGCGAATGGAGCGGGGCAGCACCTTCCTGAAACTGTAGCAAATGAAGCAGTCAGTAAGGAGGTCGGATACTGCAGCACAGGAGAGAGAATGTCTTGATTAATGTCAGAGATTCCTGATTTTGTCTTAGGTTTTGCACAAATCTAAGCAGAGGTACTGACAGTTGCTAGGCTGGGAAGGTGATTGAGATAGACTATGGTAGGGAGAGATAAGACTAGAGTTCTTATGTCAGAGAAAGAGGCCAGAGGAGTTCTATATGGGAGAGATGGGTTAGAGAGAGTCAATAGATGGTAGGCAGAGATATGTGGGACTGTATCAGTAGGATACACTAGAGGAGAGGGAAAGAGCTAACACAAAAAGTGGATGGGTAAAGGCTATGTAGGAGGTGAATTACTTAGACTAGAGATAGCAGGGGTTGTGGGATTGGGGGTACACAGGAAGTGCTGTAGCTGACCAGGGGCAGTACTTTAATGAGGCACACAGTAGTAACATCAGATGGTTAGAGAATGTTAGCCTTAATGATTACACGGTATAACATATGTTGTTCATTTACTGCACTGTTGCTGGATAGGAATTCCACTGAAGAACAACACTCTTAAAGGGAGTGGGTGGTCTTCAGAGCTGACTGGGGTTAGCAAAGTCCTTTAATTTTTTGGTGGCAGGGACCTGAAAAACAGAGAGAGTATGAGTATGAGGTGAATAATAGCAGGGATTAGCTGAGTCAAGATAGTAGTGAGGGCAAGGTATAATAAAGGAAAAAGACTATGTGGTGATGTGCATAGGAAGTATGAATGAAATGTTAGCTTAGAAATAGGGGTCATGTAGAGACAGAGAAATGAGAGGAGTAGGAAGGAAATTTTGTTTAGAGCAGTAGTAATGTAGGGGCAGACTAGAATGAAGGGAGCAGGATAGTGGAGATTAGAGATTGGTTATAGTAAAAGGTTCACAGAGTAGCGAGTAAAATACAGTTTATATAACAATTGGTAATGTTATTAAGGAGTTCTCACCAATATAAACCTTATATGCAGTAGAATAGGCAGCAGAAGCACAGCATGTAATTCAGTAAAGACTTGGGATACACCGTCTAACAAAGGAGGTATAACTGGTATAACACTGAAAATAGTCACAGAAAAATATATATAGGCTGTAAGGTCTTGGCGACTACATACTGTTGCTATCCAATGGTTAATTTGCAAGCAAGATCCCCTCCATGTGCATCTACTACACAAAATAAATGCAGTTGCTTAGGTCAAGATGCTAATGCATTAATTCTACACAGCCTTATAACAGACACAAACGTTGCAGACTTTACAAACAGCTCACACCTTCAGAAAAGTCAACAGCAGGGCATAGTATATTAACAAAATAATTCTACTAGCAAAACGAGCCAAAAACACTGCACAATAGCTCATACCTTACTAAGTTAGATCTCACCTTTATAATGTAAGCGGTTACAGTAAGAACACCATAGAGGCCAAGGACTCACTCAGTGCTATGCAGGGATGATTATTCGGCCAATTGGCAAGTTAGTCTTCACCAACAGCTCAAAGCATCAAAAAATCAATAACAGGATGCAATATAGTAACGGTCACAGATAACAGCAAAACAAATCAACAGTATAGTTTGTAAAAGCCTCAACAGTACGTCTCCTTTTAAAACATTGTTAGATATGCTGTTGCAGGGAAAAAACTCCAATGAGGCCAAAGAGCAGCTCTATAGTTATGTTGGAACACTATTTGGCCGATCGGCAAGTGAGGGCAGAATACAAGTGCAATATACATAACATTATAATGTAGAGAACAGTTTACATCAAGTAAAGGGTTTACCTGGTCAGCTAAACACACCGCCGCACTATGGGGCAACTAGGATGGGAGAGAGATGGTGCTGGAGACTGTGTGTATTTTAACATATGCAAGGCAGTATGGGAGAAGGATAGTGATGTACTGGGTCAAGAGCAGGGATAAGTGCCAGTAGGTGGTGGAGCACCTTCCTGAAAGTGTAGGAAATGAAACAATCAGTAAGGAGGTCGGATACTGCAGCACAGGAGAGAGAATGTCTTGATTAATGTCAGAGATTCCTGATTCTGTCTTAGGTTTTTCACAAATCTAAGCAGAGGTACTGACGGTTGCAAGGCTGGGAAGGGGATTGAGATAGACTATGGTAGGGAGTGATGATAGTAGAGTTCCTATGTGGGAGAAAGAGGTCAGAGGAGTTCTATATGGGAGAGAGGGGTTAGATAGAGGAAACTAACAGATGGTAGGCAGAGATATGAGGGACTGTATCAATAGGATCCACTAGAGTAGAGGGACAGAGCTAACAGAAGAAGTGGATGGGTGAAGGCTATGTGGGAGGTGAATGACTTAGACTAGAGAAAGCAGGGGTAGTGGGGTGGGGGTACACAGAGAGTGCTGTAGCTGACCAGGGGCAGTACTTTAATGAGGCACACAGTAGGCACACAATATTAAGTAACATCAGATAGGTATAGAACGTTAGCCTTAATGGATTACACAGTGTAACATGCGTTGTTCATTTACTGCACTGTTGCTGGATAGGAAGTCCACTGAAGGAACAACACTCTTAAAGGGAGTGGGTGGTCTTCAGAGCTGACTGGGGTTAGCAAAGTCCTTTAATTATTTGGTGGCAGGGACCTGGTCAGCTAAACACACTGCCACACTATGGGGCAGCTAGGATGGGAGAGAGATGGCGCCATCAGGGCTACCAGCCAATCGGAATTGAGAACAAATGCTTCAACCCAGACCGGTGTTTGTTAAAAAAAAAAAAAAAAAAGTAGTAAATAACATGAAGAAAGTAAAAGCAGTCAGTGTGTATAGGAGGTGCTAGATACCTGTATATTCCTATTTATTTCTTATATCTGTCTGATATAGATCAATTAACCTAGGAATTCATTTAACATTTAATTACGTTAATGATTCAGAATGGCAATACCTGCAGTAATGTACCTGAAAAAGTTTCCAAAATATAAATTAGGAATGTAATGTAAGCATTCTGGACAACATTTATGAAATATTCTGACCTGAGCCGCCTAAAAGTCCCATCCCTCCAGAATCTACTCCAACCCTATCGCACAACCAGTCCACTAAGATCCAGCAACAAAAATCACTTGCAGATCACTAAAGCCATTAGCTCTGCTGGTGAAGCACTATTCTCTTGCACCATAGCCAAATTATGGAACTCCCTCCCTTCCACAATTACCTCCATACCATCATGCACCCACTTCAAAACTTTACTAAAAGCGTACCTAAAAATATGCTGGCTATGCCCTTGCAACTCCCACTATAATATCACCCAACCCATCCAACCACTACCTTTCTTTCCACTCCACTAACTACCTTGATTATAGCAAGCTCAGATGTTCATAAGCCAGTACTTATTATACAGCAGGAACTTCTTGTAACATTTGTTAATGTCTGTTATGTACTTCACAGATAGAGATTCTAGTTGTCTACTGATGTACTATGTTCTTAATCTGTAAATATGTTGTAACTGATTGCTATGTAAATTGTTAATCACTATGTAATCCAATGTAACTACTGTCTTTTTATTTTAACTGTGGAGCTTTTCTCCCCGGGCCTCCGCTGAAAATGGACCTACGTCCAGTCGGACACTCCCGGTCAACAAATATAAATAAATAAATAAAAATGAACAAAAGACATATTATAACATGGCATTGCATATTCCAGTTCTTTGTAAAGCTATAACTGCTAACATTCAATTATCCCCAACACACACACTGATTTGGTTGATCCAAACCTGTTTGCATTAATTCCAAAATGAGCGTCCAAATCAAATGGCTCCCTGTAATCCAAAACGAGCTGTTCATGCATTTCAAAATGAGCTGGAGTGTTGTTGATCTTCGTGTTTCACTGTTGCAGTCATTACATTTGGGTAATCCTGCTGGCAGGTTGCCCACAGCCAAAGTCTTAGGTCCTGCCTCAGCTGCTGTTGCCCCTTCCCTGATGTCAGGTCGTCAGGGGTATAAAAGAAGCAGCCAACGCCATTTTCTTAAGTCTTTCTTGCCGTGCAGTGCCCGAAGCAGTTCGCAAGTGCCGGTTGGCCGACTCCTGAGATTTTTGTGTTTGAGTTTCAGATCCAAAGTCTTCAGTAAAGCTAAGTACCCCGTTGGGGAAAATTTTTTTCTTGCTCCAGACCAATGTCAGAAAAAGTTAATTGTATTTCTTATGGAAAGCAAATACCTCATAAGGATTTTCATTCTTACTGTATTCCTTGCCTAGGCCCTGATCACAATGTTACTGGTTGTCAGTTTTGTGCTAGATTTAACCAATGCACTATTAAGCATCGGTATGATTTTGCTTTAAACTTTTTTGGACGCCAATTTAATTATCCTGAAATGTCGGATAGCCATCCGACTACCGGAGTTTACAAAAAACGCAAAGAAAAAGAAAGAAAAACAACCCTGGCCCAAAACCAATGACAAAGCTTCTCCTAAGCCAGTCGCCGGTTCTCAGGCGCTTTCACAGCCCCTGACTCCCACTACTTTAGAGTCGCAGCCCACTACCGACTTCCACGTAGAGTCGGCCATGCCGCTGGATATTCAAGGTAATGGAGCCTCAGACACTAATCCCTCAGATGGGGCCGGAGCCGCTGAGCAGGTACCGGCTTCTGAGGGTGTATTCAGACCTAAACATCTTTACATTAAAACGACTTCAGCATCAAAGGCAAAGACTAAAGCACCTTCTAAAGCAAGGAAACAGACTCAAGAGCCACGTGGACAGGCCTCTATGTCCAAAAAACAGATGCTCAAAATGGCCGAAGACTTAATTACCTTTATTAGGGTTCCCATCCCCCTCCTGATAAGAGGCCTAGGCAAGACACTGACTATGAATCTTCAGATCAGGTTTCTATTTCTTCTGATTCCTCTTCTGATCAGGAATATTCTCTTCCACCCTACGAGTATTCTGATGCTGAAGAATCTATTCCTTCAGCATCTCCTCCTGAGGGACTATTCCTTTGGGGAAATCTTGCATACCATGAGAGAGCATTTCCACTGGGAAGAGCCAAGAGTTTTCAGAATCTAAAAAGAGGCTCAGGGATTTTCTTTTACTACCCCAGCACAGGCCTCTAGCTATTCCACCTGTGTTAGACATTGTAGATGATGTGTTTTCGGAGTCTAGTCTGACCCCTGACTCCTTACCCCCCAGCTCCTCTTAAGTCTGACGGATATTACAGGGTTCCTGACTCATAAATTTCTTTTTAGAAATGCTCCTGCTGACCCAGAAACTATTTCACAGGGTCCAAAGGGAGTTAAGGCTTCCACTGCAAAAAACCCAACCCCCCCCCCCCGACAGAGATTCAAGGGCACTGGGTAGATGGGGAAAAAAGGTTTACACATCTGCGACTTTGGCTATAAGGGCCTTAAACTGTCAATTTCATATGCTTAAGTATCAGCAACATGTCATGGGATTTCTTAAACCAAAAATGTTAAATTCTGAATGTGCAGAAAACAAGGAAATGCAGGATTCATTGTATGCAGCAGAACAACTTGGAAAACATACTTTGCAATGTGGTTTTTATTCTTTGGAGGCTTCCTGCAGGGCCACAGTTACAGGTTCTGTACTTAGGAGGCATGCTTGGTTAAAGGAACAAAATCTGCCTGATCATGTTAAAGTTAAATTACTAGATGCACCTCTACAGCATGATACTTGGTGTTAAGGCAGAAGAGGTGTTAAAGAAAATGGAGGACAAAGCTAAGTCTATGCAAACTGTCAAAAGAAATTTTACAAGTACAGCCACCTAGGTTTAGTAGAAACTGACCTACAAAAAACTGGTCCTTTCCTGTGTCAGACAGACCTCAAAGGGGCAGATCCAGACGCCCTAGGGGCAGACCCCAGGCGCAAGGTTCTTATAGGCCCAAGCAATGTGTGCTTCTACCTCCAAAGCTGGAGAAGATTGATCACAAACGTACAGAAAACAGTCCCAATGACTTCCCCCTGCCTGCACCAAGCACTTATCTTCTGACAGCACCCTTAGGGGGAAAATTAGCACTTTTTGCACAAAATTGGCACACCATAACCCAGGACAAGTTTGTTCTAAACATAGTTTCACAAGGATAATAAAGGCAAACAGCTGGCCAGATCTGCCAAAAAATTAATAGGCAGAGGCACAGAAACAAGTCTCATCCCTCATGGACATGGGGGCCATTCAGCAAGTACCAGAGCAAGAGCAGGGACAAGGATTTTACTCAAGACTGTTCTTGGTACCCAGAAAGGACAAGGCCTGGAGGCTGATACTGGACCCATCTATTCTGAACACTTTCCTGGATATTCCAAAATTCAAAATGTTGACTTTGCAGCAACTTCTGCCCATGTTGGGCAAGAATGCTTGGCTTGTGACTTTAGACCTAAAAGAGGCATATCTGCATGTTCCAATCAGACAATCATACAGACGATACCTAAGATTCAAGGCTGGTACAATGCATTACCAATTCTCTGCACTGCCCTTTGGCTTATGTACTGCGCCCAGGGTCTTTACAAAGTGCCTGGCACCAGTAATTGCATTCTGCAGACAAAGAGGAATACAAATATATCCTTACTTGGACGACTGTCTCATTCAAGCAGAGAACAAGGACATTCTTCTTCAACATCTGGCGTTTGTGAAAAGACTTCTTACATGCCTAGGGTACATAGTCAACAAAAAGAAATCAAAACTAGTACCCGCTCAAGAGATAATATTCCTGGGTGCAAGCTTGAATACAACTGCCCAGATGGCTTATCTCATGCCAGACAAACAAAGGCAACTGACTACCTATTGCAAAATGTTGGCAACAAAGGACCAGTTATCTGCAAGAATATTTCTGCAGGCTTTGGGCTTCATGGCATACTGCATCCTACTAATTCCATATGCAAGACTGCATATGAGGAAACTTCAGTGGTACCTAAAAAGTGTTTGGACTCAACATTGCCACAGTCTGGAAACAGTCATTACTCTCATTCCCTGCCTGCAACAGGAGTTTCGATGGTGGGCAAAGGCTTGTCACCAGAACAAGGGACAGCCATTCACATTATGTCCAGCCAGGCAGACACTAACAACGGATGCATCAGATTATGCCTGGGGAGCCCACATGGCAGGAAGAGGTATTCAGGGCACATGGTCCGCAATCCAAATGCATCTGCATATCAATCAAAAAGAGATGTTAGCTGTTCAAAATGCCCTGACAGCCTTCAAGGACCTGCTTCATCCGGGACAACTACTGATTAAGACAGACAACACCACGGTCATGTGGTATATAAACAAGCAGGGGCGCACACATTCCTACCTCCTCTGCAGACTAGCCATGACCTTGTGGGACACAGCTTTGACCAGGGGTGGCCCGTGCTATTGGACTGCCGCCCCCCCCCCCCAGCTGTAAAACAATAAAAAAAGAAAACAGAAAAGAAAAAAAACTATCGCAAATAGTGGACCTTCGCGCATGCGCACTAGCAGCATTTCCAATATCCGGACTGCTGCTGAGACAGTCTGAAGCATGCACAGACTGTCTCATCAGCAGTCCGGATTAGGAAACGTTCAAGAGCAGAGATCCCAGAAGTCTATGTAGTTGTAACTGCATAGACTGTCACAGGAAAGGGATCGGACTCAGACTGCAACATCGGCAGGCTGGGAGTCTCGTCGGGGGAAGAAGATCTCACAGGCTGTGGTGGATTGAATGCTCCAATGGACATAGGGAAGGATGTAATGCGCAGGCAGGCTTGTAGTGCTCCAACGGCTGTGGATTTAATGCTGCAACGAAAGGATTTGCATCTATCCAGGTTGTGTGTGTGTGATGTCCCAGGTGCTACATGGTGATGGGTAGAGAATAAGGCTTAAACCCTGCACCTTGGGCCCAGGTGGCAAGAGCCTGAATTCCCTACCCACCACCATTTGTAAAACTGTTGCAGATTTTTCCCTCATACTTGTTCTGTTCCTCATAAAATCTGTGGTTTATGTATTTTTGTGTCCACTCCTTGCAAAGCCAGTAGTGCATTGGTGCAGTGGTAGCATTGTTGCCTGACAGCTACATGTTCTCTGGTTTGATTCTTGGCTGGGGTGCCTTACCTTCTGTGTGGAGTCTGTATGCCCTCTCTGTTTTTGTTTCCTGTAGTGTCCTCCCATCTTACAAAGACATGTGTCTGTCTGGAGTGTTTCTCCCTGGGCCTCTGCTAAAAATTAACTTTTGTTCCAAGTCAGACTTTCCTGGTTAACAAATGTTAAAAATTACACACATTTGAATATCAGACTTCATATTATTCAGAAAGTGCATGGTAACACAAAAGCTTTTATTCTAGCAATTTTCTGTGTATAAGATGGATATTTGAAATTTGTCCCTATTTTTGGGACTGTATTCCCCATTATTGGCTTCATCCAGGTTTTGTGCTAAAGTGAGAGCTATGGTAAGAACTGAATTCACTGAATAGGTTTGGGGGCTATATTCCCCCATTACTGGCTTTGTCCGGGTGTCTTTTGCTAATAGGTTGAGAGCTATGACGAGAACTGAATTCACTGAATGTTTGGGAGCTGTATTCACCCATTATTGGCTTTGTTCAGGTGTTTTGTGCTAAGAGGTTGACAGCTGTGCTATGGTGAGAACTGAATTCATTAAATGGTAGCCATTTAAGTTTCCGTCTTCCTCTTTCACAAAACAGCTGATTTGGCATAGTGGTATGTTGCCCTGACTGTTTTGCACAGGGTCCCCTGGGTTCAAGACGTGGCAGTGAAATGCATGGTGGTAACACAGCATTTTATTCTAGCAACTTTCCAACATTATACAAGCAATGTTTAAAATGTGTCCCTGGTTTTTGACCTTTTGTTTCCCCCCCAATAAATTTTGGCTTTTTACAGATTTCTTGTGCTGCAAAGTTCAGAGATACAGCTGAGTGTCGAGTAGATTTTACAAGGAGCTGAGAGCTGCAGGGGAATAAAAGTTTAGTGCTGCTTATTCTAAGTCTGCTTGCATTATTAATAGCACAACAGGTAGTGTACTTGCTTTTGATGCAGAAGGCTGTGGGTTCTACTCCCACAGTAGGTGGATGCATTGCTGATACTGTACTGTGTTGTAAAGGGGGTGGATGCTGCAGTCCTTTTTGGCAAATATACCTAGTAACTATGAACCTGTTATCAGTTTGCTATCCATTCCCTATTGCGGTATTACTAGCTTATCATTTTTTATTGCATGCGACAAAGGCAATTTATTCTTCAAAGGCAACAGGCACTTTATTGTAGATGAAACAATGACATAAAGTTGTTTGCTAGCAGCAACCTCTTTATTAGTTACACATTTCTTTAATGTGGATTTTACTACTTCAGAGATTGTGCATATTTACTGATACTGGTGGACTATAGAAGGTTGAGTAGACTTTTTA
Source organism: Protopterus annectens (assembly GCF_019279795.1). NCBI lineage: Eukaryota > Metazoa > Chordata > Ceratodontiformes > Protopteridae > Protopterus > Protopterus annectens. The sequence goes on along the minus strand of NC_056725.1, from coordinate 704,368,535 downwards.
TGATGGAAATGTTCTGAATTGGGCAGTTTTGTCATTGGTGTATGCATTTTGTTTCATTGTTTACTGGAAAAATGTTCAAAACAATAAATTTAAAATGCCCTTTAACAACTGTACTGCATTGTACAAGGAATATAATGTAATACAGTCAGGAAGGTGTATCAAAGAGCATGTGCATGTTTCATGTTCAAGGAGCCTATGATTTTGAAAACAGCCCAGAGTTAATCTTTATCTGCCACTGGCAAAATGTATTTTCTTTGAATGTGGGTTTCAATGCTGTTTCAATGCATGTGAGTTTCAAGGTTAGAGAAGTTTAATGCCAAGTCTATTTTCATTGTGAGACTGCTTGCTTTGTTTAACAGATATCCATTAGGGTCTGTGCTGTAAAATGCAAAATAAAACTTTCAAATGAAATCTAAATCATTGCAGAAGTAAAGCAGTATGCACATTACAGTGTGTATGGTAAATGGGGCAAAATAACCAAGGAATGGGACATTGGAATGGCTGCAGGGGGAGGCTCCATTTGACCATGATTTTGTGAGGGGGGGGGTAGCAAACTCAGACCGCCCCGTTTGGACTATACCTCTCAGTTGTCCATATGTTTCCAGAATGAATAGATATTTGCTTCTTATTTTTGGTTTGTTCCTCATAAAATGTGTGGTTTTCTAGCAAATCATTTAGGAATGAAGTCACTAAATGACAGACATTGAGTTTCAGATGTCATAACCTTCAGAAAAATGCATGCTAATGCAAGACCTGTTATTCTATCAACTGTCTTAAGTTTATACAAGAGCAATTTTTTTAGTAGTGTTTGTATGTTCCCCAATATATTTGGCCTTGTCCAGATTTCCTGCATTAAGAGGTTGAGAGGTATGTGCAAATCGCTTTGTAGAATTAGGAATATCCAAACCTCTCCATTGTCCCCAATTTTGGCTCAAAATGTTGCTCTTCCCTAATAATCCTTCCTCAAAATGGCAATTTTGGAAGAAAATGTGGAGGGTTTACAATTATATATAACTGTAATGATCAGAGTTATAGAGTACTTTTATTTAGAAATGCATGTAGATGCTGTTATTTTGTTAGCTGCTCAAGTTAACAGTGTTAATATTAAAAATGTATCCCTTTTTTGACAGGTTCCCAGCTGTATTCTGTGGCAACTTTGTATTTTTGCATCACATTTTGGTCTGTAAAATTGTGGTTTTCTGACAAATTAGTGGCAAGTCATTAAAGATTGAAGTTAGAAAATAATGACAGACATTTGAGTTTCAGATTTCATACACTTTAGAAAATTTGTACTAATGCAAGACCTACTTCCGTTCTATTATGTAAGTTAATAAGAGCAGTATTTAAAAAATGTCCTTATTTTTGGGCCTGTGTCCCACTTCTAGTTCTATGTATGGCTTTGTCCAGATTTCTTGCTCTGAAGTTGAGAGGTATGAGTATCAGAGCCATCACTGTCAGTCAGAGACATTTCAAATTGTGACATACTTGTTGCACCCCACGCCCCATTGTAGTGGCTCTGGATGTGTCCAAGTAAGGCAAGGAGCAGTTATGCAGTGTAAGTGTGCAGAGTATTCCCCCATCCAAGGTAGACCACAAGTACGACCGTGACTTTTCATCTGTCCTTGATTTTGCAGAATGTTCTGGTTTTCTGTCATATTTTTATACTGCTGATTTATGCTTCTTCTTATTCAGGAAATGCATGCTGTCACAGTGCCCTGTTGCTCTGTTTATGTAGCAATGATTTAATGACCATCAGGTAAGCTTGTCGGATATTGTAAGATGCAAATAAGCTTTAATAAGCATAGTGTTAAAGAATTATCAGCATTGAAAGCCTTTTCGTTGTTGCCATGCCAAGAATATTTACATAACTAGATAATGTATACGCCTTGGGTATTGAAATGCATATGACAGTATTTGTAATAAAAGGACAGGATTACAGTATTTTCAGAAGCTCATTACATTTGTTGGAGATTTGCAGTCATCTTTTGTTAGAGACTTGCAGTCATTTTTGCAGGCTTACCCGTAAACTAAACAGAATGCCAATCTATCATGTGTGGTCCATAACTTGTGCAGGAATCCTTTAAGCAATTTATCTTGAGCTTGTTTTTTTGTTTGCTGTTCATTTTTTACTTTGATCATGTCTTCCCCATGAAACAAGTAGATAGTTGTGTCAAGCAGCAGGACTTTTTTGGATAAGAAACATTTTTACAAGTGGGGGTATCACAGAGATTGCTACTTTCACATGTTACTTGGTAATTTTATAAAGCTGAATATAAATTATAATTAGAACTGCAGTGCAAGTAGTAGTGGTTTGAGTTGAGTGCTGCTTGTTTTTTTTATACTTGATTTTGACTGGTATTCTAGTAATGTATTTAAAAAGTAATTTATTTTTTCACACCTCACAACCTGTTTCCATCTGGATATTAAGTAAGTTGTCATGTAGCCAATGCATTGAAATACTTTTTTCTTCTATACTCATAGCTCTCAACCTTCCATGTCCAAAATGAGGAACACTAGCCCTCATAATGTGGAACAAATGAGCAAAATGTGCAACACATACTAATGATTTACTAACAACTTCAACTAGGAAGGTCATAGGATGGATAAAATATGCTGGTTTTACTTATAACGAAGATCTTTTAATTAATTAATATGATTCATTTGTATTTACAATGGATTTCACTTAAAAAATTCCTAACACTGAATGTGTGACAGAGTCTTTCAATGTGGAACTTTGAGTAACTTCGAGGAACATGAACTTTTTAAGACCCCAAATGAGGTACGTTCCTCGTAATGAGGTACACTTGAGAGGTATGTCTATACTTCATTTTGTCTTGATTGGACTCTCATAATGACTGTTTGGCACCCAGGGCAGCATATTTAATTAAAGTTCCAGTTGTGCTTTTGAGCATAGCTCCACCCCCTTTCTAATTGTTCACACCCCATTCCCATTGGCCCTACCCATTCAGCTGTCTCCTGCAGCCCTCCTTAAATTTGAAGTCACCAGCCGCCACTGGCTTTGACTTACCAAGTACATCTGCAGGCACAATTCCTGCCAGGAAAGGAAAATACCCTGGCAGACGAACTAAGCAATAACATCATGGATCCCCACGAGTGGAAGCTGGATCCACAAGTCTTCAGCAGTATAACAAGGATGTGGGGATGCCCGGACATAGATCTATTTGCCTCCCCTCTCAAATTACCAACTAAAAAGATTCTGCACAAGGACTTATCACAGACAAGCATGGAAAGTGGATGCCCTATCTTTCAGCTGGAAAAAACTGTCAGTATATGCCTCTCCTCCCCAAGGTGCTCCTAAATGTCAGACAGGAGAAGCCAAAGATGATACTGATTGCCCCAGACTGGCCACGCCAGTACTGGTATCCAATACTAAGGAACTCTGTACCCGACTTGGACCTTACCTCAACTACCTCGACTTCTGTCACAGCAAAACAATCAGATCATGCACAGCCAACTCAGGACATTAAACTTGGCAGCATGGCGGATAATGTAGTCATACAAAAAACACCTCTCAGTAAAGCTGTGATGGATATCATCCTGGAAGCCAGAAGGTCTAGTACTAGAAAGTCTTATGCTGGAAAATGGAAGAGGTTCTGTGCCTGGAACCAGGCACAAGGAACTGATACAGCAGTACCAAATATTTCTCAGATTTTGCAATACTTAACTGAGATGCTGGACAAACGCCTATCTTTTTCATCAAATAAAATTCATGCCTCTGCCATTTCGGCTCATTACAATACAGAGCCACCACTTTTTTTCTCACCCTTTATTAAGGCAGTACCTCAGAAGAGCCAAAAATTTAAGGCCCCCAAGAAGGCCACCAATACCTGCATGGGACCTCAACTGTGTCTTGGAAAAGCTCACCCTGCCTCCTTTGAGCCAGCTGCTACAGCTGATATGAAGTTTTTATCTTGGAAAACAGCTCTGCTCTTAGCAATTACTTCTGCAAGACAAGTTTCAGAGCTACAGGCGCTCATGGCTGTGGAACTTTTCATCATTTTTCATCCAGACAGGGTCTCCCTGAGGACAAACCCAACATTTATGCCTAAAGTAGTGTCCATTGTGGCTCTTAACCAAGCCATCCATCTGCCAACCTTTTACCCAAATCCACAGAACAAGGGGGAGAGAATTCTGCATTCTTTGTAAGTACACAGCTTAGATTCTACTTGGACAGAACCAAAGCTTTCAGGAAGACAGAGCAATTATTAGTGGCATATGCTGCATAATCACAAGGAAAGCTTATCTGAAAGCAGAATATTTCTAAGTGGTTAGGCTGTTGCATTCGTTTCTGCTACTTACACCATGGCAAGCCAGTGCCTAAGGGCATTAGGCCTCATTCCACCAGAGCTGCAGCAACTTCAGCAGTCTTTCTCAGGGGAGTACCAACCACAGACATTTTAGAGGCGGCTACTTGGAGTTCAATGCACACCTTTACAAAGCATTATCATCTGCCACTCTACTCTAAATCCAGGGCAGGCTTTGCCACTGCAGTTCTGCAGGGCCTCATAGCCGCTCCTACTGCTGTCTAGTTCCAGCCTCCCAACCATAGATTTGGGACTCTACCCAAATGTTAACGACTGCAACAGTGAAACACAAAGAACATAGTACAGTTGTGTACACTTACCATAAATGTAGATGTTCAAGTGTATTCACTGTTGCAGTCCAGGTTACCCACCCGCCTACCCTCTTTTTTTCTTTTGGATCTTACCTTTCCTTCTCTGATTTATACTACCTATGTGGTGTATTTGTTTATAGATGAAGGTAAAATTTATATTGATGTATTTCTGAAAATGTATAAAGTTTGGCTACCCTTTTTGGGGGCACCTGACATCTGGGGCAAGAAAAACTGAAGAAAATGGCGTTGGCTGCTGCTTTTATACCCCTGACGACCTGACATCAGGGAAGGGGTGACAGCAGCCGACGCAGGACCCAAGACTTTGGAATTCAGGCCGGCTGAGGGCAACCTGCCAGCAGGATAACCCAAATGTAATGACTGCAACAGTGAATACACTCGAACATCTACATTTATGGTAAGTGTGCACAACTGTACTTTGCTTTTAAGCGTCCAAATCAAATGGCTCCCTGTAATGCAAAATGAGTGCGGCTGTTCATGCATTTCAAAACGAGCTAGAGAGGAGTGCTGTTGCTGTTAATAATGGCTGTAATCCAGAACGAGCTGGAGTTGTGCTCTTGCTGTTAAAACGGCTGTAATACAGATTTTCCACTTGCATTTGCAGCCAGACCAGCCGGAAATGGCAATGTGAGCTCCTTGAGCTCAATTCCGACTGGCTGGTAGCCCTGATGTCATCACGCATGTGATGACGTCAGCTCTGACAGCGCTGTATTTGAAAACATTAAAAAAAATAATCGGAAATGAAGGGGTGCCACTCGGGAATTGTGGCACCCCTTCATTTGGACCCTAAAACTCAGTAAAAAATGAGTAATTCGGTATGGTTGAGAGGTATGTTAGCAGCTTACCATTTTTTTATTGTAACATAGGCAATTTATTCTTTAAGGGCAGCAGGCAATGAATTTTTAGATGAAACACTGAAATATAAAGTTGTTGGCTAGTAGCAACCTCTTCATTAGTTACAGATCTCTTTAATGTGGAATTATTCAGATGACTTGTACTTCCTCAGAGATTATGCATATTGACAGGTA